>NC_079394.1:4306033-4624461 GCF_029220125.1 Pseudoliparis swirei
CACACACAGCATATGTACCACCACACATATGTATTTAATGATTGTTTTAATCCTTTAAGACAACAGGGATGAATGTCTTCAGTGGACTCTCTGGTTCTGAGACGGCTTTCGGCTCTCCTCTCTCTCTGTACCTGTGTTACCTGTGTGACGGTCGACACTTGATCTTAATTCGTCGCGACGGTACACGACCACTGACTGCGTCCCGCAGTGGTTCAACGAGTGTCGGTTTCAGCCACCGGCAGTTAGGGGACACATTCCACATCCTTCTACACACACAAACACACACACACAGGTTTGCAAGTCTTCTCTCACCGACAAATTAAATAACTGGTTCAAATAAAAACTAGAAACTGGTGTGAACATATATACACTACCGTTCAAAAGTTTGGGGTCATCCAGACAATTTCGTGTCTTCCATGAAAACTCACTTTTATTCATCAAATGAATTGAAAATTGAATAGAAAATATAGTCAAGACATTGACAAGGTTAGAAATAATGATTAATATTTGAAGTATTAATTTTGTTCTTCAAACTTCAAGCTCAAAGGAAGGCCAGTTGTATAGCTTATATCACCAGCATAACTGTTTTCAGCTGTGCTAACATAATTGCACAAGGGTTTTCTAATCAGATATTAGTCTTCTAAGGCGATTATCAAACACAATGTACCATTAGAACACTGGAGTGATAGTTGATGGAAATGGGCCTCTATACACCTATGGAGATATTTCATTAGAAACCAGACGTTTCCACCTAGAATAGTCATTTACCACATTAACAATGTTTAGTGTGTATTTTTGATTAATGTTATCTTTATTGAAAAAACAGTGCTTTTCTTTGAAGAATAAAGACATTTCTAAGTGACCCCAAACTTTTGAACGGTAGTGTATAATATATCTGTAATAATAATATAACTGGTTTAGTGGATTTTTCTCTTAAAAGTACGTAAGTAAGTTTTTTTACCCGATTAATAAACACAAACTGTAAACTCACACAACTGGGAAGTCCAACCGTCATAAGTCGTGTTGATTCAACCATAAGCCTGGTGCAGACTTCTAGTGCTGTAAGGATCATCATTCTGCACACAAATGTGTGTACACACACACACACACACACTTCTGAACTGAGACACCTCAGACTCCTGCCAGGAAGCTGCCAATGCAGCATTGCGCAGGCTGAGGCAAAGCAGTGTATGCTGGGAGTGTTTATCCGACAGAAGTAATTCAGGCTGCCACTCTGGCTCTGACAGTGAGTCGCATTACAGGAGAACTACAATAAAAATAGAGCAGTATCTCACACACACACACACACACACACACACACACAGTGTATGCCCACAATGCCTTCCAACGACGGTGCAGGGAATCTTATTGAGTCAGTGCCAGCTCCCACCTCATGAATGTAATTGATGAGTTGTATGTTTGTTTACTACATCTCAGTGTCCTTGAGGAATGATAGAGGCACACTCATTAGTGTGGGAAGGAGAATCAGGCCATTTGTTAGAGCATGAACACAAGAATGTAGCCAGGGGACAAATGTGTGACTGGTCAACTTGGTGAAATGAGAGGAAAAACGTAACTAGATAATTGAAAATGCAACATGTAGGTCCAGCAGTTGAGGGGTTATAAAAAGTAAAGAGTAAAAAGCCCAGGTGACAATCCCCTTTCCCCAAACACAAGAGCCACGCGGTGGGACGCAGCTTCATTCATAAGGACACAGCACACAACACACATGATGTGTGATGATGATGTGTATGTGTGGTGCTGGTGCTGCTCCGGTCACGCCTCTTGACAGCCTTCGTATGTTTTATTAGGACGTTTTAAAAAACCGCACACTGAATGATGGAAAAACAAAAAATGATGGCGTGAATTAAGTTTTCAACATTTAATGGCAGGAAGTGTAAAACAAACATTCAAGGCCTCACGATCGTGGTCTTCATCGTCCGGCTCCTCAGCCTTCCGGCGTCGGGGTACCTGTGGAAGAGAGCGCTATCCCTAATCCACAAAGTCTTAGACTCAAAATCAGCCAATCCTCACTCTCAAAGGAGAGTCCAGCCTTTAACACCTCGTGATTGGTTCAAAGTCACGCTGGAACAATGGAGGGGTCGAATGTCACTGAACCCAGGGTCAAAACGTCACTTCCGGTCAAGTAACTAAACAAGTATTTTCACAATAAAAGTCCCGTCTATTATTGTAAATCACTTCACGGATTTTAACCGGCTTCGTCAATCTATAAGACTAACATACATTCACTCTCTCGCAACATACATTAATTCTTGCCATTTACATTTGCATAGAGTAAACATTACCCCTATGCTTCATAATACATTAATAACAATATCAATATTCTCCTAATATTTTCTATTATAATATCTTTACCTTCGCATTGAAAATACGGAAGGTTATGTTTTGATCGGCGTGTATTTATTTGTATGCGTGTTACTCACATAACTCAAAAAGTATTAAACCGAATCGCATGAAATTTGGTGGCATGATTGGTTATTATCCGAGGACTATTTGATTAGATTTTGGGATCGATTGGGTCAAAGGTCAAGGTCATGAAAAGGTCAAAATCTTCTTTTTACCATAGCACGGTCAATTTCTATCCAATTGGCATGCAACTAATGCCAAAATGTTCATAATTCAATGCCCAATCGTGTGATATGCGAAGGTATGCGCTCTACCGAGTGCCCATTCTAGTTCTATATGTATTAATTTAAAGCATAAGACCTCTGCATATGTTATCAAAATAAACTACTAAAAAATCAACCTCCGCCCGCCTGTTGTGCCGCAAACTACAACATCCAGTGATCATCACGCGGCTCATAGCCTCTCCGACTCTCACGGGACGCGACCGCTGCGAGAAGAGAACTGTCACCGCTCTCCGCCGTCGTCTCTCGGCGACGTCGACGGCCGGCAAAAGATATCGAGTCGAAACCGCCGCCGCCGTGTTTTAATCCGCACGGCGTTTTAGATTAGCATCGGTTAGGGATTACAAGAAAACCAGAGGAGAAACGTATAGCTCTGATGTGTTTTCTTTTTTTCCCCCTCTGGGTATACAGAGCTCTCTTCAAACGAGAGTGATGGTGACATATTGATAAAGCCTTGATAGAAAACACTTTTTGACCCGCTGAACACATCGAGGCTGTTAAAAGTCCTCTTTTATCACCCCTCCTAGTATCTCTCTTATCTTCGCTGCCAGAGATGTGACTCGCGACACAACTGCTATCAAAGCGGCCGCCTCTTATTGAGCTGCGCGAGACGGGGGAAGACGGCCTCTGATCGACTCGGGCGGAGAAAGGTTGTGACGTGTCAATCAACGGAGAGGAACCCGGCGGAAGGCATTCTCGCAGGACGCCTTGGGGTCCTTGAGAAGGATCGACGTGACAAAGGGGCCTCTGCCGGCATCAGATAGCATGTGGGGGAAAAAAGGGGATGAGAAGAATGTCTGTTATCACTCCCTTTAAAAGACAGAGGGGATGGATGAGTGAATTTCTCTTGGTTCCTGGAGACCTCGTGGGTGTCCCTGAATGCTCCGGTTTCAATTAGGAACACACCATCGCATCCCTTTCTCATCTTGCATCCCACTCTTCCTCTCTGCAATAGTTACAGTGTGTCGGGTTTATCTGTGGGAGAGAGTTATTGACATGTTGGGGAGAGGAGGATTCAGATCAGTGCGCCGCAGATGAGGCGTGAAGCGGAGGAGGGGGGGGGGGGCATTTCATCGCACGCTTTACCGACCAGGACCGTAAACTGTTCTCCGTGCCGTCCGGCTTTGTTCGTCCTGTTCGTGGTTTTGAGAGGAAGATGTTTTTCTTTTCTTTATTGTTGCCCGTTGTCGTGGCACTCCGTCTAGTTCTGGGTCTTCTGTACCACTATTTTGAGTTCAGTCTTCAAAGCTATGAATTGAAACGCGAGTGAGACGGTACTTCTTTCATACAACGTGTTTACAAAACAAAGACGTAGAGCACATGGTCACACGGTCAAAAAAAAACTATGTTGCTTCTAACATCTTTGAACTCACATCTGCACTGACGGTCCAACACGCAGGTGTTAGAATGACGTGACGTCACCTGATTGGGAGCCTGCATTCTGACGAGTTATTCAACTTTTAAATACAATACTAAATGATATATGTTAAACTAAACATTCCTTCAAATCATAATGAAAAGGATTTATATTCAGTTACCTTTTAAAATCTTTTCAAACTAAATTATTATAACAAATGAAATCATGTATTTGGCTCTTACACCCGTCGTGACATCAAATATGCACAGCAGCTTCGCTCCAAACCACAACACGGCGGGGACGCTCCCTCAAAGCACTTCCTGTAACCCGAGAGTCCCGGCCAAAAGTAAATACCGTCGGTGGAAACGGGCCTTAATGTCCACAGGCTCCGTTGCTGACTGCTCTTATTCTTCTGATTTCTGAAACGTGGTTGATTTTAGTGTCCGCGTGTCTTTACGTTACTTGTTCAGTACAGTAGTACGTAAGTTCACAGTCATCTTCACCTTCGCATTGAAAATGCTGAAGGTTATGTTTTGATCGCCGTGTATTTATTTATTTGTATGCGTGTTACTCGCATAACTCAAAAAGTATTAAATCGAATCGCACGAAATTTGGTGGGATGATTGGTTATTATCCGGGGACCATTTGATTAGATTTTGGGATCGATCGGGTCAAAGGTCAAGGTCATGAAAAGGTCAAAATCTTCTTTTTACCATAGCGCGGTCAATTTTTATCCAATTGGCATGCAACTAATGCCAAAATGTTCATAATTCAATTCCCAATCTTGTGATATGCGAAGGTATGCGCTCTACCGAGTGCCCATTCTAGTTTCTTCTATTTTTGTCAGCGCAAGTCAGCTGTGTCACACTCACCCTGTACCGTTCCCACCGCGGCGGCTTGACGTGAGCTCCATGTCGTGCGGCTGCAGCGGCGGCGGTGCCTCTGCTGCCTGCCGAGCGCCGCGGAGGTCGGGCGGAGGCCTCTCTGCTGATACTCCTCCATCATTGATATGCAAGCTGCGTCGCACGGGCGCTAGCGCAAGGTTAAGCGTGCGTGACGGCCATGCAGGCTTAGGATCTGCTTCAGACACTCTCTCTCCTGCACACACACACACACACACACACACCTACACTCACACACACACACACACACACACACACCTACACTCACACACACACACACTGTTACTGTGCCTTCTCTCTGCATTGTCCTCAGCTCTCCTTTCTCTTGGCCTCAGTTGTCCCTTGTCTGTTTTTTATTTTTGTATTTATTATTTCTCCATGAATGTACCGTCCTTACGTTACCGTAATCCACACCGTCTGCCCAGTGGTCCCTATGACGTCTGCCATGACACGTTCTCCCCTCTGAATGCGAGGCACTATATCCTCTCGCATAGGATTTAAATCTCGGACATTGAGTTCCCGACTTTTTAATGTCCACTAAATGTCATTTCTCAGTCGTCGAGACGCAGGAAGGATAAGTGAGCGACACGCGGAGCAGAGCGTGGGATTGTTCATCGGGATACCTTCAGCGTTTGAAGCTAACTAACTCGGAATGAAGACAATTATTACTTTGATGTCTTTTCCAAGTGTGTTTTTTTTGTTCTTGGCATTAAATATTATTTTTTAATTTACAGAGATACCCAGAGCATGCATTTAACTGCTTTCATTTATACAACCTCATGTTGCAGCATGATGTATTTCGCTGAATGGTGAGTCATTTATGTATACTTCCTCTTGAGTGTGTGTGTGCAGGCCCTAATAGCCTCACATTCCTCCCTAAATTGCTCTAGATTGCCTTCATCTGTATCAGTTTCTTTTTATCTCATCTCAGAGCTGTGTTGTTCAAAAGAATAGACGGCCATTAGAGCCCGTGGAAAGGGTTTCTAATCCTATGAGATTAGAGCCTTGCTGTCCTCCCGGTCGTCTTGCTGTTGACTGGAATGTTGCATTGTGGGAGCTGAACAATGACAGTGTGTCGCTGGATGCTCTGTTGAGCAGGCGGGACACGAGAGGCTGCCGGGCCGTCACCTCCCAGGTCCCGGCACAGGCAGGCAGTGGCCAGGCTCATAAGTGTATGCCAGATGTGTGTGTGTGTGTGTGTGTGCGTGTGTGTCGGTGTGTGTGTGTGTCGGTGTGTGTTTGCGTGCAGGGCCGGCTCTAGCCCTTTGGTTGCCCTCGGCGAGATTGAGTTTTGTTTGAAGTTCTTAGTAGTTATATCCCCATCTCAAATAATAGAAGATGAACAGTTGTTTCTGGCATTTCTATTCACCTTCAAAATTGACACAGCATTAAAATTTGACTCGTCTGGACTTCCTAATGGCAAATTCGTTGATGGTCTCATCAAATGATATTTTACTTGAGACCTCTTGTTTGATGCTCATCAGCCCATTGAGGCATTCCTGACTCATGGTTGACCTCAGGTAGGTCTGAAGTCTTTTTAATTTAGAGAAGCTTCTTTCAGCAGAAGCTGCTGTCACAGGGAGTGCGACAGCAATTCTTACGGCCGCCCACATATTTGGAAAAACTTCTTCAAGTTTCTTCTCCTTCAAGTAATTCAGAATTTCCATTGTCGTCATGCCGGTGTTACACGGTGTCACACCGGCATGACGACAATGGAAATTACACACGCACAGTGCGTGTGTGTATAGAGAACACAAGTGAGAGAAAAATAAATAGAACTAGAACGGGCACTCGGTAGAGCGCATGCCTTCGCATATCACAAGATTGGGCATTGAATTATGAACATGTTGGCATTAGTTGCATGCCAATTGGATAAAAATTGACCGCGCTATGGTAAAAATAAGATTTTGACCTTTTCATGACCTTGACCTTTGACCCGATCGATCCCAAAATCTAATCAAATGGTCCCCGGATAATAACCAATCATCCCACCAAATTTCATGCGATTCAGTTTAAAACTTTTTTTGTTATGCGAATAACACGCATACAAATAAATAAATAAATAAATACACGGTGATCAAAACATAACCTTCCGCATTTTCAATGCCAAGGTAATAAGCAATAAATAATCAATATTACTTTACAATAAAAACCGCTGCAATACCTGCATGAAGGTCACGACACTCATATATTTCAATGTATTGATGGTCATTTTGGATATCGCAGTGTATTTAAGTGCTCTTTAGTTCGTAGTGCTCTGAATCAATTAGTCGATTAACTGCCAATTAATCTGCAGCTATTTAGAAAATCAACTTGAAGTCATTCATCAGAAAGTAGTGCATCCAGCCTCATACATATCACTGTTTTTAACATTTTGTATACAGAGATGAGGATTCTTTGCTACATGTACGGCTGCCTCTATGAATCCATTTGAACTCCTGTGTGAAATGCTAAGTGTTGTCATCAGACTCTTAAGTCCTCTCTGTAAACAGCAGTTTAATATTCTGGGCTTTATGGCTGTGTTGTATTGAAGATTTACTGTAATAGCGTGTAGAGAAAGTTGAACAAGGAAAAACACTCCTAAAAATCATTGGTGTTCTTTCAACTGTGAAATTAAACAAACTCCCAATGAGAGGTGACTCAATCTAAACAAATCAAAGCCAATGAAATGGAACTGGAATTAAGAAAGTGATGGATTTACCTCCGTTTTTATTTGATTCATCCACTTAACATGTTCTGCAAATACATTCAAAAAGGCAGAGCTGGATTTTTTTGTTTTGTTCGATTAGTGTTTTAGTAAACAGAGAGCTATACCATCACGCCATCTCTCTGTTTCGCCCTCTCTCTGATAAGCTGGCATTTCCTGTTATCTCGGCCCTGGGCATTGTTGTCTGCCGTGTGAGGCGGAGTCTCTGCAATGCTGACAGAACAAGAGCTGGTTCACGTTGTCTCGTTGTGCCTGCATCGGGCGGGGGGATGCTTCCTTTTTATTGTCTTTTCAAGTCTGTCCAGTTGCAGCTGCACTAATGAGCTTTTCTTCCAAGATGTGTGGAGGAGTGTATCCTGTGGAAGCTGGCACCAGTCAGTCAGCACCGTCTGGTACACTTCCCCCAACAAACCGACGCACAAGCGGAATTATTAATTCATCAATATTCTGACACCATCATCAAAGCGTTCAGTTTAGTTTGATTTTACGACGTATGTTCCAGTGACATGAAGCTGGAATCTAAACAAAACACTGAAGAAGTACCAGAACTGTGAATTAATACAGAAATTTTTTCATAATACCAAACATCTAATTTAACCCTTCTATTACCTTTGGGGTCAATTTGACCCCATTCAATGTTTGACGTCTCTAAAAAAATTATTGACATCATTTTTTTTGCTTCATATTTCATGACTTTTCCTAATTTATTGGGGACAACTGGGAAAACATAAAATTCACATGATATGTTTTCACTGTCCTGAACACAACTTGTACCCATCTGTGTTCTTTGGGGTCAATTTGACCCCAGGCTGTTTTTCACTGTGTAATAACATATAAGAACTAGAATGGGCACTCGGTAGAGCGCATACCTTCGCATATCACAAGATTGGGCATTGAATTATGAACATTTTGGCATTAGTTGCATGCCAATTGGATATAAATTGACCGAGCTATGGTAAAAAGAAGATTTTGACCTTTTCATGACTTTGACCTTTGACCCGATCGATCCCAAAATCTAATAATAACCAATCATCCCACCAAATTTCATGCGATTCGGTTTAAAACTTTTTTTGTTACGCGAATAACACGCATACAAATAAATAAATAAATAAATACACGGCGATCAAAACATAACCTTCCGCATTTTCAATGCGAAGGTAAAAATCAACTTTTTTATGTATTTAAAGGGCTATTTAGGTAGTCAACAAACAAACATAAAGTACCTCACACTTAAACTTGGGAAACAATTTGAATTCTAATCATTTTCTGGAGGTTTTAACTGCTGGGGTCAAAAAGGGTAAAAGATGTTAGACCATTTGAAGGCAACAGGAGGCTTAAGAGCTTGATTGTGTCTGTTTCAGGTGAATGCCTTGAGGTTTGGTAGTGTGAGTTGTATGACGACATACGTTAGGCTTGGACATTGTGAAAGCCGCTTTTCACTATTTTCTTCCAGAACAGACCATATTAGAAAATATGATCCACTTCTGAATATAAATGCCCAACGCTGATCAGCAGCTACATTGTGTGATGTCATAACAACACCTGCTTCGAGATCCCCCTTTCTTCTCACAATATTGATTTCAATACCTAACCTCAGGGTACCCGTCCATATGTTAATGTAATATAATTCCGTATTTATTTAATGTGGCCTGGTCTGACTGACACCAGTGGACTGACACACGGATTTAAGGCGACGCACTTTGTTAGTCGACTAACATGTGAACGCCAGGGTGTGGGATTAGTGCGTCTCAGTTCCCAGGGTCGGTCCTGACCGTAACCGTGTGACACTGACGTTCTGTGCTCTCTCATTCACTCTTTCTTTATTTCTTTATTGTGCTGCGTATTCTAAATTTAATATAGCGTGATGTAAATTGTTTACCCACAATTTCAGCATTTTAGCTCAATGTGATCTACACATTATGGATGTTTACTTTACTGTCTGTTGTCTCCTTTCTGTCTGTGAGCTGTGTCCCCCAGCTATTTGATGATAACCCGGTTTGGGTGTTGTTGTTGTTGTTGGGAGTCGGTGGGGTCCTCACAACATAGGGTGGAGGATTGCAACGTCAGTTGGACTTGTGGCCAGAGTATCTTGATGGCTGTTATCAGTCTGCGTCATGCTCGCTCTGACGCTGGTTACTCACGAGCCGACATTCTTCTCACACTCATTGTTGTTCTCGCTCAAAAAGGCTGAAAAAAGCATTTTCACAATCCGCTGTTTATTGCCACATTAAAATGGGGCAACGCATCTGATTGAAGTGAAGATGTAGTATTATGTCTCTGGTGGATGTTTGCCATTATAACGCATGTATTCCAGAGTGTGTTAGAGAATGTTAATATAAATAAACATAAACTGAGCATTTTTCTTCTTGCATATCTATTAAACAATTTGTAATCTTTGTTGTTTCAATATTTGCCTTTCAAGTGTGTGTTTTACGGCATTTATGTTCACCTTGTATTGGAGCGTCCCGAGGGTGGGGGAGGGGGAGGAGTGGATTGTGGGATCCCCAGTTAATGAAAGGTAAACACACGGTTTACACTGAGGTGAACCAAAGAAGTGTCCCTCTCCTTCAGGATATGAGCTTCATTCTTTTGACCACTTATACACATTTCATCTTTCGACTGGCAATTTCCTTTCTCTGAAGGAGGAGCATTTCCCTCAAAGCTACAGCCACATGTCGGATTCTGTATCTTTTTATTCTGTGAACTCTGAACAAATGTTGTCTCAATGTCAGCCGATTGCGAGTCAACATCGTTATCCGTCAAGTTTGGTTAATTAAGCATTTATCAGCCGCCTGCGTAATATTTACATTGAAAATGCGGAAGGTAATGTTTTGATCGGCGTGTATTTATTTATTTATTTGTATGCGTGTTACTCGCATAACTCAAAAAGTATTAAACCGAATCGCATGAAATTTGGTGGGATGATTGGTTATTATCCGGGGACCATTTGATTAGATTTTGGGGTCGATCGGGTCAAAGGTCAAGGTCAAGGTCATGAAAAGGTCAACATCTTCTTTTTACCATAGCGCGGTCAATTTTTATCCAATTGGCATGCAACTAATGCCAAAATGTTCATAGTTCAATGCCCAATCTTGTGATATACGACATGTCATAATGACCACATCAAGTTACATCAAGTTAGGTATGCACTCTACCGAGTGCCCGTTCTATTATATAAATGTTACGAGTGTGGCTGGTCACCGCTCTCACACGGTTCTGAAGTCAGCCCGCTCCGTTCAGCCCGGCGTTGGCCCATTCGGGCCTGTCACCCGGCCAATGCTCCACTCAGGGCTTCACTCTGTGTGCTGGAAGAGATAAAGACTATGACAAACATTGGCTCAGCAAAGCCGCATGTGAGACCCTCTCAGTGGAGCCCAAACAGGTATCACAAACACTTCATTTCGGTCTGAGCGTCTCTCCTCAGTCTGCTTCCGATGCTGGATTACGATGCATGTTTTGTGAATCTTCAAAGCTCGAGTGAACTTTTCTCTGCTCCTCCCAACTCTCAAGGGTGCACCAAAAGCCAGCAGCTGAAGTCTGTCTCCGCAGAGAGGGCGGTCTGCATCGGAGAGAACGCACTTAATGCCAATATCTCCATGCAAGTGCTCTGCCTTGAAGCCGGGGGCCATTAGAGATACCCCAGGGGCTGCCGCGGAAGGGTAATGGAGAATATAGATTGAACTTGTGACCATCAGCAAAAATACCAATTAGAAATGCATCAGCCAGCAGCCAGCGAGAGAGCCACGGCACACCGACATTTCAGGGATTGATTGAAGGCATGTATTTAAGATAGTTGAAGGAGTCTAATGGAAGTCGTCGAGCGATCAAGTCAAACTTACATCATACATCTCAATGCGCATCGTTGTTTTCTCCTATATGATGGTATCAACTTCTATATTGCGAGCGACAACCGTGAGATAAATTGTCTCATCCGCTGATTGCAATTCGGCCTCCCGTTCTCCGAGGGTGCGTTCAGTTCCACTTTTGCAAAGGCGTTTTGTTGGCGGCGTGCTTCGCCCTCACGCCAGCTCAATCCCTCTGAGACCCTGACAGCAGCAGGCATGTTCCTGTTGTTGTCCTTTTTCCAGTTCGGCTCACAGGCTGCAGCATCGCTCCTCGTCGGCTCCGTCCCGACTTCACCTCGCCGCGTTTCCCGGCTCCTTTCATGAATCATTTACTCTACCCCTCCTCTCCGTCTCTCTCTATCTATCTCTTTCTGTCTGCCTCTTCTTCTCGCTTCCTCTGAACCCTCCTCTAAGTCCTCTTGTTGCCGCTAATCTTTATCTTTTTTTAAATCTTTCTGTTTAAATCTCATTCATCTGTGTGTTGACTGGTAAATGACTTATCTTTGTCATTTCCTCAACGCTGTCGGTGTGTGTCGTCGCCTTTGCGTTGTAACATCGCGCTCGTGTTCTCTCTCACAGCGTGTGTGTGAGTTTTACTGCACACATCCTTGTCTTTGTGTGTATTGTGTGCAGAAGAGTTCAAAGCAAAGCTCAAACAGAGCATCTACCCGACGCGGCGTACGGCACTTTCAAACAATTAATCCACTCGCACCTGGCTGTCCAACTGCTGCACAGATTTATTACAACTTTATTTTTTGCTTCATGAAAATCCCTTATGGATTAGTTTACTGGAACCTCATTTTTCATGTAAAATGATTTGACCACAATCCTCCCCTAGACGCCGTATATGCACAGATAGCCCTGTTTGGAAGACGGTCCTCACTGTCTAACGGATTCATAATCGCCAAAGTTGTTTTGCTGTTTCTTTTCTTCTCTGTTGTTATTCTGAAGCGCTGCATATGGAATGAATTATTCAGTGTTGTAATGGGTCTATATTTGTCGTTGTTTATCTTACCTCAGAGCCCCCGCAAACCTCATCGCTGCCCTCCCACCATCTCTCCCAGCTTTCACTTGTCTGTCTGCCTGTCTGCTTGCCTGCCTGTCTGTCTGTCTGTCTGTCTGCCTGCCTGTCTGCTTGCTTGCCTGCCTGTCTGTCTGCCTGTCTGCCTGTCTGCCTGCCTGTCTGCCTGCCTGTCTGCCTGTCTGCCTGTCTGCCTGTCTGCCTGTCTGTCTGCCTGTCTGCCTGCCTGTCTGCCTGTCTGTCTGTCTGCTTGCCTGCCTGTCTGTCTGCCTGTCTGTCTGCCTGTCTGCCTGTCTGTCTGCCTGCCTGTCTGCCTGTCTGCCTGTCTGTCTGCCTGTCTCTGTCTGCCTGCCTGCCTGTCTGCCTGTCTGTCTGCTTGTCTGCCTGCCTGTCTGCCTGCCTGTCTCTGTCTGCCTGCCTGTCTGTCTGCCTGTCTGTCTGCCTGCCTGTCTGCCTGTCTGCCTGTCTCTGTCTGCCTGCCTGCCTGTCTGCCTGTCTGTCTGCTTGTCTGCCTGCCTGTCTGTCTGCCTGCCTGTCTCTGTCTGCCTGCCTGTCTGCCTGCCTGTCTGCCTGTCTGTCTGTCTGCCTGCCTGTCTGTCTGTCTGCCAAGCATAGCCACATCTACTCGCTCCACTTTACTGAATGAAGTGAAGTCCTTTAGCGAGGCTCTTAATGCCACATAAATCCCCGCTGCTCGGTTTGATTAATCAGGGAAAGTGTTTGGCCGTCACCGCGGGGCCGTTACCGCGGGGCCATCACCGCGGGGCCGTCCTCAGGGCGGCGGCTTGATCCCGACGCTCGCTTTGAGGGGGGGTCCCTCTCTCTCTTCTCGCCAGAGCTGCCGGGAGGCCGAGCCGCCAACGCTCTGCTCATCCACAGGGGGCCTCTGTCTGATGGCGTGGTGTCGGAGGCTCGAATGCAGAGTGAACGTCTGCTTGTCCTTGCTGTGGACTGGGCGTGACGATGATGATGATGATGATGATGATGATGATATGATATTCCTTTATTTGTCCCACAGTGGGGAAATTTCAAAAATCACAGCAGCGGTGCACATCAGGGCATCAATGAAAATAAATATAAAACACAAAACACAATACTAAAAACTAAATACTAATACTAAATACTAAATGATGTTAATGATCCTATTTCTGAGTCAAAGACGGGTGTCTGGGATGTGTGATGCTCTTGTGGCATCTCTGTGTTGAGGTGACTGTGCTCTTTGTGGGCAAGGATACTAAAATGAGTAAACACCCGTAAACAGTGTTTACCACGACTCATGCAGGAGCATCCAGTCTCATCATCACTATAAAGGGAATATAAAACAGTTGCACAGGCAGTTAAGCGGCCAGCAGCCAGCATTAGCTCATTGTTGATGAATCTGTCAGTGGAGGTTTATGCGTCGGCCAATAATGAACAAGAAATTGCAGGACGGCAATGTCAAACTACATGTGAGGTCATTTAGAGACACCATTACGCAGTTTATCTGGCAGGCAGCAATGAAGAGTCGATTTTTACACTGTGAAATGTTGCGTAGTCTCGGGCGTTCTTAGTTATAATTCTTTGATAAAATATCGGGGCATCAACGTTCCTTATTACCTTCGCATTGAAAATGCGGAAGGTTATGTTTTGATCGCCGTGTATTTATTTATGTGTATGCGTGTTACTCGCATAACTCAAAAAGTATTAAACCGAATCGCATGAAATTTGGTGGGATGATTGATTATTATCCGGGGACCATTTGATTATATTTTGGGATCGATTGGTTCAAAGGTCAAGGTCAAGGTCATGAAAAGGTCAAAATCGTCTTTTTACCATAGCACGGTCAATTTGTATCCAATTGGCATGCAACTAATGCCAACATGTTAATAATTCAATGCCCAATCTTGTGATATGCGAAGGTATGCGCTCTACCGAGTGCCCGTTCTAGTTTACATTATGCATTTACCATCAGACGTATATAGAAATCAACATTTTTTTAAACACTCAGATATAGAAATCTAAATGTAGTTTTAGTTGACCTATGTAACCATCTGTGTGTGTTGTACGCCTTTAAAACTGACTTGTTTTAATGGCCTAATAATTTAGTAACTGCTGTCACTGGCTTTATTGCATCGTTCATATATGCTACAAAGTTATGTAACATGGCAAGTCTAAAAATAATGACAACATATGCCAAACAAACAAGCTATATATACATTGGCAAAGAAGCAGGTGCAGCTTTCCACCCACACTTGAAAGAAAGACATATAACGCATATTTGATATTTGAACACAAAATAAATGACGAGATAAAGAAACGTTATCAGCGTTTTGAAAGTGGAGTACACCGCAGGTCTAATTTATCATGAGTGTTTCTGATATTTCATTCATAGGAAATTTAAAGGAGTCACTTGATTCCCTCTTATTTCTATATTATTCTGTAAAATGTTCCATTCGCTTGAACGCAGAGTGCTTCAAAGACACTAAAGTTGTCAGCGGATACTTCACAGTGTCACTTTTACGAACATTATTCTTTGCAGTAAACACACACAGCAGAGATTTGATCTTTAAACTTCCTAACTGTGACTTAGTTCAATCTAGGATTACGTTTCCATTGTTATTATCCCCCACAGAGAAACCATTGAAATGAATTAATACAAATATAAAATGAAACCTAGTGCTTACTCTGCGGTAATACGCCATATGGGTCTTCCATCTCTTCTGCATGTTGTTTTTTCAGCGCAGTGTGTAGTCGTCTTCTTCTTTTTTTAGAAAGGTAGGAATCAGTCTACTTTAGCGCGTCTGTTTCGGTTGTCGGGTTTTGTGTTAATTTGTAGAAGGAGGTCACAGCAGGGTGCTTTGCTGACTGAGACTGCGCTCGGTGAGAATCCTCAACTTTAGAATATGGAAGTTTACAGATCTCACGAGTATTCATCTCGGGGCTCATCCGCTAGCACCCGTCACCTCCATCCTCCCCATCTGCCTTTTTTTTTCTGTCTCTCTAATCCTCTTTCTTCCCTCTCTTCCCTTCACCAAAATCTTTCATCTCTCCCTCTGCTCCACTCCCATTACCCCCGGGCTCTCTTTCTCTTCTTTTCTCTTTCTTTCTGTTATTTTCCTCCATGAGTATGTATGTTTCACTCTGTGTGCGTTTGTTCTTGTTTTTCATTAATTTGTCTCTCAAGTTATACCTCAGAAAACGCTTGTCAAATTTAACAAATTAGGAGAATAAAATATGTCTTACGCTATTATTGTTGAATTCAATTCAATTCAAAGCTGAGGTGGTGGTTCAATTCAATTCAGTTTATTTGTATAGCCCATTTTCACAAATTACAAATTTGCCTCAGAGTGCTTTACAATCTGTACACATAGACATCCCTGCCCCAAAACCTCACATCGGATCAGGAACAACTCCCAAACAACCCTTCACGGGGAAAAAAGGGAAGAAACCTTCAGGAGGGCAACAGAGGAGGATCCCTCTCCAGGATGGACAGAACAATAGATGTCATGTGTACAGAAGGACAGATTAGAGTTAAAATACATTCAATGAATATGACAGAGTGTATGAATAGTTGGTAGTAGGCATATTCCACGATGGAGACCTCCACGATCCATCAGGCAGATGGAGGTAGAGAGGAGGAGTGGGCGGAGTCTAAACAGTGGGCGGAGTCTCAGCAGGGCCATGGCATAGTTGGTAGTAGGAATATTCCACACAGGACATTTATTTGTGGTTGACATCATTCAGAGACTTTAGTCTGCAACTGTGTGTATATATTTATTAAACTCTATTTTTCATACAACTTGTGTAGTTGGTTACATACATCCATCCCTTATAAAAAATAAGTAACACAGATTACACATTGATCCATTGAAGTGTGAATGGTGTGTTGAAGGCCTCTTGGGCCACTTCTTCTTGCTCCTACACATTTTGACCAATATATTTCCATGACTTTTCCCGGAATTTTCCATGACTTTAAACCAAATGTCAATGAACAAAATGAAATCTCAGTATAAACATGAAAAATGTAAAAAATTGTGCATATTGAGAGCGTAGCCTACGCCGGCTTATATTTTGAGCGTCTTTCTTTAAAAAACATATTCATTATTTCAAACTCGGCGTAAATGAACACGTGATTATAACACATTTCCATGACTTTTCCAAAACTTTTATGATTTAAGTTTTTTCCATGATCTTTCCAGGCCTGGAAATGACCATTAAAAAAATTCCATGACTTTTCCAGGTTTTCCATGACCGTAGGCTACGAACCCAGTGCTCCCGTTTTGTATCTCGTAGAAATTATATTGATGGTGTGCTTTAAGATTTATAGCATCCTCACAATGTGAGATTTTAATGGAACATTTAGAAATTGGGTACCAAATCAGGTACTCGGCAAGTAAAGTCACATAATTAATGGGCTCGAAGCTGCTATAATGAATAGTTTTATTTTAGCCATGGATGTAATGTAATAAAGGTCGCTGGGAGTGTTGCGACCCACACAGAATTCTACACAATTTATTTAAACCATATTTTAACTTTCTACACAATTTATTTTAACTTTTAACTTCTGTGTTTCCAGCCTCCAACCTGAGAGTTTTAGTTCATCCGCACTGCTTTTGTCATTTCCAGGCAGATTTGTAAGTACAATAAAACTAAAAAAACCCAGTTTACGCTACCTGCCCAGCGCCAAACAACAGACAGACAAAGTCAGTGACTCGCTTGTGAAGAAAGTGGTGCTTCCCGCATGCTTTAGACTAGAGCCGTACGTTTCCCTCAGAGGTTGATGGAGAGCAGCACACAGCAGAAATAAATTCATTCATCAGGTGCCAAGAAACAAGTAAATTCTATTGTTAACGTATGTCTGCCAGTTGTGTAATTAAGTGTTTGCTAAGTTCGCCATAACTTTGAAAAGTGTCAATTATTTTTGTTTTTTTGTTTCCAGCTTGTTAAGCTGCCTCCAACTGGCCAAAAAATCAATTATTGTAGGTTCAAGTATCCAGAAGTCATATAATTTGGCATCATTTACCAGCACTAAGCACACTCTGGTACAGTTTACAGTACGTGATAATGAAATGGGACAATACCTCCTTATCTGACGAGTCACTCTCTAACTAAGCAGACACTTTTTATCGTTTACTTCCTGTGAGTAGAGACAATTTCTTGCCTTTGATCAAAATGGCAGATTTCAAAAATGCTTCGAGAGGCTGTTAAAAAATATGTCCGGCGACAAAAGGTAACTTACTATCGCCAGACAGCTTTACCAAGAACACAGCATATGAAAATGCTGTATTAAAGTACTGTGGGAGCAAGGTATTACTGGTTAATAGTAATTGTTATACTTTTGCTGACGAAGCGACTCGTGCATTATGGGTGGTAATAGATTGTTAACAGGCATTTACAGGATTGTATTACTTTTCAAAATGTGTTATTAGGCGATGTCAGCATAGAAGTAGCAGGTCTTGTCAATATTTCAATCATCATGCCGATTCAAATCATAAGTATAATCACTTTTCCATTTAATCTTTAACAAGGGTGAAATCATCAAGAGCTAATCTATAACCGGCAAATCCAATCAGTGAAGCTATTGTCCGTCGTCATTTGAAGCCCTTGTCGGACTTTGATCGCCATGACAGTAAATTGATTCGCAGTGATCTGCTTCATAAATTCTGATCCTGGGAAATCAGTTAATGTCTTCACCTTAAAGCTGAGGTGGTGGTTCAATTCAATTCAGTTTATTTTCTATAGCCCATTATCACAAATTACAAATTGGCCTCAGAGGGCTTGACAATCTGCACACATACGACATCCCTGACCTTTGACCTCACATCGGATCAGGGAAAAACTCCAAAGAAATAGAAAAAAAACCTTTCACAGGGAAACGACCTTCAGGAGAGCAACAGAGGAGGATCCTTCTCCAGGATGGACGGATGCAATAGATGTCATGTGACCATTTTCTACCTGTGAGGCGAGACTACTGACTACTTGGATCCTTGGATAAAGAAGTATCTTCTTTAAATTAGTTTTATCTGCTAAGTTACTGTTGTATTTGTTGTTTAAAGCTGCTAGATTATTAGTCTGTACTGTTTTAGGATTTGTTTTGGTAGAGAGTTAAACTAAAAACACATCTTTTCCGACTATATCTGGAGTAAAACACAGATTAGCACTTCAGTGGCACTTAAATGGCTCTTATTATGGTACTTTTGTAGTTCGACTATGTTGAGGAAATGTAACTTTCTGTATTCTTGTTGTTCTTAGTTTGCACTCTAGGTTGATGCACTTATTAATCCCCAAGGGGAAATTTCACGACAAATTTCCCCTTGGGGATTAATAAAGTATATATCTATCTATCTATCTATCTTATTGTAAGTCGCTTTGGATAAAAGCGTCTGCTGAATGACATGTGATGTAATGTCAAGGTGGTAGTTCAATTCAATTCAGTTTATTTTCTATAGCCCATGATCACAAATTACAAATTGGCCTCAGAGGGCTTGACAATCTGCACGCATACGACATCCCTGACCTTTGACCTCAGGAAAAAACTCCAAAGAAATAGAAAAAAAAACACTTTCACAGGGAAACGACCTTCAGGAGAGCAACAGAGGAGGACCCCTCTCCAGGATGGACGGATGCAATAGATGTCATGTGACCAGAAGGAGTAACAACACATTCAATGAGTAGGACAGAGCGTATGAATAGTTGGTAGTCGGCATGGACCACGATCCAGACCTCCACGATCCACGAGGCACATTTCAGTTCCAGCCTCCTCTCCTCTCCCGGCTCTCCGTGTGGATCAGCGAGGATGGATCAGTGTTTCCGCCCGCTGCCTTCATTAAGCTAAGCTCCGCCTCTCACCGCTGAAGCTCCTCGACGTGTGCAGACACACTTACAGGCGCAGGGAGGATGGGGTTTGCAAATATGAATTTAATTAAACGTGACTCACAGAAGACAAAGCCACTTGTATTTGAAGGAGAAAAAGGTCAGGTGTGGATCTTAAGGTTGCCCCACCATGTACTACCTTTTGCCTCGCACACACACACACTTCAGTGCACTCGGGGAGAGGAAGCAAAGTGGGCGGCACCTGATCTTTTCAATCGTCCTGGTTGCAGTTGGGATTAATGTAAAGTGGTTCTTATTTACGACACAAATTGCCATGGCAGATGGGAAGGAAATTAAAAAGATGTCTTCAATGTGTTGCTGTATATCCGACGGCAAACCCCAAAGTAATTTAAATTAAAGAGACTTATTTGGAGTCAATAATCCTAAGAAATGCATTGGCAAGAAATGCAAAAGTGCGAGTTTGAGCACTTTTAACCTAAAATCCTTATTTAAAGTGACGTTTTATTTAATTACATGTCTTTTGTAATGCTGTCAAACTTAAAGGATTCTTAACCTTGAGGGGTCCTCTTTGCTCTCATCCTTATCTACACTGTTACTCTTACTTGTTTCCCCTCTGAGCTAAACAAATGCTAAGGTGAGGGATTTTCTTTTTTCTTTTCGAAGCCGACTATTCCTCTCTGAGTACATTAGTAGTTTTGAGTTAAAGTTCAATCGACACGGAAGTGCCTTTTTCTGCCGCTTCGCTGTCGGCTTATCGGTTCTGTTTCAGCTCTGCCTTATTGTGGTGTGTATTAAATAAATAAGAGATAAAGGAGGAGTGGTTTTAGTCTGAGTTATACTATTGCACGCGTCAGTGCATTTAATCCTCCTGTTACCTTCGGGTCAATTTGACCCCATTCAATGTTTAACCCTCCTGTTACCTTTATATTTACTGACATATTTTACCCTCGGGGTCAATTTGACCCCAGCAATTAAAACCTCCAGAAAATTATTAGAATTAATATTGTTTTCCAAGTTTAAGTGTGAGGTACTTTATGTTTGTTTGTTGACTACCTACATAGCCCTTTAAATATATAAAAAAGGTGATATTTCTTATATGTTTGACACAGTGAAAAACAGCCTGGGGTCAAATTGACCCGAAAGAACACCGACATTAAACATTGAATGGGGTCAAATTGACCCTAAAGGTAACAGGAGGGTTAAACCATAATGATTAAGGTCAGGAGCAGTTAATTAATTAGCTTCCTTTCATCTTACTGGCCTCTGATAGCCTGACATGTTTATCTTTCTTTCATTGAATCACCTTTCTCTCCCCGGCTGCCCTTATGTTTCCACCTTTACTGGGTTTTCTCACTTATTTGACTCAATCAGGCCCAAATGCAATTCCTGTGAAATCCATCATAGGTCAAACCTTTCAGCCGCTGTGCCGTGCTGTGTGTTTACGTGGCAACAGACAGCTGACGATACAGGCCAATGCACGCGGAGGACGAGCTTTCGTTTCTTTATTCCCACCGACGCATGGAATTAATGCGTGCGGTCCGTCAGACTGTCGTCGTCGCTGCGCATGTATTCACGGCAGTTAAATGAGATCTTTCAGCGTTAATACATAATTGTGTCGCGATGCTGTCGCAGGTGTCAGGGTTGACAGATTTAGATGCAGAACGGAGAAACAGAGCGGGTTGGTACCGAGAAATGTTCAGAGTTGTACAGTGCCTTGAAGAAGAAAAAAGCCCTCATCTTTTATTTATGTTCTGTTGTCGAGGCGTCAAGAGTTTTGTCGAGCTTCTCCCCGTTCCGTTAACCTTGTCCCTGTGAAACGTTCTGTCTCCATCTCTTTGGTTCAACACGCGGGGGGGGGCACGGCGAGAGAGGAAGGTATGAAAGAGGCTTGAAAGGATTGAGAGGAAGAGCCTCTTGCTACTTCCTTTCATCCTTCCATCATTATACAAAACTTGGCCTCTTTCCAAAAAAGAGTGCAAGAAGAAGGCGGCGCCATCAGCGACAGAGGGGGAAGAAGAGGGGAACGAACGAGGAAGAAAGATGCGAAGCAGAGCTATGAAAAGGGAGGAGAGGGATGGAGGAGGAAGGAGAGGACAGGGGAGGGGGGAGGAGACGGAGTACCTGTGTGCAGAGCAGAAAGGTGTGCAGTAGTCCATCATCTTCAGACAGGCAGACGGGGCCGTCTGGGGAGTTTATTTTTCCCTCGATACGAGAGGAGTGTGGATCGGCTGCAGAGGCTCTACAGCTGCTGTCCCGGGGCGGACATCGTTCACGCATGACAGGACACAATCATACACATGTTCACATCATCGCACACAGACACGCCGAGCTCCAGGTCAAAGCGTGATGCCGTGGCACGCTTTCACTTTATTCCTCTGTGTTGGAGCTATTTAATTTGACATTTGTATTTAGGTTTTATTGTAAAGTAATATTGATTATTTATTGCTTATTACCTTCGCATTGAAAATGCGGAAGGTTATGTTTTGATCGCCATTTATTTATTTATTTATTTATTACCTTCGCATTGAAAATGCGGACGGTAATGTTTTGATCGCCGTGTATTTATTTATTTATTTGTATGCGTGTTATATCTTCTTGAATCGCATGAAATTTGGTGGATGATTTGATTATATCCGGGGACCATTTGATTAGACTTTTGGGATCCGGGTCAAGGTCAAAGGTCATGAAAAAAAAAGGTCTTCTTTTTTTTTTTATAGGCGCGGTGTATTTTTATCAATTGGCATGCAACTAATGCCAAAATAAATCATTCAATGCACAATCTTGTGATAATATGTATTCTAGTTATTTATTTATTTGTATGCGTGTTATTCGCATAACAAAAAAAGTTTTAAACCGAATCGCATGAAATTTGGTGGGATGATTGGTTATCATCCGGGGACCATTTGATTAGATTTTGGGATCAATCGGGTCAAAGGTCAAGGTCATGAAAAGGTAAAAATCTTCTTTTTACCATAGCACGGTCAATTTGTATCTAATTGGCATGCAACTAATGCCAACATGTTCATAATTCAATGCCCAATCTTGTGATATGCGAAGGTATGCGCTCTACCGAGTGCCCATTCTAGTTTGGCTTATATTTTGATATGTTAGTTGTTTCTTTCATTATAATCAGTAATGAAACTATTCTGAAATCGAAGCCCTTTATGACCCAATGTATTCATGCGAGTGATGTATGCTGTGACTCCAGACTCTACTGGGTGCTGTTCGTCGTGTGATCTCCTATGGATCCCTGTTTATCTTGTTTTATTGACCCCGTGGATCATTTCTCTCCTCTTCTCTAAGTTGCTGTTAGTACCAGCACAGACACACTAGAAGGAGACTTGATGAACAAATCAAGCCTGTAATTAATTCTTACTGTGATCAAAGCCACGGGAGGAAGTCTGTGGAGAGCCCGAGGCCCGAGGGTCAGGGTTCACGGCGCGCTCCCACCAGGTGTATACTCTTATCACCACGCTGTTTGTTCTTCAAACAGGTGCGTTTTAAATTTAGCATACAATTGGGTGAATTTGAAATGTCTTAAAAGGTTGTCCTGACTATTGCTTGGCATTTGGGTTTTAATTACTGCTCATCAGCTGGCGTGTGTCTTTCTGTTTCTCATGAGATTTGAAACGGACTGTGACGCCCTCACACATCACTGCACATGGTTTCTTGGAGCTGCTTTGCAATTTGTCTCCATGCGTAGGCTCCTTCATCTTTATTTTAAGAACATCCTGGGAGAAACTCCTTCTCAAATAGGGATTTATCTTAAATATGGAGTGGGTGGGAAGTTTAATTGTCCTAAAGCAGTGTTTTTCTGAGCCCCAAAGTTAGAACTTCAAACTTATAAAAGGATACATAAGGTTAATCCTTGGGGGATTTTCAAATGCGTGGTATTAACTTTGGTACTCTTACTGTACTTGTTTGCCCTCACTCCTTATAATCAGTTCTATCTTTACCTTCGCACTGAAAATGCGGAAGGTTATGTTTTAATCGCCGTGTATTTGTATGCGTGCGTGCGTGTTAATTTACTTTGTATACTTCTTGTATACATCTTTATCTTTATCTTTATCGCATGAAATTTGGTGGGATGATTGATTATTATCCGGGGACCATTTGATTGGATTTTGAGATCGATCAGGTCAACGGTCAAGGTCATGGAAAGGTCAACATCTTCTTTTTACCATAGCGCGGTCAATTTGTATCCAATTGGCATGCAACTAATGCCAAAATGTTCATTATTCAATGCCCAATCTTGTGATATGCGAAGGTATGCGCTCTACCGAGTGCCCATTCTAGTTACCTGCTTTTTTTATTCACCTTACATATATTATTGAAACTGACCCACTTCCTCCCACTGTGTTCTTCATCTTTCCGTGCAGGTTAGCTCTGTACGTGTACGAGTACCTGCTGCACGTAGGAGCACAGAAGTCAGCACAGACCTTCCTCTCAGAGGTGAGTTACAACGATGCCGTATGTATTCGTGTCAGTCAGAGAGTCCAGCCCGTGTACTTTATGTATTCACTCTATGTGGTCTGACCCTAATACAATGTGTCCAGTAAGTGTAGCGGCAAATTGAATCTGGCCTTACAGTGCTGAGCCAACAGGTTAGCAGCAGCAGACGGGCTTTTAAACATTAGTGTTTCATTGAGTGGGACTGGAGCCAGAGCACAGGGAGAGTTACGGAGCTCAGCCTGGAGCTGACGTCTTCCACTGACATCATTCACTCATCTGCACGGCGGCTCCGTCTCAGTCAATCTCTTCCCGTCTCATTTTCATCCTCTCTGATTCCTCCGCTTTCTCTCTTGTGATCTCTCCGCTCTCTCTTCACCGCTCTGCCGCTCTCCCCGAGCAGAGAGCTCGTCCTCACTTTAATTCCGCGGAGGTAAAAAAAGGTGACGGGGTGAAAATGAGCTCAGCGGATTCTTGTGCTTCGCTGTAAATGACAGTACATTACAATGTAGGAGACGGAGGCTGGAGGCCGGTGGTACAGCCGGCCAGAGAGGAAGAGGAGAACAAAGAGAGGGGGGTGGAAAAGGTTACATCATCAGCTGGCACCAATTCTCCCCATTAGTGTGCGTTCGCGTACATGCGCACACACACACGACGCTCTGTCTCTCGACACCCTTTCCTCCCTGACATATCGCCAGCTCTTTCTCCGGCAGAAGTGGCAGATGAAAGCGAGAGGCGGTTTCGCATTCAAGTGTAGGAACGCATTAACTAAGAGTGCAACAAGTATAAACACATCCTCTTGTACGCAGTACAGATGGGTGTGCATTCACGAGCACGCAAACAAAGCGCGGCGTAAACATTATTACACCCGTGTTGTCGCTCTTGCTGGAGTCGTATAGGGTGGAGTAAAACATGATTTTAACGGGCCTGGTGCCACTTTTTATCGTCCTCATCTGTTTACAACGTTTCATCAGGCTCAGGAAAAACAAGAGCGCAGAGAGATGAAGACGAATACCTACACGTACACTACCGTTCAAAAGTTTGGGGTCACTTAGAAATGTCTTTATTTTTCAAAGAAAAACACTGTTTTTTCAATAAAGATAACATTAATCAACAATACACACTATACATTGTTAATGTGGTAAATGACTATTCTAGGTGGAAACGTCTGGTTTCTAATGAAATATCTCCAGAGGTGTATAGAGGCCCATTTCCATCAACTATCACTCCAGTGTTCTAATGGTACATTGTGTTTGCTAATCGCCTGAGAAGACTAATATCTGATTAGAAAACCCTTGTGCAATTATGTTAGCACAGCTGAAAACAGTTATGCTGGTGATATAAGCTATACAACTGGCCTTCCTTTGAGCTTGAAGTTTGAAGAACAAAATCAATACTTCAAATATTAATCATTATTTCTAACCTTGTCAATGTCTTGACTATATTTTCTATTCAATTTTCAATTCATTTGATAAATAAAAGTGAGTTTTCATGGAAGACACAAAATTGTCTGGATGACCCCAAACTTTTGAACGGTAGTGTAAATAAATACCAAATCAGACAGCTCAGAAGAACCGGCAACAAGAAAACATGCAACCCCTGTCGAACTAAAGCGATTGCTCAAACCATAACAACATATATCCACTTAAACCCTCAAAGAACGGATAAGGAGGGGAAAACGGTCGGCAAGAGTAAACAGTCAAGTCAAATATATTTGAGGTTTATTATTCTGGGTAAAAAGGTCAACTGTAAAGCTGTGGCTTTCCTAAATATCAGTTCTCAGTGAAATAAGAGCAACACACAGCCGACATCTGCCAGTAATCACGTTAAAAGGCATGTCGCTGGAGCATCGTGAAGGTAAACCAGGGAACCTCCCGGGAGTGCAGACCACAAGAAGACAGGAAATGCGGGCGCAGTCGACGCTATTTTCCTCTACGCTTTCCAGATGAAAGGGGGAGTAAAAGTAACACGCTAAAAAAAGTGTCCCGACCTGAACTGTCTGCAGCCGCGTTTGGGCCGAGAGACATTCACATCCGATACATGAAGGACGTCATGCCCGCTCTGCATATTTTGCAAAGTAAATCCTTATTTGTCACGGAGTGTATGGAAACCGCTGCCTATGATGTCTCAAGTCGACCAGCGTCTTAAACTAGAATGAGGACTAAAAGCATGTGGGATAAACACCGAGGCCGTTCCTGACGCCCGCTCCCCCAAAAAACTTCAAAGCGAGGCATTCCTTCTCGAAGTCACAGCGTCTGATCTGCAGCTGAGGTCAGGACGGTCTGATGGAACGGGTTTCACTGGGTCCTGTTTTTTGTCGTTAGTTCGTAGAGCAGGTTGCACAATAGTAATTTTCTTTTCCCCATGTAAAACATTTTAGTGAAGTAAATTATTAAGATGTGTATATAAAGAGTAATGTAAATATATTTATAGAGACGAGAGGTAGACGAAACAACAATGCTATTGTCTGATAGGATATGCCTGAATGCTGCCCACAGCTGCTGTTCAGACTGTGTGTGTGTGTGTGTGTGTGTGTGTGTGTTCTCTTTGTATCTGCACGTCAGTTGACATTGCAAACATATATCATCCCTTCTGTGGGTGACGTCAGCGCTGATGTTCGACACTGACCTTGACCGAGGCGTCAAGGTGTCAAAGAGGGTTTTCTCCTCCACACTTTTTATTGGACCCGACTACATCCCCCTCCCACGCTGTTGGGACCGTTTGCCAAGCGCCATCCCCTTTGCTACATCTGTCAATATGTCTGTGTTGCCTATCATAACGGTGACAGATTTACCATTCGAAATTTGCCAAATTTATTAGGTTTGTAGCAATAGGTCCTTGATTTCAGACATATTTCAGTCCCTCATTTTGGTCTCTACATTGTTAGTTAACTTTAGTGACTTTGTGTGTCTGAAAGGTAAACGTAGCTTCTCATTTTGAGCCAGCAGTCGTCAAATTTTGACGACTGATGTGTCAATTATCGCTCTCAGATTCTATCAGCGATAGCCAGTCAGCTATTAAGCTATTAAGCTAATATTAGCTTCTTAAGTTGGTCTCAAACAAGACAGTGGTTAGATGAATGCTTTATTGTTTGTATTTTCCTTATACTTGTAAAGAGAGCTGCTATTGTTCTCCTAATATCTGATCAGTGGTGCCAGCCAATCACAATTAAAATCGCACCAAATGCAATAAAAACGGCCTGATTCATGACCAGTCAGAAAATCTCGTAAAACTGTAAATCTGTTACGTACGCAGTGGAAAAAAACATCATAAACACACAAAGAACGGGCACTCGGTAGAGCGCATACCTTCGCCACAGCCAATTTTTTGGTACTTGGCATGAGAGTGTGGGGAGCTCGATGTCATGTGAACATTTTGGCATTGGTTGCATGCCAATTGGATACAAATTGACCGCGCTATGGTAAAAAGAAGATGTTGACCTTTTCGTGACCTTGACCTTTGACCCGATCGATCCCAAAATCGAATCGAATGGTCCCCGGATAATAACCAATCATCCCACCAAATTTCATGCGATTAGGTTTAATATTTTTTGAGTTATGCCAATAACACATAAACACACACACACACATACAAATAAATACACAGCGATCAAAACATAACCTTCCGCAGAATGCAAAGGTAACAACGATAAAGAGTGCAGTTAGAGAAACAAATGCACACATTGCCACTTTAATGTCAATGAAGATATCAAAGTTAGTAGGTCCTCACTTATCCCGTATAACCACTGAATACAACTCATGGCAATCAAATATTTCTTGAATAGAATTAGCTCATTTAATGAGTTAGTGGACACTCAGAAGTTAAATTGACTGTTTCTGACCATAAAATAACTTGTTTGATAATTAATATCACAATATTTTCAAAAACCTTGCCAAATGATGACAACACCATCCCAGTCAAATGCTATATTACCCCATTGGGTACAACTAGAAACACTATGACTTGGACACACATAAAGGAGAACGTGAGAAGGAAATGAAGGAATGGAGAAAGAAAAAAGGAAAGAAGGAATACATCAAAAGAAGCATTTAAAAGTAAAAAGCCAGAAAGAAGGAGGGTATGTGTATTATACAAAGGTTTGATTGAGCTCCTCAGGCTGGTACATGTTTCTGACCTCAGAGTCTGCACATCCCCTGACACACACACACACACACACACTTGTGAATATACAGGCTTTCAGGCACAGATAGACTCACTTATGCACTTATGATTCCATGGCATGAGAATCAGAACATAATTACATAATGGCATGTGTTATAATAATTCCCTAGCTGCACCCTCTATAACCTTGTGAAGCAGGTATTACAGATGTTGGGCATGTTTTCATACTTAATATGTTTCTGAAGCATCTCCTTCTCCCCCCTCTCTCTCTCTCCGTCTGTCTAGATCCGATGGGAGAAGAACATCACATTAGGAGAACCTCCGGGGTTTCTCCACTCATGGTGGTGGTGAGTGCTTTTATGTCTAATGATTCAAGGTACATTCTGTTTTTCTTCATTCCATCACGTTATTAATTTCAAAAAATGATAATTCAGCCTTCTTCTCCTCCTATTTTAATTCATCTTCAGCTCATTAATTGTCCCCAAAAGCTCTTCTTCAAGTTGTTGTTTGCAAAATGTAATGCACTTGCCTAAAGTTGTCTATTCCGATGATGATAAAAGAGCGGCGCTTATTGCCTCGATGCTGGATTACCTGCCTCTAAAACGGACTAGGATTATTCATCTGTCAAGCTTTGATGATTTGTGTCTCGGCATCGTGCTTCTCTGTGTGTGTTGCAGTGTCTTCTGGGACCTGTACTGTGCGGCTCCAGAGAGAAGAGACACATGTGAACACTCCAGTGAGGCCAAGGCCTTCCATGACTACGTGAGTCCTTCCCTTTGCTCCTTCCTGGCTCTAATGCCTTCTTAGTTCAAGGAATCTATGATAAGAGATGCGATTTATTTTTAAACCCAATGTATTAAATATTAGGAATTATAGTCCTTTTATAAGGATGCCTTATAAATAATCCAAATACATCTTTTTAAGACTCAAGCCATCATTGTGATGTTCTGCTTGTTATTTTTTTAGTTTGGCTGTTGCTTTGGTTTAAATGAGTGAAGTTACATAACTATCTGTCTTTTTGTTATTGATTCACTGACAAAGACTTTGATGATAAGAAGCAGCATGAGAAAATAGTTTTGGGGGCAAAATTGCATTGTGAAAAGAAAAAGGATTTTGGAAATCTACATTCTGATAACGAAGCTGCTGCTGGAATGAAATACATATAACTTGCAGCCATTGGGAACATATTATTATTTCACAATTCCGTGGTTATATATCTTGCTTATATAAAGTCATACACTGTTTATTCCATCATTTCTTATTTATATATTTGATGACATTGTTACAATTGATGAAGAGCTGTGTTCAAATACATGTTAATATGCTTAAAACCTCACTCCAGTGTCTCTTCCTACAGTCCAAGTGTTTTTCTCCCGACACTATTGAAATATTATTGCTTAATACTGGAGATCATGCACAAAATGACATGTTGTGACGGCAATGTCAACGAGTGGGTTGCTGCTGCTTTATCAGAATCAGAATCAGAATCCGTTTATTGCCAGGAATTTTTACACAAACGAGGATTTTTTTTGGCGAAAGGTGCAACATTTGACATGACAAACAACAATCAACGCGACAGCAACAGTGCAAAGCGTGTATTAACTTAAGTATAAGATAAGATAAATAAAGATAAACAAATATGATAAAGATAAACAAAGCTAAACAAATAACGTTAAAGTGTTTAGGTGTGTGTTTCAAGAGACATGTGTGTTTTAAGTTAAAGTGTATGTTACATGTGACGTGTGTTTAAGTTAAAAGTGCATGTTAAAGTGACATAGATAGATAGATAGATAGATACTTTATTAATCCCCAAGGGGAAATTTGTCGTCACAGTAGCAGCACCAATAAACTAAACACACAAGAATAAAAAATAAAATAAAAAAATATTTTAAAAAACAGGGATGAAAGATATAGGAGTATACAAAGTAAAATATAAAATAAAATATATATGTATACATATAACATATATGCATACACAATAGACAATACTAATGACAAATTAAATTAAATATAAAAATATTAAATATAGACAGTGTGCAAAATGCAAAGTGTGTGTATGTGTGTAGTGTAAATGAAATGTGTGTGTATGTGTGTAGTGTAAATAAATGAAATGTGTGAAGTGCAGATCAACATAGTGTGGATATGAAGTTATTATTGTAGTTATTGCACTATTGACATGTGTGTGGAGGAGGCCTCCAGGAGGGAAGAAGAAGGAGGAGGGAGGAGGAGTAGGAAGAAGAAGAAGGAGGAGAAGGAAGCGGAAGGAGGGGGAAGAAGGAGGAGAGAGGAAGGAGGAAGAAGAGGAGGTAGTCCTGGGGGTGACAGAGTCAGTCAGTGGGGGACCCGGGCTCCATTTATGAGCCCGACTGCCGACGGGAAAAAACTTTTGAATTACTCTAAATGCATTTTATTATCATACATATATTACGATAATACGTCGACAAGCACACACAAAAACCGAGGCTGAGAATATATCGCTGATGTCAAAGGCGCATGTGGACATTTCGGGGCAGTTGTAGCCTGAGAGTGGAGACTCGCCAACCTCCGTCAGTTCCTCACATCTAATCTCAGAGCAACCTGCTGAACCCCGTGCGGATGTCACACGGCTGCGACTCGTCTTCACGACCTCCTCAACCGTTTCCATTTTGTCGGGGTTCTTTCATCTGAAGTGGCGTTTAACGACATGCTTGTTGTGACGTTGAAAGTGATAAATGATTGCAGAGAGCATGCTGCTTAAGGTTTGTAGTACCCGCTGTAATCTCGCAGAGCACTGCAGCTCTCTGCTGCACACACACACACACACACACACACACATATCCGGCTGAAGTATAGTGAGCACATTACGCTGACGGGCAGACTGGGCAGGCAGACAGTGGCCCGTGTGGTGGAAACATTGTTTATTGCTGTGTTTTCTCCGTGTGGCTCCACTTAACTGCTGTAATTCCCGCACATCAAGGCGCTGGTTTATTCAGTCGTGCAGAATCCAGTAACCGGAATATGGGGAGCGGTGCCAGAGCTCTTGAAGTTTGAGATTTTCTGGTGACTGAGAGAAAGAGAGGAAGTGCTTCTCTGAAGTTGCGAGATGAAGGGGGGTGGGAGGTGTGGAGGGCTCTCCTTGCTCCTTCGTTTTTTTTTTTATGTTGTTGTTTCCTCTGTAGCCTTAAGTCTGACTCATCAGATTTGTCTGTACTGTAATTTATTGAGATGTAGTGTTGGAAGTGCACAGGTCAGGGGTTTCTGACTACCCCGGCAGGATCCTCGTCTCCTCTCCTCGTCTCCTCTGCCCTCTCCCTCTCTGGTCGTCTCCATCTTTCCTCTCGTCTTGCAAATCCCGCAGAGCCGGTGGGGGCTCTCTTCTCTTTAATCTTCTCGCAGTAGGTGTGTGTGCTTGTGTAAATGTGATCTCCTACGCAGGAGATGCCGCTGATGCCGGCGATGATGATCAGGATGATGAATAGGAAGTCCAAGGACGGGGCAGCTATGGGATGATGTCATCCTGGCTGCGAGCGAGGGAGCTGGAGGGCAGTACGGCCTCAGCCCTCGGAGACAGCTGGAGAGGAGAGGAGAGGAGAGGAGAGGAGAGGAACATTTCCTGTTTCCCTGTTTTTAAAATGAAGGGAGAGAGAACGAGTCAAAAACCGGGACAAAAGACAGACACTTCTGTTTATAGATGCATTCATGAATTTCTTCTCACCAGCAAAAAGCAAAATGCATTTAGAGTAATTCTAATCTAATTATGTACAAAACGGTTTAAAACCAATACCAGTGTGCCGTTGATCTCATCTGATAAGAATCAGTTACATTCAGTAACGTTCATAGCAGAGGCCACCAGCAACATCTTATTCTTACATTTCCTGCAGGGATGTAATCAGAGAATTATAATGAGACCAATTGTAATTAGACCAAGGTCACTTTCAATCAAAACTGCTGCGCTGCTTCTGAGATCCAATCAGAGGTACGATACCCACATTTCTGTCGCTCAATTAAAACAAAATGAGGAGACAACCGCGGTGGCCGTCGCTGGAAAAAGGAGCGCACCTTAATGTGATGCTGGTGTCTCTCGGTCTCCTGACTTTGAGACTGACAGACATTTTAATCAGACATTTTGATGGTTGTTATTTTCAGAGAGCTAATTACCGAGTGAAGTCCTAATTAATGCCGGGGTGATGTAGGAGCTCGTTCACATCACCTCTGGGTCCCTTTCCTTTGATAATTGATGGGATTGTGACAAGGCTTTTGACTTGTTTGTTTGTTTGTGTATTTTATTCAGTCAATCAAATCAAATACAATACAATATTATCCTATATAATGTACAAAAGAGAAAGACTGAAAAGGTATAGGTAGAAGCAAAAAATGCTTATAAATTCCTATCCTAAATTGAAATCAAAATAAATCAGAAAATTAATATAAAATAAAGAAGAAAATAAAACAACAACAAAAAAACAATAAACAAAATATAAAACAAAATATATTTATATATACTATGACATACATCTTCCATATTAATACGTTTTTAATTACATTTATAACTCTCAAGAATTGTTTTATAAATAATTCCCTTGAAAACCAAAAAGGAGTTCACCATTCTTACATCCATTTCAACATTATTCCATAATTGGACCCCTACAACAGAAATACATCTTCTTTTAATTCCTTTTTTAGCCTTACATCTCTCAAATCATATTTACACTCATGTTTTTAAAATAATCTTTGTACACAGTCTGGCAGTGACTTTGCTTTAGCTCTGTACATTGTCTGCATTATTTTATAATAAACCAAATCATTAAATTTCATAACACGTGATCTGTAAAATAAAGGGTTTGTGTGCTCATAGTAGCCGACATTATTCATGATGCGTATCGCACGTTTTTTTAACACAACTGTTGAATTTAAAAAGGTTTTATAGGTCGAAGCCCACACTTCCACACAATAAGTTAGATATGGAATATTCTGGGTCCCTTTCCTTTGATAATTGATGGGATTGTGACAAGGTTTTTGACTTGATTTCACAATGATCCCAGTTTGAACTACCTACTGTAGATATCGTTGGCTTTGGGTAAATCTGATTGAAAGAAACATTTATTTTCTGTCTGTTTACATACGCATGACGTTTTGCATGTGGTCTGGAAAATATATACATCACCTATCAAACCACCAAATGTGTGAGGATCGTCTTTGAGGACATTAATATTGTGATTTACTGTTAAAAGGGAAAGAAAGAAAAGACTGATGAACAAAGTGACGAGAGATGAAATGTTATTGATTTCCATCCTCAGACGAGGCTTTTCAGGCATCAGAAAGGCTGTTCAGACTTCTGTTAAGTGCTTTGTAAATTGTGTTCTTGACACTAAATGAGCAGTTTCCATTTGTAAGGGGTCATGAAGTCATAAAAGCGAGTTATTTTTACATTTGTATGCTTGGCCCGGAAATTGCCTTGTTAGAGACAAAAGTCAGTTGCTGTCTCTCCAGAACAAGACATCAATCCATGAGACTCATTTCTTGCTTTCTTGTTGAAGGTCTGAAAGTCACGTAGCTGTAACCTATCATATGGCACTATGATAAGTACACTAACACGTATCATAGATTGTATACGAGAAGTGTCCGTAGTCAGCATGACGTCGATCATTGGGTTTACGGACTGGCGTTTGGAAATCTTGGAGTTTGGCATTGTGGTCGTCGCCCTCTTCGATGTTCGCAACCAAAAGGTACGCGGGTCGGAGGTCACAGCCCAACGCTGAGTAAGACATTCTTAGGCAACCAAACAAGTTACAATGAACTTTCCTGAACTAAAAACACTGTGAAAGGCATATCAATGCTGTGATAGGAACCTGTCAATCACAAGGTAGCCACGCCCTAAAGCATACCTTGCTATATTGTCTATTTTACTATAAATATAACAATTATTTATACAAATTAACATCATGCTAAATTGAAGACTGGCGATAAGTGAGAGGCAGGGTGTCATCGACTTCTATACAATCAGACTTCTACCAACCAGAGGAGTCGCCCCCTGCTGGTTAGTAGAAGCAAGTTTAACCCTCCCGTTGCCTTAGGGTCAATTTGACCCCATTCAATGTGTAACCCTCCTGTTACCTTTATATTTCCTGACATATTTTACCCTCGGGGTCAATTTGACCCCAGCAATTAATACCTCCAGAAAATTATTAGAATTAATATTGTTTTCCAAGTTTAAGTGTGAGGTAATTTATGTTTGTTTGTTGACTACCTAAATAGCCCTTTAAATATATAAAAAAGTTGATATTTCTTATATGTTTGACACAGTGAAAAACAGCCTGGGGTCAAATTGACCCCAAAGAACACCGACATTAAACATTGAATGGGGTCAAATTGACCCTAAAGGTAACAGGAGGGTTTAGACTCTTCAGCATTCATAATAAAGCTGTATTGCGATGTCTTATTAGTAGATGGAGAGAAATATGATAGTAATCTTGTGTTTTGAACTGAATGATTTCACTACTGACACCCAACATTTGTCCCATCTAATTTCTGTGAACTTTAACATAATGAGGGCAAATTAAAGCGGCTATTAAATAGCTTGTCAGACTTGGGGAAACATTAATAAGCAGATAAGCGGCATTTCCTCTACTACATTACAACATTTAGACCCTGGAAAATGTTTGCTGTACTGAAAATTGGTAAATTTAATTTAAATGCAACCTGCCTCCATATACTTGTCTTAGGTGTATTGGTGGATGATTGTCTGGCATTTTGAGTATTCTGAATAATTATACAGTCACACTATTGAATTACCTCAGTGGATTTTTCTTGCAAACATTGGAGGGGACAGTAGAGAGAAGCAGACTGGTGGTAGACGGGCTGATGCGTCACAACAATTTGGGGAGGAAAACTATCTCACTCCTTATTTCAAGGTTCAAGGTTCAAGGTTTTTTATTTGCCATCTGTGCCTAGACCAGCAGTCCAGACACATCGGAATTATTTTTGCAGGGTTCTCCGAGTCAACAGAGGTACAGAACAAACACACTATAATAACTAGAATGGGCACTATACCATATCACAAGATTGGGCATTGAATTATGAACATTTTGGCATTAGTTGCATGCCAATTGGACAAAAATGTTTCGTGCTAAGGTAAAAAAAGAGTTTGACCTTTCCATGACCTTGACCTTTCCATGACCTTGACCTTGACCTTTGACCCGATTGATCAAATCTAATGGTCCTAATCATCCCACAATTTCATTTTGACCTGTTCATGACCTTTGACCTTGACCTTTGACCCGATCGATCCCAAATCTAATCAACTGGTGGTCCCCGGATAATAAACAATCATCCCACCAAATTTCAGTTCAATTACTTTTGATGACCTTTGACCTTTGACCCGATCCAAATCTCATCAACTGGTCATAATAAACAATCCCACCAAATTTCATAAATAAATAAATAAATAAATACAATTAATAATAACCGTAATAATAATAGAAATATGAAACATATATTTAAAAAGAACACTGTACAAAAAACACACTGTACATAGTGTGGTAAAGGGTATGCAGTATTAACAGTATTAAGTACTAAGTACAGGAACAGGTTATCAAAAATAAACGTAAGAAAGGAGAGTGCAGAGATAATAAGTAGGTGAGTAGGCTAGTGCTGTAAAAAGAAAGAAAGAGGGGGAAGGGGACAGTTATATGGGGATATTGCACATGTTCAGATGTTGGGGGAAGGTTGTGTGGGTATAGCACTGATTGTAGTATTGCACCTTTTTCACACTTTCAAGGAGTGGGCATTTCTCAGTAGTTGTGTTGTGCCATCAGTCTGACTGTGGCAGGGAGGAAGCTGTTGAAGAAGCGAGTCCTGTGGGTGACGGTGTGTCCGCTCTGCTGTGTCTCAGGTTGGATGTGCAGTGTTTGTGTGGGAGCAGAGAGTGAGCTGGATGAAGTGAGTCTCCAATGATTCCCTCTGCTCTTTTCCGACAGCGCTGCACATACATAGAGTCCATGGACGGAAGTTGTGTCCCTGTGATCCTCTCCGCGGTCCTTATGACTCTTTGCAGAGCCTTCCTCTCTGCCTGGGTGGTGTTTCCATACCACACAGTGATGCCTGCGGTGAGGATGCTCTCGATCAGTCCTCTATGGGCCTGGGTGAGAGGGCAACGGTTCAGACCAGCTTTCCTGAGCATCCTGATGAAATAAAGCCTTTTCTGGGCCTTTTTCACTGTGGCTGTGGTGTGAAGAGTCCAGCTCAGGTCAGATGTCACCTGCATTCCCAGGAATCTGTACCCGTCAGCCCTCTCCACCTCAGTCCCTTTGATGATGAGAGGCTGTAGAGGGGAGGTTCTTCCTGAAGTCCAGTATTATTTCCTTGGTCTTGTTTGTGTTGAGGATGAGGTCGTTCTCCTCTCCGTAGACCAGGATGTTGTTCACCAGGGTCCTGTAGCCCGACTCATCCCCGCTCCCCTTGATGAGCCCCAGGACGGTGGTGTCATCGGTGTATTTGATGAGGATGGTGTTGTCCTGTGGAGGTGCAGTCATGGGTGTACAGGGTGAATAGTTTGGGGCTCAGGCAGCAGCCCTGTGGGGGTCCTGTGCTGACTGTGAGCTCGGTGGACACCCGTCCTCCCATTCTCACCACCTGGGGTCTTTCTATCAGAAAGTCCAGAATCCAGGTGGGAGTTGGGACGCCGAGGTCTGTCAGCTTCTTGATTCGTTTTCCCGGGCGGATGGTATTAAAGGCAGAACTATAGTCCAGGAAAAGCATCCTGGCATACGTTCTGCGGCTTTCCAGGTGTTGCAGAGTGCGGTGTAGAGCTATTGCTACCGCGTCATCCACTGATCGGTTGGGGCGGTAGGCAAACTGGAGGGGGTCGACATTGTCCGGGACCGTGTGGTTGATGTGGGCGAGGACCAGTTTTTCTAGGCACTTCATGGCGACTGGTGTGAGTGCCACTGGTCTGAAGTCATTTAAGGTGGGTGTGTCTGGTTTTTTGGGGACTGGTATGATGATGGAGGATTTAAAGATACGGGGAACTACAGCCTGGGAGGTTATCAGTGTCCGCCACGTACTGGCTGTGCTGTGCAGCCTCCAGATAAAGAATTTGCTTATTAACTGAAGCAAGTCGGTTGAAAAATGAGTCCTCCCGGATGAATCATGTTTTTTTGTAAAAAATAAACACAAAGGCGTGTGAATGGAAATATGCTGTGAACTTAAATAAGTAGGTAGTCTTTTGTTTTTCAATCCCATTACCATTATCACACAGTTTGGACTTTTAGCTTGTGGGTTGTCTCATAATTGTAAATTAATGAGAGATTCTCACAGAGGATAAAAACCTAAAACAAGAGCATGATATTCAGTCCACAAGAAGACAAGTTACACTTCATGGGGAACCAGGCCACATGTGCAGGATCAGCGGGGCACGCAGCCTCACAGGGTGGCAGACGGAGAAGGATATTCAATTAAAAAATGTAGAAAGTAGTAAGCAGTGCGAGAGAGAATGCTGGTGAATGTTTCTAGCCATAAAAATATCAGAAACATTTTGAGAAATGTGCTGAAAGATTATGTAAAAATGTGCACGATGTCAAATGATTGCATCATATTTGAATCCAATGCAAATCTTTAGCACAGTGACGAGTGTTGATTTACATTTTTAACCACTTTTTTACTTTAACTAACAATTTTTTTCCATATCTATTAATCTCTAAAAAGAAGAAAAACAATAGACACGTGTTTTATTAAGTTTTCTTTTGTTATAAAGCTCTCTGAAACACAGTAGAACTAGAATGGGCACTCGGTAGAGCGCATACCTTCGCATATCACAAGATTGGGCATTGAATTATGAACATTTTGGCATTAGTTGCATGCCAATTGGATACAAATTTACCGTGCTATGGTAAAAAGAAGATTTTGACCTTTCTCTGACCTTGACCTTGAACCCGATTGATCCCAAAATCTAATCAAATGGTCCCCGGATAATAACCAATCATCCCACCAAATTTCATGCGATTCGGTTTAAAACTTTTTTTGTTATGCGAGGAACACGCATACAAATAAATAAATACACGGCGATCAAAACATAACCTTCTGCATTTTCAATGCGAAGGTAAAAATGCATCACAACCATCACAAACTGATGTCTTCAAATATCTTGATTTGTCTGACCAACACTTTAAACCTCACAAATATACAATTTACAAGAACATACAAGAGAGTAGCTGAGAAACTGAAAATATGGAGTGTGTGACACGTATGTTATCTACTGAAGCGAATAATCGATTATCAAAATAGATGTGGATACATTTTCTGTCGATTGACTAATGGACTGATGAACAAATAGTTTCCGCTGGACCCTCACATGTTTAGGTCATACAGTGGCCATACTGTAAGTAGTAAGCGTTTAAAAAATGTTTTATCTCTCTTATTTCTGTTGTGACCCCTGAATGGCGACCTTTGGGTAAAACTGCAACACAAGCTTCACGCTATCGTGTCACAGGTGAGCGTTCAGAGCAACGAGAGCCGGGGATCATTGCGTGGCGTCGCTGTGGAAGATAGCGGCGCACAATAGTCCGAGGGGAAGAAGAGATCAAGAAACCCCCTCTGATCCGAATGCTCTGGCTCACGCTGCCAGATCTTACATTCATGCATGTAAATGTATTCACGCCGCTCAATTTAACAGCAGCACACATATTTTGTCTTGATTGTACAGCACACATTTGGAAATATAGTAGCAGACATGACTGTGTAATTCATCTACATCCTGATGCACTCTGGGAAAACAAGTGCATAAGTGGTTTGCTGACGAGGTGCAGCGAACTAAACTGAAAACACTTCCTGTAAAGCAACGCATGTCGAAGGAAAGTCGTCCTGGACACACACTCAAGGACGTGTTTTTAGTTGCATTCAACTCTACTTGGTACTCTGATTCACTTCTCTGTAGGTTTGTCTTACCCAGAAAGTTGCAAAGGAAAAGGCTGTCATGTTAAGTCATTAATGTTTAATTTCTCTGTAGCACGGCGAGGATGCAATACGAGTCAACGTGTTCAGACTAAATGTCGACTCCCAGAATATAATGACCGCCGAGTAAATCACTCCTTAGAAGACAAATTGTCACTTCAGGGTCTTTTCTGTTGTGCCATAAACAGGCCAAAATATCCAATTTGGACACAAGATTATTTTATAATGATCTAATTATCTGAGAGGTCTAAACTACTTTTATTTTATTTTTTACTTGTCTGAACCGAAGCATCTATGAGTTGTTTCTCACGCCTTTTTGTTGCATATTGTTCCAATTACCACCAGCTGCATCAAACCTTTTGAAGATCATTTTAAAACAAATTATAACATGATTGTTAGTTCCTTAAACTATTTCAACGTTTCCTGTGGGCTTGGAATGTTTTACTTTACTGTCATTTATCGGGAAATATTACAAAACGTGGTGCCAACCATCCCATAGGTTTAGGAAAGCTACAAATTCAGTCATGACTCGAATAATTACACACACAAATAAAACTAGAACGGGCACTCGGTCGAGCGCATACCTTCGCATATCACAAGATTGGGCATTGAATTATGAACATGTTGGCATTAGTTTCATGCCAATTGGATACAAATTGACCGTGCTATGGTAAAAAGAAGATTTTGACCTTTTCATGACCTTGACCTTTGACCCGATTGATCCCAAAATCTAATCAAATGGTCCCCGGATAATAACCAATCATCCCACCAAATTTCATGCGATTCAAGAATATTTTGACCTTTTCATGGCCTTGACCTTGACCTTTGACCCGATCGATCCTAAAATCTAATCAAATGGTCCCCGGATAATAAGCAATCATCCCACCAAATGTCATGCGATTCGGTTAAATACTTTTTTAGTTATGCGAGGAACACGCATACAAATAAATAAATAAATACACGGCGATCAAAACATAACCTTCCGCATTTTCAATGCGAAGGCAATAAGATCTTGCCGGGGACTGATGATTCATTATCTGATTATTAGCGTAAAAAAAACACCACAATGAACAAATCAGCGGCATCAAATGCAAACTTGCATCCCGGGAACCTGCCTGTGTGTTTTCTGAACATACGAAGAGACGGAGACCTAGAAACCGTGTTGGCTTCAGGCATTGTGGGTAACAAGCAACCAGTTGAGAACCAATAGGGGCTAGGGAGACCCCCAGTCTGTTTCCAGGGAAACGGAGCCCTTTCTCCCCCCTCTCTCTCTCTCGCATGCTCCCCTGTTCGTTGTTGGCGGTGTTGAGGAGGAGCGAGACGTGGAGGTGACTCACTGTACCATCATTGCCATGGCGATGCAGAGTGAGCCGAGAGTGTAGAGGGAGCGAAGGGAGACAAAGAACGGGCATTTCCATGGGTTGAGCACATATCGGGAAATGGTTGTCACGAGCAGTTTGAATTTCAAAAAGAGGAACGTCATCATTGGAGACTTACTCTGTGCTTATGTGACACTTCTCTGTGTTTCTTTAAGAAACATTACAATCTCTTCCTCTGTTTCTCTCCCCTGGGTGTCCCTTTCCCTCTCTCTTTTACAGCAGCAGATTCTTTCTCTCTTCTTATTCCCCCCTCTGCCTATTTCTGGTACCGTTCTCTGTGCTTCTGTTTTTTTTCTTCCTCTCTTCTCTTATCATCTTCCTTCCTCCTCCACTGGCCTGTTGCGCGCAGCCTTCTGGTCTCAGAGGAGCGCGTGTGCGTCGCGCCGAGTCACGTCACACGCGTGTTCGGACACGAGGCGGAGTGTTAATGCCATGTCGGCATATGCAGAGACGAGGGCATGGAGCAGAGAGGAGGGGAGAGGTTAACTGGGAGCACTGGGAGACAAGAAGGCGTACGAGAACACGCTCTAGCAGCTGTGGGCCCAGAAAGAGTCGTTTCTTTTTTGACTGCAGTTATTATTATTGCTTATGAAAATAAGGGGAGCATACGCTGTGTGTGTGCAACGGTCTGAGGAAAGGTGATATCGTGATATCGTGATATCGGAGCTTTCACACCTGCAGCTTCAGCTACCGGAATATTTCTGTGAAATTGAAACTGGAGTCAAAGTTGATGTTTTCTAAAATCTTTAAGAGACTGCGATGAATTATTTTAGATTGAAATAAGTGAAAGTGATAAAAAAGAAATTTACATTACATTACATTACATGTCATTTAGCAGACGCTTTTATCCAAAGCGACTTACAATAAGTGCATCAACCTAGAGTGCAAACTAAGAACAACAAGAATACAGAAAGTAACATTTCTTCAAGAAAGTCGAACTACACAAGTACCATAATAAGAGCTATTTAAGTGCCACTGAAGTGCTAATCTGTGTTTTAATCCAGATATAGTCGGAAAAGATGTGTTTTTAGTTGCCGGCGGAAGATGTAGAGACTTCCTGCCGTCCTGATGTCAGAGGGGAGCTTGTTCCACCAATCAGGAGCCAGGACAGCAAACGGTCTGGATTTCGAGTGATTAGCTCGACGTGCAGGAGTCACAAGTCGGTCGGCTGTTGCCGAGCGGAGCCGACGTGCCATTGTCTAGTTTAACATCAAATCTTCCCCGACTCATCCGGGAGGGAAGTTGTAGAATAACTGTCATGGTTTACACACACACGCACAACAGTTAACGTGTTCAAGGGTTATGACGAAGGATCCAGAGAAAGAGTTGTATGCAGCAGGACCACAGAGGGAGAGCAGGAGGGCAAAGCGAGAACGCTGACGCCATCAGACCAGCACATTATCCTTTTGACCCCAACTAACCCCCTTTTTTCTTCTTCTTTTTTATGTATTGCTGTTCACCCATGTTGTTATCTCCGGCCCTACCAGGACCGCAAGCTGAGACACAGAGAGCGACTTCTCATTAGTTCTTCCCGTCGACTGGACTGATGAGTCTTTGTATCAACAAGCCTGCCAATTTTCTAATTCTAATCTACGCAATTGCTCCGATACATTTTAAAAGAACCGGATCGATCCGGTGTTGCGGACGACCCTCTCTGCGGCTTTCCGGTGAATCACTGCTGCTCTGTCTTTGCATCGATCCGCCAGATAGAGAAGACCGTGACACGGTCTCCGCCGCATCGCAACATCGGGGCTTTTAAATCTCCCTCTGTGTCTCTCGGCGCTCGACGATGTGCTCAGTCCATCTCTCTTATCTCCCCCATGTTGTTGAACCAAGAGAGATAGTAGGGGGGGGGGTGGAGAAGTGGGCCTCCCTAGTGACTATCATGTTCCGCTCTGTATGTGAATCTGATCCACCTCACACATTATAGCGCTCCTCGCAGCCTCAGAGATGTTTACAAGGGTCAACAGTGACATCAGTGTTTAAATGAAACACAGCCAGTGCCCCCCCCCCCCCCAAACCCACTGTCGATACCACCCTACCTTTTAATCACCCAGTCAAAACAAGTAGATTAGTGTCGCGCTGCCATTTTGGTAATCACCTGTAGTGTTCGACTAGAGCGCCTCCTGGGAGTGGACATGCCGTGCAGGAGGAGCGTGTGAGGGGGAACATTCTTCCTCTTGTTAGAGGAAACCCCAGGTGTAATGCAACGTTGCGTTTATTTTTGTTAGTGTTTTGGCCATAGGCCGACTATTGGTGGAGTTATAGCGTCTTCAAAGAGGTGGTGATAACTGAGGTACGTTTGTCCTGACTGACTTTGGGGGGGATTTGATTTACGCCCTCTGCTCCTCGTCGGTCAGGACCTGGAGCTTGTGGTCTGAAAATATCTTTTTTTCTTTTTCTCTCTGCCATTTTTCCGCCTGCTTTGTTCTTGGCACAGAGGCAACGTTCATACTTTGCCAAATGGATAATTGCAATCAGACAACAACAAAAAAGGGCAAATTGCACTCAGCTGCAAATTGTATTCTTTGTGAATCCTCCCAGCAGACTTTGTGTGACACTCAGCTCCCGGCCTCTGGTTCCGACTCCATCTTATTCTAAAGGCTTTTTTTTAAAAGCTCCCAAAACAGCTGGGCATATATTTTAGCTCTTTTAACTCTAACAGCCGGAAAAAGTGCATTAGTTGGAGGCAGTTTCAACCTGAGATACTGTATATACACAGTTAACCCTCCTGTTACCGTCAAATTTACAAACATCTTTTACCATTGGGGCCAATTAAAACCTACAGAAAATGATTAGAATTAATATTGTTTCCCAAGTTTAAGTGTCAGGTACTTTATGTTTGTTTGTTGATACCTAAATATCCCTTTAAATAAATAAAAAAGTTGATATTTCGTATATGTTTTACACAGTGAAAAACAGCCTGGGGTCAAATTGAACCCAAAGAACACAAGTTGTGTTCAGGACAGTGAAAACATATCATGTGAATTTTATGTTTTCCCAGTTGTCCCCAATAAATTAGGAAAAGTCCTGAAATATTAAGCAAAAAAAATGATGTCAATCATTTATTTAGAGACGTCAAACATTGAATGCGGTCAAATTGAGGGTAGGAGGGTTAACAGCGCGTTTAACATGTATGCAGGATTGGCTCAAAATATACTAATATAAATATATATACATACAATAAACCAATAGACCCAAGCTGTATGAAATTGGCATATCAGTCAAAGCAACCTGGGTGTGTCCCATGTTAACATGCCACTAACAAACACATGGACTTACTCTCATTGTATTGTTTTTCTTGGCAGCTTGCTCGCAGCCAGATATTGTTTCTCACCAGCGGAGATCTGGGACGACGTGCACAGTGATAATGTTTGTTCAACGTGCTGCTGTGTTTTACTGGTGGAACATATGGCGTGTTTTAGTTCAGAAAAGGAGCTTTGAATGCCAGAGGGCGATTTTAAGCCTATCTGCCTTGAAATTGAAAAGTGGGTTTGGCTCAGGATCGGACAGTGGAGCGCGTTGATCCGTCTCTCGTCGCCACGGGAGACTGTGAATAATACACGGCTAAAAGCAGAGCGCACTCGTTCTCATCTCTACCGTACGCTGCAAAGAAAACTTCTATCTCTCTTTTCTGTCTCTCTTACTTCTGCGGTGTCAAATGTTTTTTTTGTTGCTTTTCTTAGTTAGGTAAAAATCCCAAAGTTATAGAAATCCTCTGTGTGCTTTTGACAATGACTGACAGACTACAAAGTGTATTTTCTGTGCGTACACACTCATGCAGAAATCAATCTGCTTATTGTGTTTCCGCTCTCGCACTTTAATGTGAGGACATGAACGTGTATTTGCTCGTGGCCGAGTGTGTGTGTCATGCGGACTGTGAACATCTCTTCTTTCCATTCTCTTCTTCCTTGTTCAGGAAGTGGACTAATGGCATTTGAAAGGATGGAGGGAGTGTGAAAGAGGGGAGGAGGGACGGGGTTCCTTCCTGTGTGGTGTGTCGTATGTAGATCCTGCTGTACTGCGTGTGGCCTTGAGACTCAGTGGTGACGCTTCCCTTCCATTGTGGGGAATATGTATATATATATATATATATATACATTTTGCAGAACAAACGATCAATTAATAGAGAACATTGTCAGTTAAATTGTCACAAATTGAATAGTTGTCACTTTATTAAGGTTTTTACAGAATTTAGAAGTGGGGGTGTGGGGGTGTGTTTGAAGAGTATTATAATGTATGGAATATGGAATTTGCTCCAAACAGCTGGGCCCTACTTAAACTTATTATACACACCATTATAATATCTATAGATATTAATATAAGTTTGGTTGTGAGTATTTAGTGCAGCAGGACAGTGAATGGGAGATTGATTCAAAATAAACTGCACAGTGGCGCTAGAGCGGGGAGAGGGGGGGGAGCAGTGGGAGGGGGGGGGGGGTAAATAGACTGAGAAAGAGAGAGAAGATAGACATACACTGCCTTTTGAGATTCCACTCACGCATATCTGAGTGTCTCTTGGTCTCTGAAGTATTGAATGAAAATGACTCTCCACCTTCACACATATGCACGTACACACACACACACGCACGCATTACATGCAGACATTAATGAGAAACACAATCAGTAAACATGTAAGGATGAAAGAGTTTGCAAGTTAGCTCATTACGTATTACGGAGCCTTTAGTCTGATGGGATTAAGAAAGTCTGATTAGGTTCGTAGCAAAGTGTCGTTTCAGTGTCTGCAGTTTGTCCTCCAGTGTTTCTCTTTTCTTCAGGAAAGCTCAATGTTGATGACTTTACATGAAATCTACAATCTACTGGATGTTTTGTCTTTGTTTTGTTCAAAATGAGTCAACTCTCATTTCAGCACTTATTGCAAAGTCCTATCATGCAAAGGACACTTGATAATATAAAAGGTTTTATCGGTAAATTGCATCATTTCGGATGAATAAATTGTCCCCATTGCACACAATGTGAGTAGTAGCACTGTTATGGCCTCACACATCTGAATCAACTCAACCTAAACCGTATGCAAAGTTATTTTGATTCAGACACATAAAACATTCATCGCACATTTCTTCTTTCGTTGTATGTTTTGACCTAACCCTATGACCTGGGGCTCTGAAATGGGAATGTGATATTTCTTAAACTTGCATTACTGGCCACTGGTTGCAAAAAGAAGTCTGGTTGTTTCAGTATCTGTTGTATTTTAGCTCCAACCCTCTCATGTCACTTCTGGTTGTCAAAAGCCAAGATGGCGATGGCTAAAGCACCAACCAATGAGTCTCTTTTTAAGGTGCTCTATTGGTTCTATCATTTATCTTGCTGAGGAAAAGCTGTTCAACCTGGACATCAGACGATATTTTTATTTTAATGTCCTTTTTTATCCAGTGATGTTGCAGTTCACTGTACTGGATGTCTCCTGGTGTATGTGCTGGTATAGTGTGGCGTTCTCCTGGAGGGGGGTGGTTTAAATAATTGATGCAACAAATGAGTTTGTTAGGAGATGCATGTGTTCATCTGAGAGGATGGGGTGGGGGGGGGGGGGGGGGGGATTTTTCCACAGCCTCAGGTTTCCTTTCAAACACCTTTTGCTCACAACACCTGTGCCCGTGAACGTTGGGCTCATAGTGCGCAACAAGTCGTAAAGAGCAGATCATTGAACAATTTAATGAACGGTCATCGTCTTGTTTTTAAGATTCTGAAGTCTTTCTGTGATCTCTGTAAACACGAAGAGGAAACCAGACCCTGAAACAGAGCAGCAGAAGAGAGTTGAGCTGGTATAAAGACATAAATAACTAGAACGGGCACGCGGTAGAGCGCATACCTTCGCATATCACAAGATCGGGCATTGAATTATGAACATTTTGGCATTAGTTGCATGCCAATTGGATAAAAATTGACCGTGCTATGGTAAAAAGAAGATGTTGACCTTTTCATGACCTTGACCTTGACCTTTGACCTGATCAATCCCAAAATCTAATCAAATGGTCCCCGGATAATAACCAATCATCCCACCAAATTTCATGCAATTCGGTTTAATACTTTTTGAGTTATGTGAGTAACACGCATACAAATAAATAAATACACGGCGATCAAAACATAACCTTCTGCATTTTCAATGCGAAGGTAAAGATGCTTGAGTGGTTAAGATGGGATGGTCGTTGACATTTAAAAAAATAATATATGTCCATCAAAGGTAATACAGTACCACAACAACAACAAGTTAATTTACCGGTTACAAATGTGTTAATCTGTGAGATAATCTTTACAATTAGTTGTAAAATTAAATCAGCAATCAACTCCATGAGGTCAAGTGGAGTCAAAATGATCAGCGGGCCTGTGTATATGCTCAGACTCACTCCACCAGACACACAGCGTGGACTATGATACGATGCGTTAATGTGTAAAGCCGTCAGCTCAACATCTCGTCGTCCCTCTCGCTCGGCCTCGTCGGGAAAGTGTAAACACTGATGTGAGAAGCGTAAGCGACGGACTCATTAACGGTGCGCAGCGGCGTGTTCATTAGATGTGCTGGAAGGTTAAGTGCTCGAATATGTTGAGTTTGGCTGTGAATCAGTATTTCTACACAAGTGGCTGACAGCAATGCATTGAGTCTAATTCAGAGTAATTGCCAGGACTGAAATCATGACAGCTGACAGTAAATATGAACCCGCTGGTCACGGAGCTGCTGGAGCTGACTCTGGTGTCACAATACATCAGGGGAAGCCCTGCAAGCTCACACACTTACCGACAGCCGTGAGCACCTGTGTGTTGGGGGGGGGGGGGGGGGGTACAGTGAAGGCTTTAGTGCATCGGCTTGTTTAATCTGATATCGACTGTCAAACTAAGTCGTTACCCATAGAATACACTTTAAATGTTGCTTTACCCTCCTGTTACCTTAGGGTCAATTTGACCCCATTCAATGTTTAACCCTCCTGTTACCTTTATATTTACTGACATATTTTACCCTCGGGGTCAATTTGACCCCAGCAATTAAAACTGTTCACCCTTCTACCGTCAGGCAGGCGATACCGCAGTATCAAGTGCCGCACAAACAGACTGAGGGACAGCTTCTTCAGTCAGGCCATCAGGCTGCTGAACAAGGACTGAGACCCTCATTAACACTACACACCAGAACATATTCTGTGAATATCTATGGCCATGGTGTATATTTTATTACATTGTTTATATATATATATTGTATATATATATCGTATGTATATACATATATATATATATATAGTCTCAAAAAAGTGTATATTTTATTACATTGTTTTATATATATATATTGTCATGATGTATATTCTATTACACTGTTTTATATATATATTGTTAATACTTTCTTCTTTTTTGTGTGTGGATATTGTATAGTTTATTCTCATTCTTATTCTTTTTTTAGTCTGCTACTGCTGTCGGGTGTTTTGCACATAAGAATTTCACGAACCGATTATACTTGTATAAAAGGGGATGTGACAATAAAAACTTGAAACTTGAAACTTGAAACCTCCAGAAAAGTATTAGAATTAATATTGTTTTCCAAGTTTAAGTGTGAGGTACTTTATGTTTGTTTGTTGACTACCTAAATAGCCCTTTAAATACATAAAAAAGTTGATGTTTCTTATATGTTGGACACAGTGAAAAACAGCCTGGGGTCAAATTGACCCAAAAGAACACCGACATTAAACATTGAATGGGGTCAAATTGACCCTAAAGGTAACAGGAGGGTTAAACAATTATCCATCACCATCCACAAGTCGGCAGATGAAGGTAGTTACTGAAAGCGAGAGTCGCAAGCATTTTTATTGGATGTATAAATAAACTAAAGATACAGTGTTGGATGAGTCTTGAGCTTTATGGACGGTTTGCCACCAACGCGTTGAATGTGACTCATATCGGTCCGATTGAACCGACTTCATGGATCATTCGGGCCCTTGTGGTTATGTGTGGTTCCACTTGTACAGGGATTTTTATCCCTCCTGTTACCTTCAAATAAACTAACATATTTTACCCTGGAGGTCAATTGGACTCAAGCTATTTAAACCTCCAGACAAGTATTCTAATTCCAATTAGTTCCCATGTTTAAGTGTCAGGTACATAATGTGTGTTTGTTGATACCTAAATAGCCCTTAAATAAAGTGTGTAGAAGGCTGCTGTGTGAACTTGTACATGTTTGCCCCTCCCCCGCGTCATGTGTGATCTATCTGTGGTTTGCTGGTTGTGTTAGGGCCCAAAACCTTTTGGGAGATTTTAAAAAGTGCATGTTATAGTTCTAGTGACCTCAATATCATCCAAAACAACCCAAACCTATACAATAATTCTATAAAATGTTGATATTTCAGCCTGGGGGTCAAATTGACACCAAAGAACACCAATGTGCAATTATGTAATTATGTTCATTTTATATTTACCCAGTTGTCGTCTTTAAATAAGGAACAGTCGTGAAATATGAAGCAAAAAACATGATGTCAATCATATATTTTGAGACTTTAAACATCAAAGGTAACAGGAGGGTTATTATATCTCAACAGTTGATGCATTTCTTAAAAAATATATTTAAAAAATTTAAATCGTAAAACATGGACATTATTCAGCATCCCTGAAATGTGTTTGTTTGTATAAACAAACCTTGATGTCTACTCCCCGTACAACCTGTGTAACTGCAATAATGTTTGTGAATTACTTCAAATATTTTCATGGCATATCTGCACTGAAATGTGCATCAACCAACATATCTGCAGATACCGATATATTGGCAACAAACAGGCCACGGTTAACATCTCAACTTCTATTTCAAATTCAAATGTATTCCTAAAAGATTTTGGGAATATGCTTATTCTATTTATTGCCGAGAGTTACATGAGGACATTGAAGCAGCTCACACAGCCCTGACCTGAGACTCAGAGAAGTAACTGTGCCAAGAAATAATCTGGCAAATAATCTCTCTGTTACTGCGTAACGTGTCACTCTTACACCTCGATGTCATGTGCGGGTGAGTGTTGTCGTCGGTGTGGTTTTTACTTTCCCTGTAGATGAAGGTCACTGCTGGTTTTGGAGCCGATATATAAGCGCCGTGTTTTTTTTTCTTCTCCCTTTTCTTGTTGCCGTATTTGGAAAATGCTGCTTTGTCAGCAATTCAGGTGGATTTCTTTGCCCTCCCCCATTTCTCCTTTTCCCACACAAACAAACATTAAGTGCACTCACACACTCATTGCCACAAACGCACACACACACACACACACGCATGCACACTAATAATCTCTGCTTTGTCCTCTTTTCTCCTCTTTCCCTCCCTCTCTTTCTCCATGCATGAAGGCTAACTCAGCAGACCTCCAGGCTGCTAGGGAGGAAAGGCATTCTGGGTAATTCAGGGTGCCAGAATTAAGAAGGAAAGAAATGGGGGGGGGAGGGGGGACTCACAACATCACAAACTTACCTCTGATTCTGTGCCTGGTGTTGTACACACACACACACACACAAACAAACACACAACACCCAGTCTCCCAACAATATCCATCTGTGTCCATCTGAACATGAATCTGTTGAGACATACAAGCAGCAGAATATGGAATCAAAAAGCCGCACGGCGTCCCGTTGCCAAACATTAACTATTGGGAGATGTGAAGCAGGACGAGGGAATAGAGAGGGCTGAGGAGTGTCAACAGTCTGCTTTTATCTCGGCTCTGATTAAACCGTGTTCATGTCTGAACTGAAAAGTCAGCTGGCGGAAACTTCAGAGACTGTGTGTGGGTGAATTTTACAGAGAGAGAGAGGGAGAGAGAGAGAGGGAGAGAGAGGGAGAGAGAGAGAGGGAGGGGGGCGGAGCAAAAGAGGGAGGGGGATGGGGGGGAGAGAGAGAGAGGGAGAGAGGTGGAGCAAAAGAGGGAGGGGGATGGGGGAGGGAGAGAGAGAGAGGGAGAGAGAGGGAGAGAGAGAGAGGGAGGGGGGCGGAGCAAAAGAGGGAGGGGGATGGAGAGGGAGAGAGGGAGAGAGAGAGAGGGAGAGGGAGAGAGAGAGGGAGAGAGGGGCGGAGCAAAAGAGGGAGGGGGATGGGGAGAGAGAGAGGGAGAGAGAGGGAGAGAGGGGCGGAGCAAAAGAGGGAGGGGGATGGGGAGAGAGAGAGGGAGGGAGAGAGGGAGAGAGAGAGAGGGAGAGAGGGAGAGAGAGAGAGAGAGACAGGGAGAGAGAGAGAGAGAGAACGAGGACAAAGTGTGGGCAGAAAATGAAATAAAAATAAAAGCACACGGCATGCTGTCTGTTCCGTGGACTTGATGAGAGTGAGGAAGAGGCCGGTGCCGGCTGGTAACTCTTGGTTAGTGGTACAATGTCACAGGAAGCAGACAGAAGCTGAAATGTGCCCGCGCCGCCCGTCTGGGACAACAAACAACACAAGTATAAAAATAAACCTGAGTCGGCGTGACAGGCTGTCTGCGGAAACAGGAAATAATATCCCACTGAGGGAGAGATTACAAGTGGGACATGGGGGAGACCCTTTGATTGATTAGTATTTATTGTTCATGTTATGATACTTGTGTTGTGTGGCATGTTTAGGGCAGGTGCTGTATTAATGTATCGACTTATTATCTTAACTGATCAACTAAATGAGCAACAATAGTTGAGAATGTATTCAGACCCTTTACTTCATTAAAAATGTCCATGTTAACTTTAATTTAATAAGGGCAGTTAAGGAAAATGCACTTTAAATGTCAAAAGTACAAGTGCAGTAATCATAATGCTGAACATTCCCCTGTTATTGTCTATTATATAGAACATTATGGGATATTTTTGACTTGTGTGTAAGTAACATTATACTGTTGCTGCTGACTTTTTACTTCTTCAATCTCTGGTGGGCAGTTAAATCCTCAAATGAGCATCCTATTTTATAAAGGCATCAAATAATCTTAATCTGCAATGAAACACAACTGTCAAGTAAATGTAGGGAAGTAAAATGAATATAATATACCTCTAAATGAAATGGAGAGTTTGTACTTTGATACTTGACTAAATGTAACAACTTCCCAACGCTGCAGAATAAAGAGCTGCTGAGTTTCTGCAGACCGGCTTCAGGCTTTGTGTGTTTGCATCTTTCAGAGCGCGGCAGCAGCTCCCAGCCCCGTGCTGGGGACCCTTCCCCCGGGAGAGGGTATGCCAGTGGGGCCAGTCCCTCCAGGGTTCTTTCAGGTATAGGATGCCTACACACACACACACACACACACACACACACACACACACACACACACACACACACAATTACATTATTTTTCTGCAAGTATTTCAATGATGAAGCTGATCCTCAAATAACTCATTTAGAGATTGTTGGTCAGACAAATCAAGATATTTGAAGACATCAGTTTGTGATGGTTGTGATGCATTGTTACCTTCGCATTGAAAATGCGGAAAGGTTATGTTTTGATCACCGTGTATTTATTTATTTATTTGTATGCGTGTTACTCGCATAACTAAAAAAGTATTAAACCGAATCGCATGAAATTGGGTGGGATGATTGGTTATTATCCGGGGACCATTTGATTAGATTTTGGGATTGATCGGGTCAAAGGTCAATGTCAAGGTCATGAAAAGGTCAAAATCTTCTTTTTACCATAGCACGGTCAATTTCTATCCAATTGGCATGCAACTAATGCCAACATGTTCATAATTCAATGCCCAATCGTGTGATATGCGAAGGTATGCGCTCTACCGAGTGCCCGTTCTAGTTAACTGTATGTGTTAATGTACATTATTGTGTATAATCTGCATTAATCTGTATATGGGGGCACCACTGACTGGTTGACAGCAGGAATAAAGGTCTCGCAAATCAAAAGAGATGTGCAGCTTCACCCCGGATCATCTCTGTTCTCCATCAGAAGGACTCCGCCAGTCGTACATCGATTAACCGTCTTTATCAATCAAACTTAGGCGCTCGCATCTGACACACAGATCAATATCCTTCACGGGCTTTTCTCATCTCCATTTCAAAATACTCCAAACATCTTTTTCCATCTCCTTCTGAAGATCAATTGCTCTTTGAAGACGAGGTCTTTTCAAGACCTTTTGCTTGAAGAATCGCAACAACTACCCCATTGCCGGTTCTTCATTTCGGTTCCATAAATGATTTACATATGGACAAAATCAGTAAATATATGATGAATTTTGTGAACTGATTTTTATTGGCAAAAAAAAAGATGCAGAACAGAAATAAAGCACCGCCATACCTGCAAAGATGTATCGATACATCGAGCTTTCATCGTCATTTATTCATCCATTCATTCAGTTTATTAATTTACTAACCTTGTCTGTTAAATTATTTGCATTCATATGCTAACACATGTATGAAAATGATATATTATAGTGCTTCAAAACACTTAAAATAGTGTAGCTCTGTTTTCTGTGCTAGACCTTGAACAAAACAGGTGCACCATTGCTCTCTGGTGGCAAGTTATTGTATTTCTTCTGTGAGACTGGAGACATCAACAGCATTGCTACGGTCTGTGTGAGGAGGAAAACATATGCATGTAAAACATAAACTCCTCACAGCGGCAAAGTGCTTCTCGCACATGCCGCTAAACTGTTAAAAGATACACTGACATCATTATTAACCAACCTCTCCTTTTCTCCTCTGCTCATTCTTCCATTATAATCCAATGGAAATGCGGTCATATCGGTCCAAAAAGTTATAAGCAGCAGCTGTGTTCGGTTTGGTGGTGAACACTTCTTACAGTTTATACACCACTTTGGTTTCTATGAAAATGGTTATACAATTGACTTTCAGCTAATTCAATCTTTTTTTTATTTATGTTGACATAACCTTCAACTTTTACTGTATATTTTCAGATATTTTTGTAATCTTTCCACATTATTAAACTAGAACAGGCTCTCGGTAGAGCGCATACCTTCGCATATCACAAGATTGGGCATTGCATTATGAACATTTTGGCATTAGTTGCATGCCAATTGGATAAAAATGGTAAAAAGAAGATGTTGACCTTTGCATGACCTTGACCTTTGACCCAATCAATCCCAAAATCTAATCAAATGGTCCCCGGATAATAACCAATCATCCCACCAAATTTCATGCGATCCAAGAAGATGTTGACCTTTTCATGACCTTGACCTTGACCTTTGACCCGATCGATCCCAAAATCTAATCAAATGGTCCCCGGATAATAACCAATCATCCCACCAAATTTCATGCGATTCGGTTTAATACTTTTTGAGTTATGCGAGTAACACGCATACAAATAAATAAATACACGGCGATCAAAACATAACCTTCAGCATTTCCAATGCGAAGGTAATGATTCATATTTGTATGGAATAAATAATGAATGGGTTCCTATGGAGCAAAGCTTCAAATCCGCTTAAACTTTTTCAAAGTTAGAAGCTTACAATGTCGGCATACGTTTAGCTACAGACACCATTTTACCTTTAAAATGTTGAGAACATCGTTAGCTATAACTTTATATTCCAACTTTTTTTTATAGCTCTTATAGTTATTTAATTATCCCCGTTTTAGTTTGATGTGTTTTTCGGCTCCTCTTGGAGTTTTCAATGGGTGTGTGTGGGGAAGTCTAGAGCTGTGACGTCATCGCTGGAGGGGACAGCTGCGTCATGATCGAGCGGAAATTATTACTGTATATATAATTTGTCATCTGGTTTGGCAACCCAGGACAGTATATTTTGTATATTGTGTATATGTATTTAAATTAACTAAATGAATAGAAATATGTAGACACTGGATACGTGTCTCTCTATAACCTGTGTGGTGTTTTGTGTTGTTGAAGACTTCATTGCAGTCTCATGCATGTGAGAGATTGTGTGCACGGTCTTTATAACCCAGAGATATTCGACTTGCATTCATGCTGATTTGTTTTTTCAGCCGTTTATGTCACCTCGAAACCCTGGAGGACCCAGACCACCTCTCCGATTACCCAATCAGGTAAAACCACAGTGACCCCTGGAGGCAGCACCCAGTACTGCGAATAGAGGCTGCATCTGAGAGACAGTGATGATGACGCCAGTGATGTGTCCTCCTTCCTCTGTAGGGACTTGGGGTCCCGGGAGGCCAGCCTATGTTACCCAGTGGTATGGACCCCACAAGACAGCAAGGTACACGTAGACACACACACACACACACACACACACACACAGGCATGACTTCCTAAAGCTGCACTTGGGCACAGTGGTGCTTTAAACTAAATGCTAGTTTGGGGTCACAATGCTAACTTGCCAACATTTGTTAATGAGAGCAAAACTACTGAAGAACAGCTGAGCAAAGTGAGAACACATTTTTGTTTTGAAGGTACTTGCTCATAACCAAAGTATTTTAAAAAACATGGCGCTAAATAATTTGTACCAATGTTTTTGTACAATGTGTACCATCAAGTGAGATATTTCAATCATAAGGTCATTACCATCAAGAGGAAGATTAGGCTTTAGGGTTCATCCTCTGGGGACCATGGAGACCTGTTGGCTACTAAATTACATGTCAATCCATCTATATATATATATATACAGGACTGTCTCAGAAAATTAGAATATTGTGATGAAGTTCTTTATTTTCTGTAATGCAATTAAAAAAACAAAAATGTCATGCATTCTGGATTCATTACAAATCAACTGAAATATTGCAAGCCTTTTATTCTGATTTATTGCTGATTATGGCTTACAGCTTAAGAAAACTCAAATATCCTATCTCTAAATATTAGAATATCATGAAAAAGTATACTAGTAGGGTATTAAACAAATCACTTGAATTGTCTAATTAACTCGAAACACCTGCAAGGGTTTCCTGAGCCTTGACAAACACTCAGCTGTTATAAATCTTTTTTTACTTGGTCTGAGGAAATATTAAAATTTTATGAGATAGGATTTTAGAGTTTTCTTAAGCTGTAAGCCATAATCAGCAATATTAAAAGAATAAAAGGCTTGCAATATTTCAGTTGATTTGTAATGAATCCAGAATGCATGACATTTTTGTTTTTTTAATTGCATTACAGAAAATAAAGAACTTTATCACAATATTCTAATTTTCTGAGACAGTCCTGTATATGTATTCATATATTTATATACATATATATATGTATATATGTATTCATATATTTATATATGTATATATGTATACATATATTTATATACATATATATATGTATACATATATTTATATACATATATGTATATATGTATACATATATTTATATACATATATTTATATACATATATATATGTATTCATATATTTATATATATATATATGTATATATGTATACATATATTTATATACATATATTTATATACATATATATATGTATTCATATATTTACATACATATATGTATACATATATTTATATACATATATATATATATGTATATATATTTATATACATATATGTATATATGTATACATATATTTATATACATATATTTATATACATATATATATATATATATTCTGCATAGGTAAAAAGAGTCCCAGAGTTCTTACTGTTAAACTCAACATTAGAATCAGAAGGTGTAATCGAGGCTCATTGATGTCCTCTCGAGGTTTTTGCATCACTCCAGTGTCCTAATAAAAGTGTAAAATACTAAAGTACACCAAGGGAACATGCTCGTTTGAAGAGAGCGATTAGGACAAGGACCAGAGTTGTTTACGATATGTTATGTTATGTAATGTGATCAAATAACCGTTCCACATCTTCCCGTCGAAGCGAGATGATGAGGGTAAACTGACCCCAGACCTGAATACACTGTCATGAAAAAACCCGGATGAGTGGTTGTAGTTTGACTGGTTTTCCTTTGTTTCAGCACATCTAAATATGGGAGGGCCGATGCAGCGGATGACTCCACCCAGAGGCATGGTACCGCTCGGGCCCCAGGTACGGGACCAGAGGATTTGAGGGAATATTTAAAAAGCATTGGTTCTGATACTCTCTTGTCACTGAGGACATTTGGTGTCTTCTCTTGTAGGGTTACGGAGGTGGGATGAGACCACCGCTGAACGCCCTGGTTGGTCCCGGGATGCCTGGTATGAACATGTGAGTGGTATCAACGTAATACAATCTACACACACAGTGAAAATGACCTCCCCACATCTCACGCACTCAGAGGGATGCACAACAACCTTAACCCTCCTGTTACCTTCACATTGACTAACATGTTTTACCCTTTTTGACCACAGCAGTTAAAAGCTCCAGAAATTGATTAGAATTAATATTGTTTCCCACGTTTATGTGTGAGGTACTTTATGTTTGTTTGTTGACTACCTAAATAGCCCTTGAAATAAATAAAAAAGTTGATATTTCTTATATGTTTTACACAGTGAAAAACAGCCTGGGGTCAAATTGACCCCAAAGAACACCGATGCGCACAAATTGTGTACAGGACAGTGAAAACATATCATCATGTGAATTTTATGTTTTCCCAGTTGTCCCCCATGAATTAGGAAAAAATGCTGAAACATGAAACATTAGAGACGTCAAACATGAAATGGGGTGAAATTGACCACAAAGGTAATAGGAGGGTTAATGTCTCACTACAATAGAGGCAGTCAGCTGTTTCCTTTCCGTGCTTTTAATTCCAACTTTACTGTATGTTCTCGGGTCTGGAGCGAGGAGCGAGCTTTCCTCTAGTTGGTCTTCTTTCATCCTTTTCCTTCATTACTTGTTGTTCCCATTACCGCTCTCTGGCAAAAGAAGAGCGTGTTGTTGCCAACTCTGCCCAAATAAATTAGAAACAAAGTAGTCTGGCAAAGCAGAACAGTGAAGTGTCTCACGATGTGTGTTCCAGGGGACCTGGTGGGGGTAGACCGTGGCCAAATCCTCCAAACTCCAATTCGGTAAGTGCTCTAACAAAGACACCCAGCAGAATGTTATGTCATTACTTTCATGATTTTACTTTTTTTTCCCTCTTTCTCTTTATTTCTTATTTTTGTAGACCCCTTACTCGTCTGCATCTCCAGGAAGTTATGTGGTACGTATGTTTGGGTTCAAGCTGCTGCTCACTGTTTTTATATATAGACTGAAATGCACACGTTCATGAACGAATCTCATGCAAACCAAACCTGTGATTCCAGGGACCTCCAGGAGGAGGGGGGCCACCAGGGACCCCAATTATGCCAAGTCCAGCAGGTACGCTCTCTGTCCTCCATGTGCGTCCATCTGTTTGTGTGTACACATAAGTGTTTGCTCTTTTGTCATCTCATGCTTTCTCTGTTTATTCTATCAGATTCAACCAACTCCGGCGACAACATGTACACGATGATAAACACAGTCCCTCCAGGTGGAAGCCGACCAAATGTGAGTCCTTCCTCTCTCTGTGCAGACATTTCCCACTCTATCTGGATTAAAACACAGATTAGCACTTCAGTGGCACTGAAATGGATCTTACTTATGGTATTACTCATGTTATTACTCATGTTATTACTCATGTTATTACTTATGGTATTACTTATGGTATTACTCATGTTATTTCTCATGGTATTACTTATGGTATTTCTCATGTTATTACTTATGGTACTACTTATGGTATTATTCATATTATTACTTATGGTATTACTTATGGTATTATTCATATTATTACTTATGGTATTACTTATGGTACTACTTATGGTATTACTCATGTTATTACTTATAGTACTTTTGCAGTTCGACTTTCTTGAAGAAATGTTACTTTCTGGACTCTAAATGATATGTAATGTAATGTACATCATTGTGTTTGAGTGTATTTAAATGCACATAGTGGTTGCATTCATGTGTGGATATACAGTAGAAGTTATCAACACATTGTTATTTGTTGTTGTTGTTGTTGTGTATTTTATTCAGTCAATCAAATCAAATACAATACAATATTATTCTATATAATATACAAAACAGAAAGACTGAAACGGTATAGGTAGAAGCAAAACATGCTTATATATTCCTATCCTAAATTAATATCAAATAAATCAGAAAATCAATATAAAATAAAGAAAAAATAACATATATATAGATATGCATACACACATACACATACACACATACATACCTCCACATACATCTTCCATATAAATACGTTTTTAATCACATTTATAACTCTCAACATTTGGTGATGTGACACACACATCATTGTCTGCTGTGTGTGTGCTCCTCAGTTCCCGATGGGTTCAGGTGGTGACGGTCCACTCGGGGGAATGGAGCCCCATCACATGAATGGGTCTTTAGGTACAGGTACAAGTAGCCTGTACAGAATGTGCTACATTGACATTGAATCTCTGGTTAAAGTTTTTCCTAATTTGTCAAATAATTTCAAGCAAAACATTCTTCTGATAATGGTTACTACTTCTCATACCTGTGTTTCCTCTATCAGGGTCAGGCGATATGGACAGTCTCCCAAAGGTAAAAGAAGATATTTATATACTTTAAAATGGCAAATGCACCGCATGTCTGATTTGTGTAGCTTTAATAGCGTACGATGACTAATGTTGTTTTACATACTTTTTAAAAGAACTCTCCTGGGAACATAAGTATGAGTAACCAGCCCGGCACCCCCAGAGAGGATGGAGAGATGGGAGGAAACTTCCTCAACCCTTTTCAGAATGAAAATGTAAGTCAATTGTCATGAATCGTATGTGAAGATCAGAAGGATCCCACAACTCAATATCATGAGTCTTTGGAGCTACGCTACTCGGCTGCTACCTGTTGGTTCATTTCCCGTACACGCATGTGAGCGGGATGAATCTTTCAGTCGAACTCTGGGAAGAAATCCAAAAAGCGTTCTTCAGCTTCATTATTAAAAGTTAATTGTCCATTGTTGGAGGGATTTAGAATTAAATATACTGTAACATTTTGAACTCGAACGGGCACTCGGTAGAGCGCATACCTTCGCATATCACAAGATTGGGCATTGAATTATGAACATTTTGGCATTAGTTGCATGCCAATTGGATAGAAATTGACCGTGCTATGGTAAAAAGAAGATTTTGACCTTTCCATGACCTTGACCTTTGACCCGATTGATCCCAAAATCTAATCAAATGGTCCCCGGATAATAACCAATTATCCCACCAAATTTCATGCGATTCAAGAGGATGTTGACCTTTTCATGACCTTGACCTTTGACCCGATTGATCCCAAAATCTAATCAAATGGTCCCCGGATAATAACCAATCATCCCACCAAATTTCATGTGATTCGGTTTAAAACTTTTTTGTTATGCGAATAACACGCATACAAATAAATAAATAAATAAATACACGGCGATCAAAACATTACCTTCCGCATTTTCAATGCGAAGGTAAAAATGCTGACATAGACCAACTCAAACATACTCATCTCTCCCCATCTTCCCTCTGCAGTATTCTCCAAACATGACGATGAGCGTGTGAAGGCTCTGGAAAAGCAGGTTTGGTTCAGTTGCCTAGTAACCTGGATCAGTAAAAAGCAGAGAGACGGGATGTGATGTCATCTAGGCCGGTGACTCTTCCTCCACCACCACCGCCGGCCTAGACAGGACATTTGCCGTCGGCCCTGTCCTCCTCCTGTCCCCCGACCCCACCCCTCCATTGTTTCTGCTCTTCTCTCCTATTCCTTCTCCCGTTCAAAGTGGTGACTCTGCTACATTCATCAGTTCTTCCTCTGCAACTAAGAGACTGTACAAAGAAACCAAATTGAAACAACCTGCAGGGGAACTCCTTGTATATTTGCAAACAGTGTGTATGAGTCACATCTGATATCGTTTGTCTTTTCTTAAGAATAGAAAAGATAATTGGAGACACGTCACAGTCATAATACCAGGAGGTTTACTTCTTTTCAACGTCTGTGTCCTCTAAATCTTTCAAGCCGCCGACATTGTGTTTTTTATTTTATACAATGGGTCGTTTTTTATTTTAAATTCCCAAACTCAAAACAAAGAGTTTGCTGTTTACTCATGATTAAGGCCTCCACACCACCTAGAATGTGTCTGCATTTTAAATATGAAGTCACATTGAATGGTAAAAAAAAAAGAGAAGGTGTGTTTAATGCTTAAAGCGAAACTATGCAACTTGTGTTGGTCGTAGTAAAAAAGTAAAAACGACAGTATGCTAAAATTGACCAATAGTGAGACTTTGACTTCCACTCTCTTTGAAGAGGAAACTTCAAATTTCAAAAGTTGCATAGTCATGCTTTAAACCTTTACCGGGCGAGAGCATCGACACAAAGGTCCCATAGAGCGATGTCACATGTCACCAAACCGAGGGGACACTGAACCTTGCTGTCATACTATATGTGATGTTGATTTTTTCTTTCTTTCTGTTGCTAAATCCTCTCCCATCTCAAGTTATTTCAACTTTTATCCAAGTGAGTTATCATTTTACATATTGGAGTCACAGTTGCATAATGGATACGACGGCCCACAGTCTCATACGTGACGTGTTCAAGAGAGACGGAGAGCAGAAAGACCGACGGACAGGACGAGAGGCAACGGCAAGACGCAAAGCTCGTGAAATCACTCTGGTCACTCGTGCTTCATCGCCATCCGGATAAACTGTGATCTCAGCGTGACGTGAAAGGTCGGCTGGTACAGAAAGCAAAAATAAGCTCGTTTTTGATTCATTATTTCTCAAATTCTTTCACTGCCCAAGATGTGTTCTCGTCACGTAGAAAACGGTTGCCGTGCCTGTGGACATTCTCGTCTCCTCTTCCTCACCGCAACGTGTACAGCTCACAAATGTAGCTCCTCTGTCTTGTACGTGTGTTTTATATTATTATTATTATTTAAAGAAAAATCTGGAGATAATTATTGCAAAGGGAGGGGTGGACTGGTGACGCACCATCCCGATTGAACAGAGATATTTTATTTGGTGTTTGTGTTAGATTGAAGCCATAACTGAGAGTATAAGAAGATGCATTTGTACATTGGATCATGTTTTCTGTTTCGTGGCAGTACATGGGACTTCATTTGTGATGTTAATTTTCTCTTTTTTATTCTTGTATTATGTTTTTGTAAATACACAGAGAAGTATTTCATGGGTTTTGAATATGCTACTATAAAGCTTCTCTTCCCGTAGTCAAAGCGTCGGCTCCATTCATTCGTCCGTTGTGAGGACTTCGCTCACTAGAACCACCCAGAGACGTCTCCCCCGGCCCGGTCCCCCTTCCAACTCCCCCTCTTCTCTCATGCGGTCGTTCAAACACTTCAAAGAGCTCAAACATTACGTCGGCAAAGTCCAAAGCACCCACAAACTACGCCATAAAAGACCTGTGAGGTCCTACACGTCTGTGAAGTCAGAACATCGATATGACTTTGGAAACATCCAGAGGGCAGAGCCCGACCTCCCCGGGGCCCCGCTGCCCGACATGCGAGCCGTGTGAACCGTTCGCCGATGCCACACCGTTGCCCCTGACAACACAGTGCTGCACACCACGACATTAGAACAGTTCGCTCCATCTGTTGGTCTAAACAGCTGTAGATCTATAGCGAACAGAGTGAGGTACACTGTTACGGCCTCTCGGTGGTCTAGGGATGCACGGGCCGTAACATACAAATAACTAGAACGGGCACTCGGTAGAGCGCATACCTTCGCATATCACAAGATTGGGCATTGAATTATGAACATTTTGGCATTAGTTGCATGCCAATTGGATAGAAATTTACCGTGCTATGGTAAAAAGAAGATTTTGACCTTTCCTTGACCTTGACCTTTGACCCGATCAATCCCAAAATCTAATCAAATGGTCCCCGGATAATAACCAATCATCCCACCAAATTTCATGCGATTCAAGAATTGGTTGACCTTTTCATGACCTTGACCTTGACCTTTGACCCGATCGATCCCAAAATCTAATCAAATGGTCCCCGGATAATAACCAATCATCCCACCAAATTTCATGCGATTCAAGAATATTTTGACCTTTTCATGGCCTTGACCTTGACCTTTGACCCGATCGATCCCAAAATCTAATCAAATGGTCCCCGGATAATAACCAATCATCCCACCAAATTTCATGCGATTCGGTTTAATACTTTTTTAGTTATGCGAGTAACACGCATACAAATAAATAAATACACGGCGATCAAAACATAACCTTCCGCATTTTCAATGCAAAGGTAATAAGGGATACAGCTAAAGGGGAACAAAGGAGGCGAACAATAAGATGAAATACTTAAGAAAAATAAGGAATATTTATTAGCACATCTAAGGATTACAAAAGGTAAACTAAAACGGAAGCAAAAAGGCGTCAGGGTCTCCAAGGCCAACACAACAAAACAAAACCCCGATGCTAACTAGAAAACTAAAGGTCACACTGAACTACCAAAGTGAAATGAACAACAATCCTGAGCTCCCTGTCTTACCACAAAACAGGAGAAAAGACACAACAAAAATGGCAGAGAACCCCGACAGCTTGACCCAAAAACACACAAATGGTGGCCCACACCTAGGCACCAAGCCACAGAATGGTCAACATATATGAAGGAGAATGGAGTCTAAAGATGAGTGAATATTGCCAATCATAAGAAAGTGTTGAAAATGTAGAAAATATGTAAATGTGACACTTATCTTTGGCTCTGCTGGCTGTGGATTCACTGATCAACGTGCTTGTGCTCCTCTGCTGACAAACTTAAGGATAGAACCTGTAAATAATATTAACAATAGTTGTACTGCTTTAGGCCCATTCAAACTGTATCCCCCATATTTCATTTAATATGTTTTACATTTTATGGCTAAATAGGTTCCTCGATGGAGGGCTTGGTTCCTAGGATCCTCTCCACTGTTTCCCGCCATAATCAAGGATTTTATTTCACCTTCACTGGCAACTCCGCCATTATGACGCGTAAGTAAATGATGATATCCATGTGATATGCATTTGGTTATTCAGTATCCAGATTCAGATTCAACTCCGAGGTCATTGCACAGCATTTTGACAGCAAACTCGAAACCCATTGTTGACAGTTCAAATATATTTTTTTAAATGGAGATGTCCAGCTGATTAACATCTGGCAAAGAGTGTGTTTGCCAAGCACAATACAACGGAAAAGGTTCTGATTGGCTGTCTCACAGGAAGCAAACAAACGTAGTTATAGGGGGTATATGCACTCTTTTCAAACCATTGAAAAGCATAGAGAGCATATATATATACAGGACTGTCTCAGAAAATTAGAATATTGTGATAAAGTTCTTTATTTTCTGTAATGCAATTAAAAAAACAAAAATGTCATGCATTCTGGATTCATTACAAATCAACTGAAATATTGCAAGCCTTTTATTCTTTTAATATTGCTGATTATGGCTTACAGCTTAAGAAAACTCTAAAATCCTATCTCATAAAATTTGAATATTTCCTCAGACCAAGTTAAAAAAAAGATTTATAACAGCAAAACAAAATCAAACATTTGAAAATGTGTTTCCAGGTGTTTCGAGTTAATTAGACGATTCAAGTGATTTGTTTAATACCCTACTAGTATACTTTTTCATGATATTCTAATATTTAGAGATAGGATATTTGAGTTTTCTTAAGCTGTAAGCCATAATCAGCAATATTAAAAGAATAAAAGGCTTGCAATATTTCAGTTGATTTGTAATGAATCCAGAATGCATGACATTTTTGTTTTTTTAATTGCATTACAGAAAATAAAGAACTTTATCACAATATTCTAATTTTCTGAGACAGTCCTGTATATGTGTGTGTATTCCTCCTGCTGATGGCTCAGTTTATTCATTCCTCTTCAAGCTGCTCAGCCATTGGTTATCTTCAAAATGCTCAGCCATTGGTCCTCTTTAAGCTTCTTAGCCATTGGTCAAAGTAAAAAAGTAATAAAATGTACAAAAGTTATTAAAAAGTTTAAAAGTAATGAAAAAGTTATAAAAAGTTATAAAAAGTAAGAAAGTAATTAAAAAGTAAAAAAGTAATTTAAAAGTTTTAGAAAGTTATAAAAAGTTATACAACATTTTAAAGTCTTAAAACGTTTTTTAAAGTTATAAAAAAGTAATACACACATTTAAGTTAAAAAGTAATAAATAAGTTAGAAAAAAATTAGTAAAAGTTAGAAAAAGTTGAAAAGTAATTAAAAAGTTGAAAAGTAATAAAAAGTAATACAAAATAAATAAATAGTTAAAAAGTTAGAAAAAAGAAGAATACAAATTTAAAAAGTTGAAAAGTAATAAAGAAATTAAAATGCAGTTACTAATCAAGTAATTTAGTTGGTATGAGTCTGCGTTAATCTTGCTGCATCTGGTCAGGTCAGTTAGGAGAAGAAAAGGCAGAAAGACGACAGAGCGTGAGATCTGGCACATGTGCAAAGGGTAGTCCCCAATTAAACATTTATTTAGCATTCATATGCACACCATCTAAGCTAAATAGAATAGGGCTTGAATTGTTTTTTGAGTGCTGTAACTAGAACAGTTATTGGATCAATATTACTATTAAGTAATACAAATAAATAAAGTTATAAAAAATTATAAAGTAAGAAAAAGAAGTTAAAGTAAAAAAAAGTAATGAAAAATGTATTGAAAATTTATAAAAAAGGAATAAATGAAAAAAGTAATTAAAAGTAATGAAAAAGTACAAAAGTAATACAAATACAAGGGTAATAAAAAGTATAGAAGTAAAGTAAAAAAGTAATAAAAAGTACAAGTTATAAAAAAGTAAAAAAGTAATTAAAGTTACAGAAAAGTTATAAAAAAGTTACAAAAGAAAAAAGTTATACAAAAAGAAAAAAGTACTTAAATGGTTTTAAAAAGTAAAAAAGTAATAGAAAAGTAATAAAAAAGCTATAAAAAAGTAATAAAGTATTAAAATGTTATAAAATGTTATAAAAAAGTAATACAAAGTAAAAAAGTTATAGAAGGGTTAAAAAGTAATTAAAACCCCCAGAAATCTTCTGAAACTCAAACAAAGATTCCATGGAAACTGTGCTTGCTATGAACATTTTTTCAATTAATCAAATAAACTCCATCCTTGTGTTAACATTTTAAAGTTTAAATAATGTCTCTACCTTAACATATTGCGAGTCATTGTGGCATCGAAGATTAGCGTTGATTAGCGTTTTCTCTTCCGAATGGGACAATTTCTCTTAGAAAAAGTCATTTTTGACTATTCCCGATTAGGCCGCACGTTTTTATGTATTTTGACGCATTTGCCACACCGAATCAGATCTACACCGTGGTCTTGTGTGTGCGTGTGTATGTGTGTGTGTGTGTGTGTGTGTCTTTCTTTTGATTGTTTCTGTCTCTGTGCTTGTGTGTGACTCTGTGCAGGGGGGTGTTCACACGTTGAAAGATGCTTTTCAGACTCTGCCAGCTGTCTGTTATGTAACGGTGTAACTAGGACAAGCCCAATGTAGTACGTGTTGGGGTTTGTGTGTGCGTGTGTGTGTGTGTGTGCGCGTTTGTGCGCGTGTGGCCCAGCCCACTGTTACAGAACCCTTCCCCTGGCTGCTTTGAGGAGTCTCTAGCCGGCGGGATCCCTGACATTCGTGTTGCTCTCTGGCTGCCTGCTGTCTCGAGTCATGGATGCACAGCTGGTTATCGCTCTGTTGGCTCTCGCCTCCCTGGGTGCTGCATCTGAACCGGACTGCAAAGAGCTGGTCAAGCCTCTGGTTCTAGACAGCCACAGCCCTGTGAGTAAAAGCAACCATTTATTATGAGCTGGGGTTAAAATGTGCTCCATGGTATTTCAAATGAACTAAGGCTCTTAACACAATTGCTCATATACTGTATCACTATTTATATTTAGTGATCTGCCTTTAGGAAATAACTTCAGATATTTAGCAGAAATTTCCATTTTTTTATTAAATTGCAATTCTTAGCAGATAAGAAATCAAAGTATTTTAGCCTAGGAAATAAACCAATATTAAATCATGTATAAATCTGTATCACCACATGGTCCATTAAGCTGTTCTGTAGATTTTGAGCATATTGAAAACAAACCCGTTCCTCAGCTGATCCAGTTGTCGTGAGACCTTTCAATCTCAACAATACGAAGCCTGCAAGAGATACACGTGCAAATTAAAGGAATCATATCTCTATCTCTTTATAAACATTATTCTATTATATAGTTAAATAAATGATGAGCACTCTAACACCGATACGCAGTCGTGTGAGTTGTGTCCATGTCTGTGGCAGATCTATGGGAAGTGGGTGCTCCATGTGGGGTCGTGGGACGAGCCGGGTCTGAAGAACGACCTGGTGGCGGTGAACGGCTCCTGGGTGGACCTGTCGGCTTCCTCCGACAACGGCGTCATGTCCATCTACTGGTCCGACCGCCTGTAAGGAACCGACATACTGCCGCGCTCCATTTTCACTCACATACAGAGGATAACGGTAAACTTAAGAGTGCATGTTGAAAGGAAGTTGTGGATTGTAACTCCTTTCTCTTGTTTTGTTTTTATTATTACAGTGAGGATAAATGCCTGCAGGGGTTAGCCAATGCCACCATCTCAGGGATGACCAGTCACATGACTTGTAATTATTTTTAATATCTTTCTGTTGCACACTGCTCATCATCTTCCGATGCTGTGTAATGTTAAGCGGTTGAAGCAGCATGCAGCCAAATAATATTACCGAGGTATAGGTGGAATCCATGAGAACATAGTCACAATACATTATTTGAATATTTTATATTATGACACAAATTCCAATATATTTATGGAAATAAAATACAACCACATATTAAATATTTTGCATTTGGGTTACATACATTATTTGAATATTTTATATTATGACACAAATTCCAATATATTTATGGAAATAAAATACAACCACATATTAAATATCTTGCATTTGGGTTACGTATATTATTTGAATATTTTATATTATGACACAAATTCCAATATATTTATGGAAATATCAAATATCATACAACCACATATTAAATATCTTGCATTTGGGTTACATACATTATTTGAATATTTTATATTATGACAAAAATTCCAATATATTTATGGAAATATCAAATATCATACAACCACATATTAAATATCTTGCATTTGGGTTACATACATTATTTGAATATTTTATATTATGACACAAATTCCAATATATTTATGGAAATAAAATACAACCACATAATAAATATTTTGCATTTGGGTTATATTAATTAGGACGCCTTGTTTTTCTGATGCGTCACAGTTAATATCAACGGTCACACTTCATATCATGATGGAAAGTACTACGAGACGTGCGCCGACTGCCTCCTGTCCGAAGACACCACCCTCCTCCCTGACGGCAAGTCAAAGGGACGATACCTCTTCCTCTTCAGTAAGGCCGTTCATTCCTCCTAAAAAGAACTATACCATTTATTTTATAAAAAAATATATACATACACTACCGTTCAAAAGTTTGGGGTCACTTAGAAATGTCTTTATTTTTCAAAGAAAAGCACTGTTTTTTCAATAAAGATAACATTAATCAAAAATACACACTATACATTGTTAATGTGGTAAATGACTATTCTAGGTGGAAACGTCTGGTTTCTAATGAAATATCTCCAGAGGTGTATAGAGGCCCATTTCCATCAACTATCACTCCAGTGTTCTAATGGTACATTATGTTTGCTAATCGCCTTAGAAGACTAATATCTGATTAGAAAACCGTTGTGCAATTATGTTAGCACAGCTGAAAACAGTTATGCTGGTGATATAAGATATACAACTGGCCTTCCTTTGAGCTTGAAGTTTGAAGAACAAAATGAATACTTCAAATATTAATCATTATTTCTAACCTTGTCAATGTCTTGACTACATTTTCTATTCAATTTTCAATTCATTTGATGAATAAAAGTGAGTTTTCATGGAAGACACGAAATTGTCTGGATGACCCCAAACTTTTGAACGGTAGTGTACATGTTTATATTTTGATCATTTCTATCTCATTTCTGTTTGTGACTTCTCGTTACTTCCACCACCTCACCCTCTCTGTTTTTATTCCTCTGGCTTCTCTTTAAAGCCCGTAACGGCACTTTGGAGCCGTCTGAGTTAGAAACCTTCAAGAAGCAGGCAGAGTGTCTCAAATTCCTCCCAGAGTACCACTTTGGAGGAACAGGTCAGCGTGCATGTGTGCTCCGTATTTCATATCAAATAAAACCATCGACGCACATCATCTTCACGCCACCTTTTTCACCAATCTGTGATGTTCTCCCCTTTCAGAGCTGTGTCCAGATGACAGGGTCTCCGCAACGACCGGTGCCGAGAATACAGAGAATGATGTAACCGATGTTCCGCCGACTGCCAATTAAAGCAGAGCGAAGAGAAGTCGTCGCCCTTTGAGCAGCACGCGCCCGTCCGAGTGCGTCCAGCGTGTTCTCAATAGTGTTGTAATGTGATCTGTGCACCGTGGAGTAGCTTCTCATTAGTCCGGTTACAGCAACGAGTTCAAGGCCCGTTGGAGTCATGCCATGTTAGATCTGTGACTATGTGTAGCCTTGAGACTCTGTGTGCCTGCTAACTGTTTGAACTTTCACAATTTAGTTTGAGAAATGCGATATGTACACAGCGAAGCGGATTCAGGCGGACGGCTTTAAATGCTTCGTTCAAATCGATTTAACAATCTGTTAGTTGAGTAACTATTTCCAACTGCTTGTGCGATGTGAATAAAACTTTCAGTCTCCATCCGTGTGGCGTTCTTGTCGTATCGTTCTGCACTTATTCAGGAAAGGTCTTTGGCTTCTGAGCTGCATCAACACCACCTTTCCCAGAAACTTCCACAAAGACTGTTGCTGAGTAACGTCACGCGGCAGTGGGAGAATGACAAACTTTTAAACTGTTGTAATGGTAAAACTGTCCCCCTGCAAGGAGTCCAGTCAGACCCACAGAGAGATAAACTGCTGCCTCGGGGACTTTCTAAATGTCTCAACGCAGTCGGAGACAGCTTTTTGGCACTCTGCCCGGGTTCATTCGAGGGCAACAGAGGACTGTTGATCTGGCCATTCAACGCTGAACTAAAGAAGTCTCCTCGGGTCTGCATGGTGGGTACAAAGCCTTCACTGGTGCATCCCAGTTTTGGAGAAACCCCCTCCTCTCCATCATTAGTAGCACTTGCACAATTACTTTTTTTTTTTTTTAGCTTTTCTTTCGCAGCTTCGGAGACGTCCTCCGCAGTGCTGCCGACTCTCCCTCTTCCATCTCACCCTCCTCTCCTCTCCTCCGTCTGGCTGAGCATGGCTCTGCCGGCTGTGTTGTTCCTGTTGGCTCTCACTTCCCTCAGTGCTGCATCTGCACCCGACTGTAAGGAACTCGTCAGACCTTTTATACCAGAGGACCCCAAACTGGTAGGTTTTCTCCATCTTATTCACCCCGACGATATGGGATTTTATTTTAAAAGAACATCCCCAGGTATTTGTAATATAGTTATCTGCATCTTGATTTTTTTTATGTGAAGATTTTTGGGAAATGGGTGTATGTGATGGGAGCTGGTGACCCCAAGCCCTACCACAAGGCGCTGGAGTCTCTGAATAGCTCCTGGATAGACTTGTCTCCCACCTCGGACAGTCGGGTCGTGACGTTACGTTGGGGCGATCGCTGCTTGTAAGTTTGGTGATTTAGTTCATTAAATATGTTGGGCAGAATCATCTTTAAATATAGTTTGTAGCACAATATTCTAAAGACTAACCTTTTCAAACAGCGTGGTATATTTGCAGTGACAAAGATGTCCGTCACTTCTTGTTTCTCAGTAACCGGTGTATCTCGGGGGAAGTGAATGCAACCGTCTCAGGCGTCGCCACCACATTTCGTAGTAAGTAAGATGAGCCGAAGCAGCTCATTTCTAAAGCATGATATCCCGTAATTTAGTTTTTTAACCGCATAGTTTAACCCTCCTGTAACCTTCACATTTACTAACATCTTTTACCCCTGGGGTCAATTTGACCCCAGCTATTAAAACCTAGAGAAAATTATAAGAATTAATATTGTTTCGCAAGTTTAAGTGTCAGGTACTTTATTTGTGTTTGTTGACTACCGAAATAGCCCTTTAAATAAATAAAAAAGTTGATATTTCTTATATGTTTTACACAGTACAGGACATTGAAAACATGTTTTCCCCGTTAAATTCCCCAATAAATTCTGAAAAGTCATGAAATATGAATTTAAAAAATGTATATGTCAATTTTTTTTAAAGACGTTAAACATCGAATGGGGTCAAATTGACCCCAAAGGTAATAGGAGGGTTAAACCACCACAGATATCTGCATATGAATAATATTGCAGAATAATAAGTGGCTGTGTTGTCCTCTTCTAAAGAAAACCTTTCGGACCACAAAGGCCATATTATACAGACTTGCTCCGACTGCCTGCTGTGGACGGACATCTTTCGGAATGGGGAGACCACCGGGAGATTCATCCTGCAGTTCAGTAAGTTCCTCCTTGCTTTAAAACACAGCTGATCAAAGTTTTAAACGTGGAAACTCCTTTTAAAATCTCTCATTCCTAAAATCAGCGAGAACCGGAAAAAAAGATCCCGAAGATGTCGAGATGTTCCAGAAACAAATCGGGTGTCTGAGCTTCCCAGAGAACTTCCACAGCTACGATGGTGAAACAGGTGAGTGCACTTCAGGGAACTTCCCCGTGTGCCGGAGAGTCTGCCGCTGCCACAAGATGGAGACGTCAGACGGCAACATGAAACATTCAGATACCATTACACATTGTTTTAATGCTGCAAACTTGAAGTGCATGAAGTACAATGCACACAGGGGGGGAATACACATGCTGTGAACATCATTTCTAAAAAGCTGAGGAAATATCTGCCTCTTCGTAAAGTGTTTGTTTATGTTTCAGAGCTCTGCCCCGATGACAAGGAGTGAGCGGCAAGACAACAAAAAGATGGATAAACAGCAACATAAGTATTAAGCAACATATGTATAATGTAGTAGTTCTGTTTTGATTTAATTAAATAGGTTATGAATGCTAGTGCAGTTCAATTGATTACTTTTGTTGCTTATATAAATACATATACACTTATCAAAACCTAGAGCGGCTGTTGGTCCTACAACAATACAGCTACTACATAACTTGTAATGTTTTTCAGATTAAAACTAATTATTATTAACTGTGTATAACCTATGATTCACTGAAAACAAGAATATGAAAAAATAAATAATGGCATTGTGTACAAGCTCTCTGTGAAATTAAACACGCATATCAAACACTGTCATACTGGTGGGTATATTATGGGATGGCAAAACAACTAAAAGCTCATTTAAGTGGACTTAGCACTGCAAGGCACCGGACACACTCCTTTCACCCAACCCAAGCATTTAGATCCATGGATTCAGATATATTATACGGTAAGTACAGTTGGGAGACGTGTCTTTCATTACCTTCGCATTGAAAATGCGGAAGGTTATGTTTTGATCGCCGTGTATTTATTTATTTATTTGTATGCGTGTTATTCGCATAACAAAAAAAGTATGAAACCGAATCGCACGAAATTTGGTGGGATGATTGGTTATTATCCGGGGACCATTTGATTAGATTTTGGGATCAATCGGGTCAAAGGTCAAGGTCAAGGTCATGGATAGGTCAAAATCTTCTTTTTACCATAGCGCGGTCAATTTTTATCCAATTGTCATGCAACTAATGCCAAAATGTTCATAATTCAATGCCCAATCTTGTGATATGCGAAGGTATGCGCTCTACCGAGTGCCCGTTCGTTTATTTATTTATTTGTATGCGTGTTACTCGCATAACTCAAAAAGTATTGAACGGAATTGCATGAAATTTGGTGGTATGATTGGTTATCATCCGGGGACCATTTGATTAGATTTTGGGATCGATCGGGTCAAAGGTCAAAATCTTATTTTTACCATAGTGCGGTCAATTTTTATCCCATTGGCATGCAACTAATGCCAAAATGTTAATAATTCAATGCCCAATCTTGTGATATGTGAAGGTATGCGCTCTACCGAGTGCCCGTTCTAGTTGATTGTGTTGTTACTGTGTTTTAATTTATGCGTAATGATTCCTTCTGGTCACATGACATCTATTGTTCTGTCCATCCTGGAGAGGAATCCTCTTCTGTTGTTCTCCTGAAGGTTTCTTCACTTTTTTATCCCCCTGAAGGGTTGTTTGGGCGTTGTTCCTGATCCGATGTGAGGTCAAAGGTCAGGGATGTCTATGTGTACAGATTGTAAAGCACTCTGAGACAAATTTCTAATTTGTGAAAATGGGCTCTACGAATAAACTGAATCTTCTAAGCCAGCATCCCGTGTCCTCGTCGTTAAGCCACCAGCCGGCTGTAGTGGCTCTCCGGGCCGGTCTCAATATTCTCCATCTTGCACGACCTGCCGCTGTCGCTCCGCCCGCTGCTTCTGGTGCTCTGTGTTTGGGAGCCGCTCTTGGCTCGGGCCGGTCGCCGACACCCGAGCAGCGCCGCCACCTGCTTCTGGCACTGGGAGGAGGCAAAGTAGTACAGCACTGGATCCAGACAGCAGCTGAGGCTGCCCACACACATGGAGAGCAGGTAGGCCTGGTAGGAGCCGCCGCCGCCGCCGGTCGCGTGGGACAGCTGGACGTAGTGCACCATCAGGAGGACGTTGGTGGGGGCGAAGCAGACCACAAACACCACCAGCACCACCGCGGCCATCACCACCGCTCGGGTCTTCCTGAAGCGGTTCTCCACGTTGGCCGCCGCCAGAGCCTGAATAATACGGACGTAGCAGACGGCGGTGACGACGAGCGGGACGAAGAAGAACACGGAGGAGTAGATGGGGAAGAAGTACCGATAGTACGCCTGCAGTCGCTCCACGTCCTGCACATCGTGGCAGGTGGTGATGCCCAAGTCGGACAGATGGAGGGTTTGCCCGGAGACGAGGAGAGGGGCGACGCCCCCGAGGGCCAACAGCCACATGGCGGCACACGCGGCGGCGGCCGTCTGAGGGCTGCGCCACGTCAGGGAGTTCATGGGGTAGACCACCGCCAGGAAGCGGTCGACGCTGATGCACGTCACGAGCAGCACGGAGCAGTACATGTTGCAGTAGAACGCCGCGGTGACGACCCGGCACATGGCGGCGCCGTAGATCCAGTCGTTGCCGAGGTAGTGGTAGGCGCTCTTGAAGGGAAGCAGGAGGCCGAACAGCAGGTCGGCGCAGGCCAGGTTCAGCATGTAGATCACCGCCGGCTTCCTGGGACGGACGCGGTGCGCGAACATCACCACGGCGACGAGGTTGAGGGGCACGCTGACGACGAAGACGAGGGCGTAAACGGTCGGGACGAAGCGCGTCGCCAGGCGGCCCCGGAGGAAATCTTTGGTGTCCTCCGAGACGTAATAGTGCTTCTGGGGAAGGCGGAGCGGGCGGTGCTTTTTCACCCCCGAGGCGGACCCCTCGTCGGGCAGGTCGACGTATTCGAAGGGCTCGTCTGTGACGGTTTTAACGTGACCAGAGAAAGTCCGGAGGAAGGGCACCGAGCCTGGAGAGAGACAAGGAAACGGATAAGCGACCACACACTTCCACGGGACGCTTTCTTTGCAGTTGTCCACTCGCCTCGGACTGATTGTGCAGCTGCAGCAGCTGTTAGCTCACTTTTTAAAGGGTTCAGTTACAGTTTCTACTTATCTAGCAATGCAGTTTAGTTTCTTTTGTGTGAATGTGAAAGGTCTCCGTTACGCTGGTTGATTTACAGTAGTTTTCTTTTCTTTTTTACATTGAGATAAATCCAGAAATAAGTGAGAAGCAGAGTTGTTTTTGTCATTTGGGTACATGTCTCTTTAAAAGTAATATATACAAATGCATGATGCGGCACTACCCATCTGTCACATGATCAAATTAGCAGTTATAGAATGGAGGTATATTAGAATCAATCTTATTTTAAGATGTTTTAGTGTGCCATTCATAATCCGTAACGACCAGTTGTATTGGAAGAACTATTTCATAATGTTGTAAAAATACTCCATGACAATTAAAATTCTTGCCCAAAAGTATTTGCCTAAAATTAGGTTTTATTTGCCTATAAAGTATCAGTAACAGTAACTTCTCTATCAAAACATGTTATGAAATAACTGTATTAGATCATAATAATCTTTACGTACAGTAGCTTATATGAGTAAATATAGGCCGAATTAGTTATTTTCCACCTCTGTCTGTGGTCTGTCGACAACCACATTATTTGACAATAGTTCTCAAATAAAATGTAAAAAGTTATCATGTTTTAGGGCAGTCCTGCACCTTCACCCTCATTCAGTAAACAAGTTGCCACCTGAATGTTGACAGTCTTGCATTTGTAAAACGCAGCAGAGTGCAGGAGTCACACACTGTCGTCTCACACTCGTCTCACACTGTCGTCACACACTGTAGTCTCACACTGTAATCTCACACTGTAATCACACACTAATCTCACACTGTCGTCTCACACTGTAATCTCACACTGTCGTCTCACACTGTAATCTCACACTGTCGTCTCACACTCGTCACACACTGTAGTCGTCTCACACTGTCGTCTCACACTGTCGTCTCACACACTAATCTCACACTGTCGTCTCACACTGTAATCTCACACTGTCGTCTCACACTGTAATCTCACACTGTAATCTCACACTGTAGTCACACACTGTAATCTCACACTGTCGTCACACACTGTAATCTCACACTGTCGTCACACACTGTCGTCAAACACTGTCGTCACACTAATCTCACACTAGTCTCACACTAGTCTCACACTGTCGTCTCTCACTGTAGTCTCACACTGTCGTCACACACTGTAGTCACACTAATCTCACACTGTCGTCTCACACTGTCATCTCACACTGTAATCTCACACTGTAATCTCACTGTAATCTCACACTGTAGTCTCACACTGTCGTCTCACACTGTCGTCTCACACTGTCGTCTCACACTGTAATCTCACACTGTAATCTCACACTGTAATCTCACACTAATCTCACACTAGTCTCACACTGTAGTCACACACTGTCGTCACACACTGTCGTCACACACTGTCGTCACACTAATCTCACTGTAGTCTCACACTGTAATCTCACACTGTAGTCACACACTGTAATCTCACTGTAGTCTCATACTGTAATCTCACACTGTCGTCTCACACTGTAGTCACACTGTAATCTCACTGTAGTCTCACACTAATCTCACACTGTAGTCACACACTGTAATCTCACACTGTCGTCACACACTGTCGTCTCACACTGTAATCTCACACTGTAGTCACACACTGTAGTCACACACTGTAATCTCACACTGTCGTCTCACACTGTATTCTCACTGTAATCTCACACTGTAGTCACACTGTCGTCTCACACTGTAGTCACACACTGTAATCTCACTGTAGTCTCACACTGTCGTCACACACTGTCGTCTCACACTGTAGTCACACACTGTAGTCACACACTGTCGTCTCACACTGTCGTCTCACACTGTAGTCACACACTGTCGTCTCACACTGTAGTCACACACTGTAATCTCACACTGTCGTCACACTGTCGTCTCACACTGTCGTCTCACACTGTAATCTCACACTGTCGTCACACACTGTCGTCTCACACTGTCGTCACACACTGTCGTCACACACTGTCGTCTCACACTGTAGTCACACACTGTAATCTCACACTGTCGTCACACTGTCGTCTCACACTGTCGTCTCACACTGTAATCTCACACTGTCGTCACACACTGTCGTCACACACTGTCGTCACACACTGTCGTCTCACACTGTCGTCTCACACTGTTATACCAAGTTCAGTGATGAACCATCATCGAGTTCTACATAGTTTCTGGTTTATAAAGCTACTTACCGTTGTGTGAGGCGAGTGCTGAGCTCTGGAGGGAAAACAACACCAACAACGCGATTGACAGGCGAACCATGGCTTCACTGTAAACGACAGAAATCTAACGCCTACGAGTGTGTTGACATTCTTGGTTCGTCTGACGAGATCCTGAAGTGCTTTTCTGTCAGCATCCAACATGTTATTGCCGACTCATACTCCGCCTCCTCCTCCTCCTCTTCCTCCTCCTCATTACAGTGGAACGATGTGCACCAGGGCTCCAGACCAAAACATGCGTCTTCAAAGTGGAAGGCTGGCAGATGTTACAACTGAGAAAATAGTTTTTAAATATATAATACTGATAATATGGCTGAAAAACAAAAAAACACATAAATGTAGACATGTGTAATTTATTATGCACATTGCGCAAACATATTAAATCACTTATATACTGATAATACATCAGTTGTAGCTTTTAAGATGTTCAGGTGTTTAATTATTTGAAACATGTTTTCATAATTAAAAGGCACTGGTGAACTACAGTTTTGGGAAGTTGCTCCCGAGCTTCATCACTGAACTAGTCGAAAGTTGTTTTAACGTACAAGTTCACACTTAGTGAGTTTCCTAGCGTTTACATACAAAACATGAATATTGTTACAATTTCATTCTTAAAAAAATACACATTTACAATTACCGCATGGAAAAATACAAAGTGGATACATTTAGTTGAACATTTAATTTAGGTGTGATCCATGAAATTATAATAAAATAAAACACTGTCCTGCACCATCTGGTGTTTTCCGACTAAATTAAATGTTATTTAACAAACTGTATCGTCAGAAGGCACAAACACGTTCCACTTCCTTTCCTGCTGCGTTCTCCCTCTTGTTCTTCACCTTCTCATTTTCCATAGAATTTTTGGTTTAGGAGGAAGATGAGTAAATTGACATTGACTTTGGCTTTGTCAAACATCTTCATGACCGACACGCCTTCATACTGCAGCTGAAGGAGGTCCTGGACACAACATACAAACGGATGCAATTAGAACAAGCTTTATATTTTAGTTTTTGCATATTTTCATGGTGCAAGATGAAATATTTGTGTATTTTATTTTATTCAGTCAATCAAATCAAATACAATACAAGATTATTCTATATAATATACAAAACAGAAAGACAGACAAGGTATAGGTAGAAGCAAAACATGCTTATATATTCCTATCCTAAATTAATATCAAATAAATCAGAAAATTAATATAAAATAAAGAAAAAACAACAAAGAAAACAAAAACAAAATACCGTCCTTTGCAAAACATTTACTGAAAACATCTTTTAAACCCTTAGTGGACCTGGCTTGACAGCGTGGTCTAATCCACACACACCTTTGTTCAGAACCGTCTAATATTTGTTCGTACTCGATACAAATAGACATGCAGGGAATGAGTGAGAACTAATGTCTCAATTACTTTGGTCTTTTTTGGAAATTGTTTTCTTTATTTCTGTGATATTTCCTGCTTTCATCATGTAACCCTCCGTCATCAAGGTTTAATGGTGACTCGCGAGCTGCTTTCAGTTGGGAAATGTTTACCTGGAAATGAAGCTGGACCTTTTCCATTTCAACTCCCATAAACGTTGCCTTCACCTCAAAATCCCCGACTTCCTCACTGGGACAAATGTCAAACATGACATTTTTGAACCTGAAAGAAGAGAAAGATGAAAGAGCAGATTAATAACGACAAAGTGACGCAGCATAAAACCATAATAATTATTGAACATTGTGTTCGCCCTATTATTGCAGTAATACAAAATGTATAGTAGTACTTGAAGGAACGGTTCATAAAACACAAATGAAGTTTAAATTTGATTGGATGGATTTAAATCAATCCGTTTGTAGTAAATAATGAAAAAAGAAATTTACATTTATGTTTTACATATTTATATATATTTTGATATTCAGTTTAACATTTCAGGTCAGAAGAACAATAACTAGCATGGCAATGGTTTGATAATAACTGATGAGGCCTAAAGAAAGATGTTATCTTACTTAACAATACCTCCAATAACAAATGTGACGAGGTACATCCTATGTTTTGGTATCAAAAACATTTCATAGATTTTATTTATTTTTGGATGGTGGACAGCTCGACTCACTGGTTAGTCTGAAGTCCTTCTATTTCCAGGATGACTCCTTTCTCATGCAGCCTTGCTGCAGTGTACTTCAGAGACGGTGGCTTCCACTTCTTACTGCCCTTATTTTCTCCTTTGGTGTCCAGTTTTATTGATCTCCGGGAGTTCCTGGACCAAGAAAACAGTATTAAAATAGAATTCGCATTAAACTATCCACACAACAAAAATAAAAGAAAGCAGGATTATTATTTATGCAGTGAGAAGAAGAATTGTGAAAGACTTTTCATCGATAAAAGGTTAAAAATAGCTTTGTTCATAACATCAGCATCATTGGGACTACAGATGAAAAATAGCATCTTGGCTAACTCTGGCACATTTACTGAAATGTTTTTATTAATGTGCACTGTCCCTTATTAAATAAACCCAGTAAAACCAAAAAATAAAAAGCAAAGTCAAAGATCCAACTCACTTCCGGTTCAGGTTGTCCAGGCAGGTCTTGATGTACGTGTCGTAATAGTTCACCTGGTCCTGGTAGAAGGCCGTTTTGGAGTTGAGGGCCGTCAGCGTCTGCTGGAGCTTCACGAGCTCGGCCTTCCTTCTCTGTCTGTAGCGCCTCTGGTAGCGGATGTCCTGTCAACGCACCACCAACATCAGGAGCTGAACAGGCCCAACAATCCATCGAGACGTGCATCGTCCTCTGTGAACGGAGAGCTCCTTACGTACCTTAGATATGTCGTTGACAAGGTCCTGGTAGTTGTTACTGACGGTGAGGAAGCCCGCCTGCTCCAGGCTACGCAGGTTCCTCAGGATCTTCCTCTTCTTCTGCTCCAGCGGCAGTTGGTTGTCCTCCAGTACTGCCGGGCTGCTCTTCAGACCTTCTGGTGTCAGAGCGTCCTGGACCGCCCGGCGAGCGACAATCTTCGTATGCTCCGACTCCTTCAGGAGAAAAGTCGTATAAGAAGTGCATCAACGCATATGGTGAACTCCTTTTTGGTTTTCAAGGGAAGTATTTATAAAACGATTCTTGAGTTATAAATGTAATTAAAAACGTATTAATATGGAAGATGTATGTGGTAGTATATATAAATATATTTTGTTTTTTATTTTGTTTATTGTTTTCGTTTTATTTTCTTCTTTATTTTATATTAATTTTCTGATTTATTTTGATTTCAATTAAGGATAGGAATTTATAAGCATTTTTTGCTTCTACCTATACCTTTTCAGTCTTTCTCTTTTGTATATTATATAGGATAATATTGTATTGTATTTGATTTGATTGACTGAATAAAAAATAATAAAAAATTAAAATACAAACAAATATATTCATTTCACAAGAAATGGCTGTTGGGTATGGGTGACAAAAAAAACACATGATGGAAGCCATGATCACCTGTGAGGCAGTAGCTGGGGTCTCAAGAATTGCAGGTAAGGTCACTCCGTTTGAATCCGAACCACATCCACGATAAGCTTCTTTGTCCTGATACACACAGAATATGAAAAACATGATGAGCTGGACGGGGTTGTTTTATTTAATTTATGCGTAATGTCACCTTAACACAACACTATATGTTGAGGAGACTGTGGGTCAGTGGGTAGCAGGTCCGTCTTTCAATCAGGGGGTTGGAGGTTCAATCCCCGACCTAGTCGATGTGTCCTTGAGCAAGACTCTAGCTGTGTCTACGGTGTATGATTGCAACAGGATTGTAAGTCGCTTTGGATAAAAGCGTCAGCTAAATGACATGTAATGTAATATATGAATCCGTTCTCATCTGATGGCAGAACAAATTATATTTCACCGACTTGATGTAAAAAAACCTGTTGGAAAAGTGTCGTTTGTATCCAGACACGTAACGTGACGCCTCACAGTTCAGTCGATTTCACGGCAGAATTGAACCGTCGTTCCTCATAAACCGTGACGCCAAAGAGGAAGACGCTCTCGACTCGGTGTATCCAGACGGATACATGTTCATAGGCGAGATAACGCTGACCACCAAACCTCTTCCTTCTTTGACAGGAAATGATAGAAGAGCAGGAAAGACAACAAAGACACGCGACTGAGTGAAAGCCACACCAGAAACAAACAGCTTCAAGAAGGGCTGAGCACAGTGCAAACCATGCATTGATGACTGCTGGGTACTGTGTGTGAGGGTAATGGTTTCAAATATAAATACAAATCTGGAAAATGGCACTCGATGCTTCGAGATAGTCAGAACATTTTGTCTCGGCGTCCTCTCGCAACAAACGTACTTTGTCATGAGAGACTTCACGTCCTTGTCGTCTCCTTCCAGGAGCTCCAACTTGCTCGTTAGGGTGAGAGAGATCTCGGTCTTGGCCAACTGGCTCAGAGCGCTCTCTCTGTTCAGGTCATTTGGGTCCAACGCTCCTTCACCTGAAATAGAACGGCACACAACGTAAATACGCCAAAGACGACGTGCGATTGAAAGTAAACAATAAAAACAATCTATATAAGTCGATGACCCCGACCCTGACCCTAACCCCAGTACCGAGCAACGTCTCGACATCAGGGACATCTCCCAGGTCCTGCAGCAGCTCATGCAGCAGGTCGTTGTGGTCGGGGGAGATGGCCTCCAGATGTTCCAAAAGCAGCTGAACAAACACAGATGTGATTAGTCCTGTTAGTCTAAATGAAACATTAACTGTGTAACTTATAACAGAACAATATGATTACTCAATGAATGAACCTTGGTAAACGTGTGGAGAAACAACAGAATACATTTATGAGAGAGGTGGAATAAATGCTGAGATTCAAACAACCAGAAATAAAACTGTACAAATGTGACATTGACTGACAGAATACATCTTTTTAAAATTAGGATGAATCATAAGCCAGTGCATGTAAGCACTTTATAACACTGCGTGTTTTCAATGAAGTCTGGAATGAAGTCCGGAGGTAAGTTCATATCTGGTCTAAAGAATGTTAGCCATTAGATTTGGGCTTACCGAGTGGGTATTGATGATCTCATCTATTGAGATGTAGATGATGGGCTTGCTTAAAGTCACCATGTCGGAGTATTCATCAATATTAAACTTCTCTTCAGGTTCAGGGACATCACATGCCGACTGGAAAAATAGCCTGAAAGAGAACAAATGGCAGTAGTTAGTAGTTATAGGTCTGAAATCCTGACCGATAATGACCAGCATTACTGAATTTTTAAAAAACAACAACCCGAGGACAGACAAATCTGTTTCTTCAGAATAAAAATACATGAATCTCTCCTTTCGTACCTAAACTTCTCATATGTCTGAGAGATGTAGTTGTTCATTGGCGTCATATGTGCATTCTCGCCCTCAAACAGCTTATTGGCAGCAGCATGCTGCAGCATCTTCGCCACGGATCCCAGGTTACGGCGTTGGTCCACGTGGAGCTGCCCTCCGGCCGACATGTCGATGATGTCGAAGCCGTCCGGGGCCACGATGGCGGGGTTCATGTAGCGGTAGTAAAGCAGGTTTCCTACAATCTGCCATGAGGAGAGGACACGATGAACACCTGTTGCTGGATAGAGTTGCACTTACCTCCACACGCTCACTGTAACAAGGCCTTCAGAGAGGGCCATGTGAGCAGAATCCAAACTGTGCTGGAAATTAAAAAAACAAATATACATGTACACATCCAAATGTATATGCACACAGGCTTCTACCTTCATCAGCTCATCCTCGGACGCATCCGGAAACTTTGCATGGAGGCTTTTCTTCAGAACCTTTGCAATGTATCTCATGCCATAACTACATGCAAAAGAAAAAGCATTGATGGGACCAAACACAAAGCATCATGCATTCACATACTATTGGAGAAATTATATTTTTAAAAGCTCCTGACAGGAATATTGTATTAATTACTGCAAGTGGCTTTTAGTTTCTCTATTTGTGTATGCTCATATGTAAAGCATTAGCACCATCTAGTGGGATATAGCTCAGCTTCTGATTTGTGATTTCTTCAATTAAAGAAATAATGCAATAATGTCCCAATAAAAACAAATATAACCCGTGGTACTTGGGTGTGGCTGATGAAGCACAAAGCAGAGTTGTGTTTTTGTGTTTGAGCAACTAACCAGATGACCGTTTGCTCCAAAGCAATAGTTATCTAGTAATGACCGTGTCTCAACATGCAGCTGAAACCGTAACAACCAGAGTTGGCAAATGACACTGCAAAACATATGATCACAACGTGTCGAGCTCTATTTTAAATCCCATTGCCCTCATTGTATTGTTGAAAAATACCGTCTCAAAATAGGAGAGAAAAAGACTCAACAGCAGGATGAAAATAGATTTGTGGAAAGGATACTGGAAATAGTTCTTTGTCGTTCCATGACAAAGAACTATTTTCAGTATCCTTTCCACTTCTTTCACCACCTAAACTTGCCATACGATTTAAGAATCCAACTGCACTCTGAAAGCATGCACCATGACGTGTTGAAACGACACTGAGGCAGAATACTTCGGGTGGGAACAATACCAGGGGCGACTTTAAATACAATGCACAACGACAAATGATGGCCTGAAGAGTTGAATGAACACCTCTTACAGTCTCAAAACATATTTAAGTTTGTAATTCGTACACAGGTCAATTGAATTGCATCATGTTATATTGCATCATACTGTAACACGTTATGTTACGCAACCTTGTCAACAGAAAGAAAAGTCTCGGATAACTTTGTTAGAGCATTTAAAATGACTGGCGTCAATAACACATCTTATTTATTATTCCGTATGTGGTTTTAAAAAAGCCTTTTAAAGATGAACTAAATCCTACTGACTAATATACTCAGTATTGACAAGCAGTACTGTCACAGAGGATAAAAGGACATTGCGACAAATGACCAGGACAGCGCAGCAGCAGCTCCTAAAACTTACGGGATATTATCCAGAGAGGACACGATGGAGTTCAAGACCTTATCTGTGGCAGACCGCAGCGCCAGACTGGAGGCCTCCAGCCTGCTGCGCACCTCCTCATGCGACATGGCCTGCTCTGGAGTCACTTCATAAGGCAGCTTGCTGCAAGAAGACAAACAGCAGACATGTGTAAGGCTCATCGTCTTCATGGTGGGAATGTTGTGTAGATTACGGTAAAATAATATCTAAAGCATACCTGAAACTTTTTACACCGATTAATTTGCTACCGTGTGTTTAATGACATTAGAGATAAGAAATTACACAAAAACCTCTCAATTAAATGCTATGGAAAGCACGAGCAGTGATTCAATGTGTACGAGACTTCTAGATAACGGGACGCGACATGCTAAATAACCTCGTCGACAAAACAGACTACACTATTTTCTCCGTCTGTATTTCCACCTACCTGGCCTCTCCAGTAGCCGTCTCCAGCTGGTTGACCCAGGCCTTGTACACTTCCACTGGGTTGGTGTTGATGCCTAAACTCTTGTCCTCAATAATTTCTTTGACCACTGGAGCCAGGAGTTGCCTGAGGGTGTTGTGGCCACGCGCACCTCTGTTAAAGCTCACTACCATCTTGATGACTGTTGGGTTCCCAGTCACAATTTCCTGGATCTGGTCCACCTTAGAACTGAGAAACATGGAGAGGATGGTACAGCGCTGTCCGCCGAACAACAAACAAAACTTGTGCATTTTGCAAATTCTAAACCGTTCCAAGGATTGTATCCTTTATGTATGAATAATACGATTATAGGGATTTGAGATCAGCTGCAGTTCTCACTTGATCTCCTCTTCCAGAGCCGTCTTGAAGAGTTTGAGGAGCAGGTATTCCTCTCTCTGGTTAGAGGCGTAGTTGTACAAGGTGAAGACCACAGTGTCCATAAACTTAGTGGATTTGTTTTGGGGCATCTGGAAGATCAGTTTGGCCAGGTAGTGTGGATTGGTCTAAATGGGAAGGAAAGGAAATGTGTACGTATGAATATCTTATACATACACTTTGAATACACTTTTAAAGCTAGATGGACATTGTAGTTGAGGCATATTTTTTGTTTTACCTGCAGCAGGTAAAAGAGATGTTGGTAGGCCTCCAGTTTCCTTCTTTTGCCTTTACTTAGACCCTTGATACCCAGTCGGTCTCCTGTAGTCAAGTCCTCTTTACTCTCTTTATTTTTCTTGTTCTTCATTTTCTTATTATGGGACACAACATCCTTTTAAAGGGAAACACAAAATGAGGTAAGCAGCAGAACGGGACTGAAAAAAGATACCTTTGAAGAAGCTGTACAACATGTCAACCAAAACTAAACTATCACAGTATACCTATCCTTTCCCTGTACACATGAAAGCAAAGGGAGCTGACCTGCAGAGTGATCCTGTTCTTCACCAGAAGACCAATCTTTATGTCCATCAGGTTCAAGTCCTTCTCCATCTGCTGATTGGAGCGAATATTGGTGACCACTTCTTCCCGAAGTCGAGTCACTTCCTGCTCTTCCTGGAGGTCCAAGGCGCTCTGCTCCAACAAGTGGACAAACTTGCGCACCACAGACAGAGGAGGATCCGTGGCCCCAGCTAAGATGTGACATTTAGGAACACACACACACATCATGTAAAGATTTAATCTTCTGGGCAATACAGACGAAACCAAATATAAAAATATTATTGGCAAAATATCCCAATATCAATATGCATTCTTAAAGATACCGTTACTATACTTAAGGAATAGTAATTGTGTTTATAAGTGAAGCTTCTGAATCTACCAGAGGAACATTAGAAAAAAAGAAAAGCAAAGGAATAAAAGCATGATCAATAAACTAGGAGAGATAACGGTCAGAAGAGCCAAGAAGAAAATAGTGACGCCTACTTGAACAGCATTCTTTTAAACTAGCAAAAGATTAATTTAAACCAATGTTGTCGTATTTACAAAATCCCAGAAAAAGTCACATATTGATCTCATCCCAATAAAGCTCAGCTGCAGAAGTGTAACATGCGTTGTTGACTTACTTAGGGTTCTATAGTCATCTCTTGCTTTGTTGGCCTTGAGAAAAGCCTGGATTTTCACAATTTCTTTTTCCTAAACACAGAACAATGAGTTTCACAAAACATGGAACATTCGACCCTGAATCCAAAGAAGGTCTCACAAGATGTGGATTTATGGATTTACTTACATGATCTTTAAAGAACTGTAGCCTCTGGTTGTATGTACGCTTGGCTTTCCACATTTTTGCCACAGACTGGATCTAAAAACATCCGTGGATATATCAGGTATTTAATACTGTAGCTATGTTATTAATAGTACATGCCAATTCATTTCATCCCGCTATAATGGTTAATTAGTTTGTGGCTGACAATTTCCACATATTGGTGATAAAGCTCTCACTTATGAGAAATGGGTGCACATCTTTAGAGTTGTGGAGTCACTCAATAAGAATACTTTTTAATTGATTATTTTATAAAAATGAACAAAATATATCACCTTGACAATCGAAGCAACATTTTTCTGAAACAAATGTATCCTGTCTTTGTAAATGTTCCTTTGTTTGTAACCTTTCCAGCAGGCCTGCAAAAAAAAGAAAAACACATTACTAAAAACGTAGTGAAGTGAATGCAAGTTGGGTGTTTAACATCAGCGACAACACAGCATGGATTATTGAACTTGGGTTGTGTTGTCTTTGACGCATCGCTGCTTTAATTAAATTGTATCTTAGCTCGGAGCTGCATCAGGGATCATTAAAGTAGCTGTACACGACCTGCAATTTGACGACATGCGGTTCTTGCTGGCGTAGATACTCCATTCTCTGGGCATGCTTTTTCCTGACCAGGTGACCTCTGACCCTCGCCTGCAGCTGGATCACCAAGGATTCATTGGCCATCCATAACTGTCGCCTGTTGTATTCGGCCGTCAAACAGCCGACAACACCCTAAAAAAGAAAAATGTCATGTTTTGAAGATTTTCAGAAAAAAAGAAAAGAAAAAAGAGTGAATGTTATCAAACAAATGAATGATGACTGAATCCATTGTTAAACCGAGAAGGAAGGCAATCCCATTATTGGAACGCAAGTATGTTAACACAACATTACATAACAGAGTCGTGAAACCATGCAGAACAGCAGGGGGTACCTGGATTTCCTCTTTGCCGAGCTGGCCCCCATTGTGTTCATATCCTTCAGGCTCCTCCCAGATGCCCTGTCCAGTCTCCAGGTTATAGTAGTAATCATATCTGTCCTCAATGCAATGTTTCACCCACACACCATCGGTGCTACCTGAGGGGAAGCAGAGAGTTTCCCTTTAGATCCAGTGAATGTTGTATCGACACACAAATCTGAAAATCAGGTGACTTCTCACTGCGCAGGCATTATTTTAAAGAACAAAGAACATTCCTTTCTCGTGGTTCTTGTGCAGTAGGTTACCGTTAGCGGCCCCGCTCGCTTGTCTCTGTGCCAGTTCAGCCTGGTATGCGTCGGCACATTCGGGGAGCACCGCTCTCAGTCCTGCACTGGGAACTTGCAACGCCTGCAGTGTATCCTGAGCGTCCTCGCTGGCCGCTGCCCTGTTAATGCCAGCGATCGCTTCAGCCACTAACAACGGAAATGAGATGAATCCACAGACGCAGTCGTTAGGTTAAATGGGAAAACAACACAGTCAGCGCCAAGGAAGATTCGGTAAGTGAGTAAGGGATAATCCATAATAAGCAAAAACATACAGTGACAGTATTGTGCCCACACAGGTCATCTATATTACAATACCTATGTAACCAAACAGGAGGATATAGTTTAGTTCAACCGTTATTGTATCTATTCCTTTTGTTATGAAAAGCCGTCAGTGTTACCATTTTATAAAGAACTAGAACGGGCACTCGGTAGAGCGCATACCTTCGCATATCACAAGATTGGGCATTGAATTATGAATATGTTGGCATTAGTTGCATGCCAATTGGATAAAAATTGACCGTGCTATGGTAAAAAGAAGATTTTGACCTTTTCATGACGTTGACCCGATCGATCCCAAAATCTAATCAAATGGTCCCCGGATAATAACCAATCATCCCACCAAATTTCATGCGATTCGGTTTAATACTTTTTGACTTATGCGAATAACACGCACGCATACAAATACACGGCGATCAAAACATAACCTTCCGCATTTTCAATGCGAAAGTAATTAATGTGAAATCCAGAAGAACATAGTCATTGAGCTATAATATCAACATCAAATGATGTGTCATCATTTCAATGTCAAACATCCATACATGAACCACAGGTTTGACGTCTGTCTCAGTATCATAGCAAAAACAATCCTGATACTGGTGCCGACACATCAGCAACGCCTCACGAACGACGATGCCACGATTCATGGCAATAACGACCAAAGGATGCACGTCCTCTGGACTGTCGCAATCTATACTCGATGTGAAACAAATCACCAGGACCTAAATGAAGCCGTTTGAGTGGTCCAGATACGGTTTGGATGAGTGAAAACAAACTCTGGAGACATACATGCGAGAGCCTCCTCTTCATCCTGGTTGGCTGTGTGTATGGCGTCTTGGATTTGGTCCAACCACAGCACTGCAGACTCATCTCCAGAAGTCTACAACCGGGGGAATACACAAGGGCATCTCTGTTCGTTTCAGAGGAGACAAAACGACACCTCGGACTCACATTGTTCATGCACAGGCGCACAATACTAACGTGATATCAAATTACAATCGTTTTAAAACTATTTTAGTCAAAACATATAATATCCAAGGTAAGAAAGTAGAGTGAGTAGTGCGTTATGCAAATTCATCAAGTTAGGAGGTAAGATCCAAGGAAAAGGGAAACATTTTGATTGTTGACAATAGTTACACCACAAATATGTTCTCGGCCCAGATTTACAGACCCTGGCAATCTCACATCTTGTTGTGATGAAAGAATGTTTATTCAGCCTGGCTCTTGTACTTCTTCTCAGGCTAATTTTAGAGAGCTCCTGGGGCCTAGGGTGTAACCCTGACAACAGGGCGAACAGGAAGGAAGTCCCCATGAAAGCACAGCAGACTCAAAGCAGCTTTTTTGTATATATATCAGCATCCAACCAATTATTTACCAGCCAACTCATCATGTATTATGAGAGCGTTGCAAGGTCAATCGCAGTAATGTAAAAAAATTAAATAAATACACACAGACATCAATCTGCTTGCGTCATGAGCCCAAAACATGAGAACAGGAAAATAAAATGGTATAATTGCTGTATAAACATAATAATGTTCGATAAATAGCATGCGTGTTCATGCCAAAGCCTACTTCACACATTTCATTTGTTTGCACTACACACATACACATTTCATTTCATTTGCTCTGCACATATACACACTTTGCTTTTTGCACACTGTCTATATTTAATATGTTTGTATTTGATTTGATTCGTCATTGGTGTTGTGTGTTGTGTATGTGTGTGTTGTATATGTACATATATATTTTGTTTTGTATTTTACTTTGTATACTTCTATATCTTTCATCCCTGTTTCTTATATTTTGTGTTTTGTTTTTTATTCTTGTTCGTTTTTTTATTTTTATTGGTGCTGCTACTGTCACGACAAATTTCCCCTTGGGGATTAATAAAGTATATAACTATCTATCCATCTACAACATCTACTACAGTAGTGATTCCTCAACTATAACCAGGATGACCATCACTGCAGTCGCCCTCAAAATCAATACCAAAACCCTTTAATGGCCGAAACCACAATAAAATACTTATTGTAACAGTAATCAGTGAGATTTCTTTCTGGATCTCAGCTGTTGAAACTATTAAGGACCGTCTTCACACCCGAGCGAGTCAGTGGGCAGTCACTGTCCCGGGCAGAAGGGAATTCAGTTTCAAAGGCTGGACAGGAAATGTGCTCACTGCGGCGGACAAACGGACGAGCGCCCCACATACAGTACGCGAGCAGGAAGCCAGGCTCCAGAACACACCATTATCAGATCTACCGTTGCGCCGAAGAGATGCAAAACAGCAAATTTCACCGGTGGAGAACTCCTACATTTACTGGAAAGAAGCAACAGCGAGCGCGGTGAAGACGAGAAAGCGTCACCTCTCTGGGATACAGACGCCAGAGGAATGGCCAACCTTGTGCCAGGACTTCTCATTTGTTTAATGGCCGTGCGAACCAGTCAGCATGACGGTAAGTCTATTAACACACTTTAAGAGTTCACCAAAAGAATATACATTTTAGATATTTAAACTACATTCAACTGGTTAAGAGCTCAATTCCCAAATCAAATGCAACAAAACAGAAGTTTAACTATTTTAGTACAGTTGTTAATACAATTAAAATACTTCCAAAATTGTCTTTGCAAAAACAGATATATATAACTAAAGTCTTCAAAGTAACATTTGACAACAGACAACATGACTAACAATGTTTGACTGTAGTTTTAAATGTACTGTATTTTTAGTCGAGTTCCTCCAAAGCCATTACATTGATTTTCTATCCATTCATAGGAAATAGAACCCGGACCCGACTTATTATTCCATCTGTTGCGATACCAAAAACCTTCAAGGGGACGACGTACAAACTTAACCACACCAACCAGCTGCCGGCCCTCCATCCCAGCACACACCCTCGGCTGGACGTGAGCTTGGAGGACCCCGTGATGGGCTTCACCAGAGGGGTCCTCAGCACCCGGGTCATTCCGTCATCATACATCCTGGCCATGCTGGTGGGCATCCCCTCCAACGCCTACATTCTGACCTTCCTCAGACTCAGAGCGAAGCCCTCGTCCACGTTGGTCCTGTACCTGAACCTGGCCCTGTCCGACCTGCTGCTGCTGCTGTCCCTGGCGCTGCGTGTTCACTACCACTTCAACGGGAACAACTGGATATTTGGGGAAATCTCCTGCCGGCTCATCACGGCCTTGTTCTACGGTAACGTTTACAGTTCGGCACAAACCATCGCGTGCATCAGTCTGAAGCGCTACCTGGCTGTGGTGCGGCCGTTTCTGTACAGGCGGCTGGCTAAGACCACCATGGCGGTGTGGACGTGCTTGGTGGTGTGGTTCCTGTTCGGCGCTGCGATTGTGCCCGAGCTCCTGGTCAGGCAGAGCTACCACGTCGTCCAGCTGGGGGTAACCACCTGCCACGATGTACTTCCCCTCGAGGAAAAGTCACACTCCTTGCTGGTACCGTACAGGCTGATGCTCGTTTGTCTCGGTTTCATCGTGCCCTTTCTGATTTGCATCTACGCCCACGTGGCCGTGGTGTACCACCTCGGGCAATCTCGTTGCGACTGGAAGCCGTTCATCAGGGTCAGCACTCTAGTTTTCGTCATCTTCGTGGTGTGTTTCTTGCCTGGCGGCGTCCTGCATATCGCCCACTACGTCCGCCTGTCTACCAGCGGGGACGACACGCTGTACGGATACTACAGAGTGGCGGTGTGTCTCTGCTGCTTCCACAGTTGTCTGGATCCCTTCCTGTGTATGCTCATTTCCAAGACGGGAGCCTCGGAACTACAGTTCATCTCCCTCCGCGGGATTCCTCAGAGGCCTCCGTGAGCACAGAAAAAGCTTCTCCTTGCGAGACCATTGTTGGGAACCAGCAGGGAAGGGCAATTCAATTCAATTCAGTTTATTTGTATAGCCCAATTTCACAAATTACTAATTTGTCTCGGAGTGCTTTACAATCTGTACACATAGACATCCCTGTCCCAAAACCTCACATCGGATCAGGAAAAACTCCCAAATAACCCTTCAGGGGGAAAAAAAGGGAAGAAACCTTCAGGAGAGAACAGAGGAGGATCCCTCTCCAGGATGGACAGAACAATAGATGTAATGTGACCAGAAGGACAGATTAGAGTTAACAACCCAGGAACCAAGATGCTCGAGTCAAGACCCTGAATTCAACAGCGCGATACTGTAATCTCTGTTTCAGGAATATTAGGATCAGGAAGGGAACATTTCCACTGTGAATCCAATACAGGCCTATTGTGTCAACCCAGCAACATGTCAAATTGGGTGCTTGATGACACACAACTGGCAACAATAATCTTTTCTCTTTGCCATGTTAAAAGATCAACATTTAGCTATTCACATGCATAATGATGCAGAGATGAAAATTGGAGCCATGTCAGGGATGAAAGGGTGCTGTGCAGCTCCGGTTTATCAGCCATAAAGGCTTTTTTAAAAAATATGTTTCACTTTGAGGATACAGGAGGAGGAACAACACCTTCTTTTTCAATGAATGCTATATGCATTAACCAAAGAATGGTCAAGATACCTGGCAGAGGCGCTGCTTGGTATATTGCAGGACATCATGGTAGTGTTTGGCTGTGGCCGGGTTCACCCCCGTCAACTTGGCTGTCGGGAGGAGCAGAGCTGCAAGCGTCTGTTGATATTCCCCCGAGTTTAGTGCCTCGTTGATCTCCGCTAAAGCCATGATGCCTAGAAGTACAAGACAAGAAACCGTGTGATATTTGATCAGTCAATGCGTTTCATTTATTGTGTCTTTAAAAGAATTCTCATTGTGGGATCACAGACAAAATAAAATCATTTCTAAGTTTGAAACTGCTGCTTTGCAAGTCATTGAATGTCCACAAACTACACCACTTAAAACATAAGCGGGGAACAACGCTACTCTCTTACGTTCATGCTCCTCGTGGACTTGCACGTTGACACCGTCGATGCTTTTTTGAACATCGTTCCAGGTGAGAAACTCTTGTCCTTTAGCGAGAGCCTCGCCTCGCAGTTCGATAAGCGTGTCGGCATACCTGAGGGAGAGGGCCATGAAGAAGTTCAACAAGTCTCACACGTCAGCCCATCCTCGTGTGAAGAGAGACCTACTCGGAGTGCAGTAATGTGCAACCGGAAGACAAAATAGTTGTATTCTACTAAAACCATCCTGCATCGGCGTCATTTAACTTCAGTGAGTGCCACAGTTACAGGAACAACAAAACAGTTGATCGCTACCAACATCGATGAACCTGAAGGCGGGGCGATTACAGATCTAACGTGACAGAACGACTCAGACCTGTTGAGGTTGTCTTGCTCCATGTTGGTGAAGCCCAGAGGAGAGTCGACCAGCTGCTCGATCACAGCCTGGGGGTCTTTGGTGTCCAGCACCTCGTTCAGCACCGCGACAGCCGACAGCATTTCCACAGCGACACTCAGCTCCTCGTGGCTCAAGCCAGACTAATAAAACACAAAAAGTTTCAAGCATGAAGTGGCATTTAACTACAGTACACGCACCGCACTGACCTAAGCTATATGTACGATTACAAACATGACGCCTCACCCGTCCCCCTTGCAGCTGTAAACTAAACAGCTCAGTCTGATAGAGGTTGGCCGCACTTTGGTAGGCGAGAGGCAGTTGTGCCTCCGGGTTCATCAGCTCCTCCGCCGTCTCCACTGCGTCGCCAAGACGAATGGCTGTATTGATCACGGAAACCGCCTCGAGTTCTGGTCAAGAAGAGGATCACAGATGGTCACGTCTGGCAGGTCACTCGAGGCGAGACGTCCTTGCTTTACAGTTCCTAATTCTAAAGGTTTATCATGAGCTGAACTGTGTGTGGGGCCCTCACTAACACTGGACACAACATCACAAACTGGACATTGACCCCCCCCCCCCCCAATATTTTCATGTATTTGTTATTTTTATTGATTGTTAATCGTTTCATTTATTCTTCTGGTATGCGTGTATCTGCATTTGTGTGAAGGGTTAATAATGGCTAGGATGAGTAAAGCTCAGACAGGCACTGAGGTCAGCTCAGGGGTCCTTCAGGAAGAAAGCGAGGGAAAACGCTACGCTCGTAATTAGCTAGTTACAGACCAACAGCCTGCGGTGAAGTTGCTGAGTGTGATGCGTTTCTGTGCTTTCAGGATAAACAGTTATCAAACCCATACGCGCCTGGATGTCATATGTGTGCAATGGGACATAGACTTGACACGTGTGCTTTGATAAGCTTGCTGATGAGTAACTATGAGCTCCTCAACCGACCAGTACTTGTGTTAATAAACATCTACGGTTAGCAACAAAAGTGGATTACTTCGTTTCTCGGCCTCAGCAAAGTCATTGCAAGAGCCGACGGCTCTCTGAATCTCCTCTTTGTCCACCATCACAGTCCTCCCTCCGTCCTGCAAACAAAGGTTACGGTTCACGAAAGACACCGGCGAGATCACAAGGTTATTCGGCATGTTTTGAAGCAGGCGCGAGGAGGGCAACGTGTCTGGTGGCGTCCATTCCAGATTAAGTTATGGCGGCTGACTTATGTTGTGGATGAGCTTTTTCTTAATAACAGCACAATGTCTTCACTCACTGAGTCGTGCACGCAGCACAACAGCTACAGTCTTTTATCGGTGTCTACACTACATGTGTTCGGCCAATGAAGGGCTGCGTGCTCACAGAAGGATGTAGACACGGGAAGCCGGTCGGCTTTGTCAGACAAATACAAAACGGAAAAAAAAGAAAACACTGCCAATGTGAATGATCTGTTCCTCTTTAAACACCGTGCTCCAACATCGTAAATAGTAACCCCGACGCACACAGACACAAATTAACAAACAAGCTGCCACTCAGTCAGTATACCTTGGATTTATGTTGGCAGCAGGTGGTAAAATGTTCCAGGTACCAGCGACAGTTTGACTCCTGAACGCCGAGCAGGCCCAGAGCCTCGAGCCTCAGCGCGGCCAACAGAACCGTCTCATCCTGGGTCGACACCGCTTGGTTCACTTGCCTTACTGCCGCCTGGACTAGAGACATGGGAAACAAGACAGATTTAACTAAGGATCATTTTTGTCTTTTACTGAAACAAACCAATTTTGATTGAATTTTTTGAATATTAACTGCAGATTCACTGTATATTCAGGTCAGAGTACACACACACACACACACACACACACACACACACACACACACACACACACACACACACACACACACACACACACACACACACACACACACACACACACACACACACACACACACACACACACACACGGAGGGAGGGAGGGAGGGAGGGAGGGAGGGAGGGAGGGAGGGAGGGAGGGAGGGAGGGAGGGAGGGAGGGAGGGAGCTCCTTACTGTTGACAAAGTCAATGCGGCCCTGGATCTCCTGGTGAGTCAGCAGCTCCTCATAAACATCTCGTTCTTCAGTGGCAATCGATGAGCGCTGATTGAGGGGGACATGTAGATAAGAATATATACGAGATACATTTCACATAGCATTTCAGTTTTCTATCGTCGCATTCATTTTTTTCCCCCCATTCATACTGATGAAGTTGAATTTTTGCAAAAAATCCATTGAAAATGGATGGCTCCCGTTTGTACAGTATTCATTAAGAGAATGGGAGGCGAGATGTCGGGAGGGTTTGTGTTTGGTGAAGTGGAGCTGACGCTGCAGCCACTGGAATGTGCTGGCAAGGCCGATGGAGTGAGTGAGTGCAGGCAGCTCAGTGTAGTTATCTCTTCAGTCGTTATAGTCGTCAGCACTGGCTAGACTCTGCAGTCCGAAAAATAGGGTCAGAGCAACGGTTTAAATTATTTGCCTTCCTAAATGTTGCTCTCAATGTTTAATATTCTTCGATTTTGTAGTTTTGGTTCAGCGACACTATTTTCCGACTGAGACAAGAAGGCTCAACACAAACAACAGTTTGTGGTCAACCTGAATGCATCGCGACACAGTTTGAAACCCTGTTACGGGTTAAATACAGACGTGACGATGCAGACAGGAGCTTCAGCGGTGATGGCAATGTAATGTCATGCTACTGTCGTTTAAATGGCATTCATGTACACTACCGTTCAAAAGTTTGGAGTCATCCAGACAATTTCGTGTCTTCCATGAAAACTCACTTTTATTTATCAAATGAATTGAAAATTGAATAGAAAATATAGTCAAGACATTGACAAGGTTAGAAATAATGATTAATATTTGAAGTATTAATTTTGTTCTTCAAACTTCAAGCTCAAAGGAAGGCCAGTTGTATAGCTTATATCACCAGCATAACTGTTTTCAGCTGTGCTAACATAATTGCACAAGGGTTTTCTAATCAGATATTAGTCTTCTAAGGCGATTAGCAAACACAATGTACCATTCGAACACTGGAGTGATAGTTGATGGAAATGGGCCTCTATACACCTCTGGAGATATTTCATTAGAAACCAAACGTTTCCACCGAGAATAGTCATTTACCACATTAACAATGTATAGAGTGTATTTTTGATTAATGTTATCTTTATTGAAAAAAACAGTGCTTTTCTTTGAAAAATAAAGACATTTCTAAGTGACCCCAAACTTTTGAACGGTAGTGTAACTGAATATCTGAGCAGTCTGAAAAAAATGAATAGAGAGCAATAGGAGTCGGTGAGCAAGAGGGAAAGTAAACACAGACGGGGGAAGTGTAATCAACCCTCCTGAAGAAGGAAAGTAGGCAATTACAAATGATGACGCTGCGACACAAGAGGTCTCTGGCTTCTCACCCTTCCCGAGGACTGATCCCGCTTACGGGCCTTGGTCTGGCTCAGTGTGTCTTGGTAGTCTTGGGCCAGAGCTTCCTGGGTATTCCTCAGCATTGCGTTCGGATTATTCAACGCTCCCATCGTCACGGACGTCTGACCTCGGTCAACCGCCTCGTTGATAGCGATCACAGCGGCGTGCACTAAGGACAACAGCGCGTGAACATTTCAGTGGTGGCCAAAAAGACATGAGGTAACAACACAACATGATTCAGAGATTTAGTTGGAACGTCAGAGGACTTACGGGCAGCTTCGTCCACCGAGAGCTCATTAGCCAAGATTCCTCCAATCTTACTGAAAGCTGGCATTTGAATGCCATACTTCTCCAGCTCACTCCTCATGTTACTGATCTCTTCCTCTAGAACACAGATATACACCGATAGCAGGGGTTATTGTGGCGTTATAAAGCAACCCTGAAATAGACATATATTATATCATTTAATTCATGTCATTCCCTCTGCTTCGGCATCATCATAAAATCTCAAAACACTTTCATTCTTAATGTAGATTCTCTGGATAACTATGACCTGCTCAGAACGGCTCACTATGTAAATCTTCAATAACATGTTTTTTTTTCACCAACTTCAATGAAAGTTAGATCAAATTGAAATAAAATGACAATACAATGTCAAGAGTGCTGGCGCTTGCTCGTGTGTTTGTGGGTCTTATTCAGTGTCATTGAATGGCTGCAGGGGATATGTTGATCCGAAATGTTGGATAATAGAAACGGATCTAAATTACAGACCAGCTGTTTATAGAAATCATTATGAAATGGTGCATGCTTGAGAGAACATGATACCAGTATTTTGTGTTTTTCGATTAAATCCCAACACGACGAGTAAATGGAATGACCTCCCCACACAGAGGATTCTCGTTAAATGAATACGCAACAGTATTTCAAAAAGCCCTAAGCAAACAGCTATCCTTCATTTCAAAAGCAATTAATAAAGCAATTGATAACTGTTATTTCATTCATCATTTAAAGAGGTGCATTGTATTCCATATCATTTCTGAGTTATGTTGCTCAGTTTCAGGAGAAGCCAATTTCCACTTGTGTTACCTGTGAAGGCCACTTTTCCCAGCAGGTCCTGGATCTGTGGTGCAATGCCCAGTTTGTAAAGGTACAAGCTGGAATAAACGATAAGATTTAGATTATATTTATATAAATAAGAGAGAGGCACAGAGATAAACACAGTCTGACAAGTTCTGGACGCGTTTCCTTCACGCTTGTTGCTCCTGCTGGCCTTGACTGTCAGCCTGTCACACGGACACCACAGGGCGGTAGTGTTGGCTCGCATGACAAAACGCTCTTTCTGACAGCAACCAGCCGGCTCAGGCCGCCAATGAGCATGGAGCTCAACAGGCAGGTGGCTGGAAACTTCATACAACTTTAATCTTCCCGCGAGTACTTGATAAGTGGGTATGAATTATAGATAATAAGGGCAGGTCTGGCTTCAGCACAGCCCTGAACAGAACAGTTGTAGTAGCTGCTTATTCGGCCTTTAGCTCAGCGTCTGAACATGAACATGTCCTGTCCTGGGGAGACAGGGGGCTTCAGACAACCATCTGAACTCTGCTTGATCAAAAAGGTGATGTTTTAACAAATAGGGCGCCGATTCAGTCTAAGATACAAACACAGAAACAGCTGACTGGGATTATTGAAGGTTGTCGATTACAAGTCACAGGAGTTCCTGACAATCAGCTGACTGGCTTGGAGCAACTAGCCATCTCCAGACTTTGGATCCGCCTCGTTTATTTCCACGATTTCCTCCTCATTTTAGACAACAAACTACTCTACCCCTTCTTCCCGTTTTAAAACTATGCGTTTCCCCCCCCCCCCCCATTACATTGTGTTCTTAAAATTTTCCACCACACTGAATGTACAGCAGCATCCGCTGCTTTGCCTCCATGTGTTTGTACCCAGGGAAGCAGCAGAGTATTCAGCGGGTCCTCGTGGGACCGAAGCTGGACTTGCAGGAAGGAAAAGCACGTGTGTGCATAAGGAGGGAAGGAAACCAATTCTCTCAGGACCTGACCGCAACACCACAACAGAGAAAACAATCCTAGCAGCTGACATAACCACTCCCTCAATCGGTGTCTGGCTGACTGGATGGGTCAGATAGATAAAATTGACCCCTCAGTTCATTCAAAGTCATCTCAATAAAAAAGACGAGGGCCTGAAGTCGTTATTCTCCAGCCACAGAAAGTCCATTCAACTTTTTTTTTTGTCACAGCATTACAACATTTTTCACAGACACGAAACCATGATAAATAATTGCCCTTTTGTATTGAGAATACAAGTAAAGAGTTGAGCACTGAAACACCCCGTTCACTTTACCAGAAAGCCTCAGATTAAATGCGGTATAGACGTACTAGAAGCAGTTTTCAGCGTATAGTTATACTCATCGAACGTGGTCAAAACAAAATCAAATAACTTAACAACTATTCAGAGTAATTGAATAGCTAATTGGACAGTTTAGGGACTGAAAGCATGCAAATGTGCAATAATGCAGCAACATCTGCCATGCAGCCTTGACCTACTTACAACAAATCCTAAAAAAAGGTTTGTGTTCGACAAGAACCGTCTCTGCCTAACCCGAGTAGAAATAACATTTTCCATTTCCTGTTTTATTACACTCACCAAGTAGTGTTTCGGTTCTTGTTCATATACATACATTAGAGATTGACCCTCATGGGAACACAAAGAGGTCAAGCCTGAACCCTACAGACTAATACGAATAGTCTAAGCAGTCTCAGTCATTTGTCCTCCTACATACGAGCTGTCCTTCACTTCTGTAACTTTAATAAACTACAGAGTAGAAACTAAAATAACTTCTCAAACCAAAGTGTATGACAATAAGACTTAAAGTAAATAAATACAAATTAGAGCGTGAACCACCTGTTAGTGACAGAGTATCAGCGGATTAAAGAAGATATACAGACATATGCCATGCTTGCTAAATCTTCGCTGTTGCAATCACTGTTTTTATGAATTATTGTATTCTTACCTCAGTGCGTGAATGCAGTAAACCACCTTGGGCATGTTTTTGCGATCGTAAACGTCTGTAGTTTCAGGATAGAATATCTGAAAGGAGACACCACCAGATATATTAGTAACTCCTTTATCAGGGACACACTATCTACAACAATGTTGCCTTCACATTGTAACCTGGAGATGCATAAGAAGTTAAACCACCTGTAAAATATAATTTAATTCCAGGCAATTTCACTGCAATAAATGCTAACTTTGCGAAGCAAATCCTTCTCAATAAGTTCAGCATCATTTCTAATGATCATCATTTCAGCCTGAGGGTTAGGAGCGTCACAGAGGTGGCGTGGGCTGCATTGTATTGTATAGATGTTAATGCTAAAATGTTTATCGCATGATGATTTTACTCAAAAACATGAATGACTAGATTGGGCACTCGGTAGAGCGCATACATTCGCATATCACAATATTGGGCATTGAATTATGAACATGTTGGCATTAGTTGCATGCCAATTGGATAAAAATTGACCGTGCTATGGTAAAAAGAAGATTTTGACCTTTTCATGACCTTGACCTTTGACCCGATTGATCCCAAAATCTAATCAAATGGTCCCCGGATAATAACCAATCATCCCACCAAATTTCATGCGATTCGGTTTAATACTTTTTGTGTTATGCGAGTAACACGCATACAAATAAATAAATAAATAAATGGCGATCAAAACATAACCTTCCGCATTTTCAATGCGAAGGTAATCAGAGGCATTAGTCATCAGTGTGATGATAACTAATGTCTCAAATGGGTTTGTGTATGGAACATGATTGTTTGCATGTTTGTAAAACAGAGAGGATGGGTCTGCATTAGGAGGCTCCTTACCTTGGGCAGACCGACTGACTCCATGGCTCGGAGCCACTGCACCGTGTTGTCCGTGTGTCTGAAGTGCAGCCCATTGCTCTGAAGATGAAAACAGGAGCACAGACATATCAACGTGACCGTATGAGGAAGTGCAGAGAAACATTACCACTGCAATCTGAAAAACAGCGATACAAAGATTGTGCAAACATAATGCCGCATTATAGAATAGCGAGCTCCTCGTCGATGGCCTTAACACACGCACAACAGCTGAGCGTGTCCGATAACTACAAACCTCATGCCGACTCCTTAACTAATCTAGCATCTGACAGTCTGATACGGTTTGTTTGCCATTTGTCAGAGAACACCACGAGCTCAAAGTCAGGCTAACGATCTCGGTCATACACTTTGTAGCTGAACAATTGCCTGCCGTTTGTTTCCCTTTCTTATGTGGAACTGTGTAAAACTGTCAGGAAATGTCCAAAAACAAACCGTATGTCTGCTATGATGTAAACCGGTGAAACACTGCATCGTCGTGCAACGGCCTTACCTGAAGATGGGTGGATACAAATGTAAAAGGATGGAGGTGTACCTTATAGCGGGCCTGATCTCGGTCGTAGATCCTTTTCTCAGACACCATTTCTGGGGCAAAAAAGTTGGCTAGTTTGCCAAAGTAGACACCATTCCTCAGTCCGTCCTCCAGTTCTGTGGTCGGGGGCAAGTCCTCCTCTAGGCAGGCCTCCATCCACCTGAGAGGACAGACACACACACACACACACTGACATCAGAGGAGGCTGGGGATCTTCTCTCCTGTAACCAAACTGACCTCAGTAATAACTTCTCAAACGGGGTTTACCACTAACAATTAAATTACTATCAAATGTCTAAAAACATTACTAACTAGAACGGGCACTCGGTAGAGCGCATACCTTCGCATATCAAAAGATTGGGCATTGAATTATGAACATGTTTGCATTAGTTGCATGCCAATTGGATAAAAATTGACCGCGCTATGGTAAAAAGAAGATGTTGACCTTTTCATGACCTTGACCATGACCTTTGACCCGATCGATCCCAAAATCTAATCAAATGGTCCCCGGATAATAACCAATCATCCCACCAAATTTCATGCGATTCGGTTTAATACTTTTTGAGTTATGCGAGTAACACGCATACAAATAAATAAATACACGGCGATCAAAACATAACCTTCCGCATTTTCAATGCAAAGGTAACTATTATAAAGCTGAGAAGTGAATAACATTATCTCAAACTGGCTGAGGTCAATATAAAAAAAAGATGAAGACACAAGTCTTGGGAAGTACAGCAAGAGCTCCACTCCTCCAATGGGCTGGCAACAGCTACATTTCCATGAGAATGTCCGGCTTCGCTATGGTTACATTCAGAGTCAAAACAAACATCTTGCCACTCTATTGACCCTGCCACCTGAGATGTGCTGCAGAGTGCAGTGCAATTTATGAGGCGACTGAAAACTGAATACCTGCATGGAGAGAGCAAGTCAATATTGGCTTTTCCTACACCTGCGGAGCAAAAACTGACAACAGTAGAGCAGAGAACAGTTAATTCAGATCATAATAACGAACAATGTCTTTCTGCCTTTATATTCGAATATTTACTGTTGGTTGGACGGTGTAAATATAATTTATTTTAAAGTTAATAAATACACCACCATTAAATTAATTTCTACCAGATTACCTCACATCTATAGACATTTTGGCCAGAACAGAATCAGTGAATTTGTTAAAACGTTTGTGTAAACAACAACAAGAGCATTTCAGCTTACACCATCAAATAGATAATAAATGAACACATTGCAGTCAATTTAATGTAAACATTAAATTGACTGCAATGTGTTCATTTATGAGAGTGATGAGGGATGTGGTAAAAGCAAAAAGATATCCAGAGAATATTCAGCGTATTTTAAAATAGTCTTTCAAACTGATATAAATCTTTCTTTTAAAAGGTTCAAGGTTCAGAGCAGTGTGTGCCGGACGATTCCCAGAGAAATCCACTCCAAAGAGCTGGTGAATCATTTGTGAGCAAAGTGAATCATCATGGTGTGAAAATCTTTTCCACGTCATCTTACTGCCTGGAAGTGATGCCCATTTACCACCATAGCTCTGTCCTGATAGTTCAACCCCCCTTAAAACAAACGTTGTATATGTTGTGTTTTTACCTTTTTGCTCATCATCATACAACTAAATGTGTATCCTTGATGCAGTGTACAATGCTCAGTGGTTTAGTTACCTTTTTTTGTTTATGGCAGGGATACAGACCCAGATGCCGTTGCATCTGGACCCAGATCTAAAACTATAGATAGTTGAGATTTATAACATTTTGACACGGCGCATTTATTGGGTGTGGCTTGAAGCAGCAGCCTCATAGAGCCTTGCTGCTGCAAGCGCACTGACCTCTTATTATTATTAATCAGGAACTTTGGCTAACAACAAGATCAAGTTTGATAACACTTTGAACCTCGAGCGGTTGGAAAATAATTGGCTCACTGTTGAGAATATTTATTTTATTTTATTTATTTATTTTATTTTATTTATTTTATTTATTTTATTTGTTTTATTTATTTCATTTATTTTATTTATTGTATTTAATTTATTGTATTCATTGTATTTTTTGTGTTTATGATATTTATTTTATTGTATTTAATTTATTGTATTTATTTATTTTATTTTATTTAATTGACGGTGGAGCTAACGCTAACTCACAGCCAGACGACACGGCAAAGAGATGTGATGGAAAAAAATATTATAACCCACAAGCCTAAAAAATAAAAAAGGCACTGGGAATGGTTCTCCTGGTTTACTGGGATGGGGTTGGATTCCCTGCAGTGTCCGACTACTTTTTTGGCATGAACATGATGTAACATTTTCATTGTCACCGTTTCTGAAAATAGTATTTAACGCTTCCTTCATTCACTAATAACCTGGACATAGATTTGTGTACAATAATTCAGATGGGCATAAAATATGTCGGAGAACACATTTTCTTACTGTCGTTTCCACATCTTTATTGACTCCATTGTCTCTCTGAATCGAGCTTTACTTTATGATTGCACCACAAAACAGAGCGCAGGTGGGACGAGAGGAGGTGGACTTTGATGGTTTTCTTGGTTCACATCACTTCACCTTGAATTAACTGAATATAAAAGCTGCAGGAAACTTTATCTTAGTTTTATGAAGATGCACATTTACTCGAAAGCGTTATGTTATACATTACATTTCAATCCAGGGCTCCAGACTGCGACCAAATGGTCGCATTTTGCGCCTAAAATTAGACACAGTGCGAGTAAATTTGTCATCAACTCGCGCATGCGCGACCAGTAAATTAGCAGATTTCTTTTTTTGTTATTAAATATTTTTGTTGCTTACAAACTTGCGGTAATGCCTGAATGACTGGTTTGCTAACCGACATTAACTCCAGAAGAAGAAGAAAGGAGACGAAAACCGAAGAAGAAGGCTGGCCTGTGTGTGTGTGTGGGGGGGGGGGGGCTAATGTGTGAAAAGAGGCGCACCGCAGCGGAGGGCCGCAGAGTGAGAGGTCAGAGGGGATCCTCACCACCGAGCGGCGTCCCCGTCCCCCGAGTTGAATCTCTGGGTCGACTCAGCCGACTCTCACATGTCTGAGCCCCTACAGACTGATGTTGACGGTAAACGCATTCGATCAGGAGCGCGCGAGGATTTTGATAAAGTTAGCGGAAGGATTTAAGTGACAACATCCGGTTTTGCAAAGTTAGCGGAAAGAACCACGTGAAACAACATCCGTTTTTCAAAATAAGATGTCGACAAATCATACACGAACATATAAAAGTAAACAATGAACTGATTTTGTATCTTTATAGATCATTTCTGAGATTTTGCTTAAATTATGCTAACATTAAAACATTTTTACTGGACCAAGGAAGAGTTTATCAAAATTAGTCAGTCTTTTGTATGTTAAGAAAAGTCCTGTATATAGATTTCCCAAGAGTTCCAGGAAATGAATAATGCAGATGTGTTCCATACATATCTGAAATCTACAATAGCAATCAAACAATTTTAATGTATCAATTAGGACATTTTTCAAAGTAAAAGTCCTAAATGTTTAAAGAAATCGGTAATTTCTTTAATGTTTGAGTTGCTTTATATATGTATTTCCTCATAGTCCTAGGCAATAATGCTACACAATAAATAGAATGCTTCAATCGACTCAGTGATCGGTATTATCGGTGATCGGCAGATACTGATTTCAGTGATCGGTGATCGGCACCAAAAACCTGATCGGTGCATCTCTAATCATAACATCATCAAACCCTAGATGGTATTGAAAAGAGAACGCTGCATAGTAATATTTATTTTGATTCCGTTTCCTAAGAGAAACTGCTTTCTATGAATGCATTCAATCAATGGGTGGGGGTGGTGAGTGTGCTCACCCGTGTGCGCGCATCACGGCAGAACTTCGATGTCGGCACGCGCATCGCTCTGTCACGCGAGCCGAGAATTGTTGACGGGGGGGGGGGGGGGATTTCACCCTGTTATAATGGTAGGGGAACCACTGGAGTTGATAAGCGTGTCTTCTTGTCTGATCAATACACAACTGTGAGGTGCGTGAATGGCCAGATCGGCCAGCTGCTGATCACTCACTCAACAGCTCGACTTGCATGAATAGATGGTGTGCGCGCAAACATTTTTTTTGGGGAGCACCGAAGACCCATTATGACCCAGGAAAAACCCTGTGTGCGCCCCTAAATTTTCTGCTTGCGCCCCTAAAATTTTAAGTTAGGGGCCACTGTGCTCCGAGTAAAAAAAGTTAGTCTGGAGCCCTGCAATCCATTCCTTACTTGAAATGAGAGAAGACAATATATTGCCATTCCGTTGCCTCTACCTGTGCTCTAGCAATGATAATAAATTTAATCCAATCCTATATTTATCATTAGAGGATATGATATTTACATTTCATCCAGTTTTAAATAGGACAATGAATATTTTTGAGATATTATTGAATTGAACTTTCTATACTTGAAATGACAGTCGACAACATACAACCGTTAGGCTACTTTAATATATATTGGGCCAAATCATTATTATATTATCATTATTGTGTTGCTGCATGAGGAAATTCACTCAAACTGGACCGCATTGATTTCAATTGAACGCCGCTGGTTTATGAGTCATACCAGCAGCTTCTTCCTTTCGGTCTCCTTGCAATAAAGTGCTTCCTCCCACATGCATGCGCACAGACACCTTGTTTAGGTTAATTAATTCCGTGTGGGCGCTCAAAGCATCTCGTCTGCCAAAATATGCGTCAGCACCGGATCAGCACAACACATCATGAACTGTCAACACACATCCAGTGAAGCTGGATTAAAGATGAAAGCATCCTTGTAACCAATGGAGTGTCACCTGGTGCAAGAAGAAACGTCTGCCACACTTTAATGTTTTTTTTAGAATGGAAAGTACAGTAGAACAGTCACTGCATGTCCCCTGTAACAAGGAGATGCTATTGTTGTATGACAAACAGTAAAAACTCAACGCATATGATGTGTTGCAAGTCAGAAAAGGCTAACTTGGCACTGCATCACACACACACACACACACACACACACACACACGAGCTCTCAACTTCCTGTGCTTCAAACAATGCCGGGAGAACTCCTGTCTCCTGAAACTGTGTTTACAACGTCCAAAGCGAGCCTTCCGGTCATTGTTCAATCTGCAACACACCGGTCAAAACAAAACACAGCTTTCTGGACTCTTGGACTCGCGTCTGTCCCACTTCAACACATTACAAGTGCTCTCCTCTCCTTTGCTCTCAGCTTCAGCCCTTCTGACGACATACTGAAGGTCAAATTCACAAAACAATCGTGGCTTCTGCGGCCACTAAACCTGCACAAGTTACCCAAAGAGAAACTGTGTAGTCACAAAGGGTTAAATCAGGGTTCTTACACATTTTGACCAATGGATTTCCATGACTTTTCCATAACTTTTCCAGGACTTTAAACCAAATTTCCACGACCAAACTGAAATCTCGGTATAAACATGAACAATTTAGAGAATTTTGAATTTTAAAAATGAGAATTCCAAAGCATACAGTTTACCTTAAATGAAACAAATGTATGAGACAATAGTTTGATTAAAAGAATAAACATTTATATTCATGTCTATTCCTTTCAACACTTATATAAATGTTTATTCTTTGTGCAAATCCATCTGTTTATATAAATTATTTCAAACTCAGCGTAAATGAACATGTGAATATACCAACATTTCCATGACTTTTCCAAAACTGTTATGATTTAAGTTTTTTTCCATGACTTTTCAAGATCTGGAAATGACCATTTAAAAATTCCATGACTTTTCCATGACCGTAAGAACCCTGTTAAATGTGCCCCTAGCTGTAAATAAATAGCCTCTCAGTGGTCCTGTGCTATTTGCATGTATTACAATTAGGCAGTTTATTTACACACAAATGAGCCACATTGCAAATACAGTCCAAATCACAAAGATTTGAGGAATGTCGACAACATTCATGCCACATGGATTATTGCAATCGGATGCAAAAAGGGGAATTCTCACCAACGCAATATATTTTGTGAACTCGGACCTTGAGACGGGGCTGATAGCCGTTTCAAGTGATGCGCCCATTTATGGTGCAATTACAGCCGCGGTGCATTCTTTGTGTGTTTGACCCAGAGCGTCTCCTGAGGGCTTGCGTCACACTGGTCATGAGTGTGTGTGCTCGGGTGGGTGTCTGTGCGTGCAGTGAGAGAAGTTTAGCATATGTGGTAGGACAGGGTGTGTCTGAAAATTTGGATAATATAGTTAACTGGAAAAACACGTGCTCCAAATATCCTGCGGTGGACCTGCATCAAAGGAAACTAAAAGAGTTCCCATCCAACAGAAATATGAAATGAACGGTTTAGTCACCGCTGAAGGTACAAGGTCTCGTTTTAGAAACTACTCTCATGCAGTGTGTGTGTGTGTCTCAACAACTAAGACCAACTCAGCACTCTACCAAGTGTTCTTGAGGGGCTTTTTAACAAAAAAGCATGTGTGTAATCTCCTATGTTAAATATGATACTTCATATGAGACATAAACAATCAGCAAATTAGCCAATAAAACTACATTTTGCATGAACCGTTATGACTATCCTGCAGTTATACTAGTGTCACTTAAAGGCCCTGAAAGAAAACCAACTGTTTTTAAATCAAAGATGTTGGGAAGGATATTTTAAAACTGCGTGTTGCCATTTAATTTGTTAAAGCCGGTCCACCTTTGGATGAAAGTTTCAGTTATTTCCAGGAAGCAATACAAACTCTTTGACGGTGTTGTACAGTTGAACAAGGGATGTAAAATAGCTGGACAGTGAAACTGTCTCCTGACCCTAGAGAGTATAACTTAATCCCATATTCTCTGTGGTCGGTGCCTTCATTAGTCTTAATCCTAATCCAATTTGACAGCTTTCCCAGAATAGAGATTCTATTCCACACTTGACAGACGTGTATAAATCAGTCGCACTATGAGGCAATAACAGGAAGCTAGAAAGTGAAAGTGTGTGTGTGTACGTGAGAGATGAACAGCTATCTTTTTTTAATTAGCTGCAGAGTGATCCTAAAACACCTGTTCATTAAACTCAAAGCATTGAAGCTGAGCTAGCCTCCCACTACTTTCAGCTCACTAAAAATAAAGAAAAATGTGGGACGATTTAGGCGTGGCCCGGCTTTGATGGATGACTGAATCTGAGCTCAGTCTGGCCAAGTTGCCCTTGAAGACCCTCATTATCCTGCGACGCAAGCAGATCATGTCGGCTATTTAAATAGTCTCGACTGAGATAAAGTGCAAACTGCGGTTGTCAAACATTAATCTGTCAGGAAATGCCCGCAAGCTGCACACACACACACACACACTCATATAATGAAAGTACCAAGAAAAAGCATTGTGAAATCCCCACTAGGCTACAGAGCGCTACAGTAGAGGTTAAAACACTCGATATCAAACCATGAAAATCAATCTCTCTCAGACTCGGTCAGGTTGTCACAGGATCAGGGTGCTAAAAGAGGCACGATTACACTTCCTGTTCTTTTCTGTTTGGATGGATGCCCTTGTGAAGAAGACAGGAAGTGGTTTCGATGTGCCGTTAGCGCTGCTCAGGCACCACACCCGAAATAATAATGTTAAAAGGAGGTGTTTTTAATGTTAAAACTACCTCCCATGTCTTAATCACACTGATTGAAAGCAGCTGAGTGTCATCATCTTAGAAGCAGGCTGCATGTTATCTATCCAGGGTTCTGACACATTTTGACCAATGGATTTTCAGGACTTTAAACCAAATGTCCATGACCAAACTGAAATCTCAGTATAAAGATGAAAAATGTAGAACATTGTGCGTATTGAGAGCGTACGCCGGCTTATATTTTGAGCGTCTTTCTTTTAAAAAAAACCATATTAATTATTTGAAACTCGGCGTAAATTAACATGTGATAACAAATTTCCATGACTTTTCCAAAACTTTTATGATTTAAGTTTTTTCCCATGACTTTTCCAGGCCTGGAAATGACCATTTTGAAAATTCCATGACTTTTCCAGGTTTTCCATGATCGTACGAACCCCGTCTATCGTTACAACTCCACGCTGCGCTACGACAAAGACGATTCCGTCACACTCGGCTTTGTTCCCTTATCTGTCACATTGCCCTCTTTCACGCCACCATGTCGTTTCTCAACCACTCCCTGCTGTCAATATAGAACGATGACAATTAAAACAAACAAACTGAGAACACAGAACTGTTCTACATGATCAAACATTTAACAAACCTACCGCAAGACCCGAGAACACACCCAACGTCCCTCCTCTGAGCGTCAAAGTAAACCCTGGAGAACATCGGTTGCTTCTCGTCAGCGTGTGCCATCACGTTGCTCTCATATTCAAGGTTTTGGCCTTCTCCCGTCTTACCGTTTGGCCTCCTCCAGGTGACACAGGTACTCGTAGGCGATGTTCTGTCGTCTCCTCTCGTCCATCTCCTCCGCCGACAGCCTCTCATCATCCTGAATGGCTGTAAAAAAATAATTTTAAATGATGTCGGTGTCATTTTTTTCATTGTTCAACATACTAGTCAGTTGTGCCAAAGTTTATTTATGTTATATTATGCATGTCACACTATGGCAAATGTGAACAAAATCCTCATTCATCATGTAAGACCCAATATTTTACGTGTGTAAGTGAAAATTATAGTGAGAACAAATTACTTTAAAATCGAAGCTTGCTTAATCGATTTGTACAACTTAAACAGAACGTTGATTAGATTGAGTTATAGCTCAAATTATTTAAATTGCATCAAATCGTGTATCACAATCACTCATTGCATGAGACTTTTCATACTAAGCAGGTTTAGACCACACTCTATTTACAGAGACCCAACATCCCCTCATGAGCAACCATGAAAGTCAAGAATCTCATCACCACAGAAATATTTAATGAAACTGACATTAAAAGTGCAACGCAAAGGTACGTGAAATAATAAGTGATTTATTTCATCTATTTCTCAAGCTAACCGTAGCGACCGGATGCAGGAGCTGTACAGAGGAGTCCAGTCGGTTACATTTTGTTAAAGTGTGTTTATTTTAGCCGTTAGGATTGTGGAAACTGTACGACCTCCCAAGTCACAATGAACCCTTGATTGAGTGAGATGAAACGTCCATGTCAAGATGGCCTGAGTGGGGAGCCGACTGACAACTGTCTTCCGCTGAGAATTGACCTTAATTAGATCTCCTCCCTCCGAACCAATCAAATCTCCATATATCTCGCTGAGTGAGGGGTCGATCTCACACGCGATGTAGAGTCCAAGACAAAGTTCCCTTCAAGGAACATCAAAGTACCTTCTACACACACTAGTTTATCCTGCAGCACGCTTAGATCTGTAAACCTCTCAGGCATTCTCTGTTCAAAACTGCATCGTCATCAGCCATCTGCAGACATACGTTCACTCAGTCTCAATGGAGGCTTGACATATCATGTGGCAGACAAACAGCTGGATGTGTAGACACAGACATCCAGTCTCACGCCCCAACGCCTCATGATCCCAGTATCTGTTCATCTGGCCATAGATCTGTGGCCCAGCTGTGACATGGATGCTAATGTACAGCCACAGTGCAGCCATTACACGCTACCTCCACTGACTCACTCACTCACACTTCCTGGAAGTACCCTGCGTTATATTTAACCCTCAGAATGGGTTTGTAGCCTTTGTCTGTCAGAGGATCACCGGACTGAGTTCTGGGCTTCATGATTATGCGTCATTGGGGAACTACAAATCAAGACTTTGTCTGGTCCATTGCTTCTAGGGCCCATAACAGCCCTTGCGAGTAATACACATGCAGGGGATTCGTGATGTGCCTCTTTTCGCTCAATGACATGGCCAACTCATGTAGGACCACTCGGTGGTTCCTAAGACTCTCACGGTTCTTTCCGACAAACTCCTCACTAGCTGTGCTCATGTTTCTAGAGACAAACCTCTGTTGGGTGCACAGTAGCTAAATATCTCGCGAGGCGGCGTTAGATTGGGTGTCCCGAGTGCAGAACACTGCTGGTCAATGAAACTCATCGGTTCAAGTCACAGGTAAAAAGATTGCAGTGATGACATAATTGATTGTTCTTATCTCTCTCAAAGTTGCACTTTGCCCACAGATGTTAGTCAGTGACAAGATACAATGTATTCTGACTTGGTTAAGTATTGTTGCAGACTCAAGTTGTTTTTATTCGATATCAGTAAGCTCAGTTACATTCTTAAGATACTCGTGGGCCCAGTTATTAATTTCTCTATGGCAGCAAAATCCCAGGTTAATGGTTAACCTGTGAGAAAACGCCTTCTGTCTAGAGAGGCTGATATGCTAAGGACATTAACGTTAAATAAATACACATCATTGTGGTGCAGTTAGGGGTACTTAAAAAAAAAATTACAAAAGTTTTACAACATATAAGCGTCAAATTGCAGCCAAAAAGCCCCAAAATATCCCTCTGGACCCTGAACGTACCATTGGTGCAGCTTTAACGATAATTTAACCACCAGGATGTGAGCCTCTCGCCTGTCAGTGGACATTTGATCCCTCGCGTCCTCCTCAGACCACATTTCATTTATTTCCTGCCGTATCGTCAGAGTTTGACACAACTCCGACAGGTATCCTGTTCAGTGCAGCTGAACCACCTGCTGCTCATCAAACACATTATAGCTTCCTCTGCCCTCAGAACGAGGAAACACAACGCGGTGCTTGCGAGAGAAAAGAGAGAGAAAAGTATCTTACTTCCATAGCGCGGCTTGAGAAGAGTTGCGGTTTCTTCATGGTACATCTTGCGTCGTTTCCTCCACTTGTGGACTCGTCTGAACTGGAAATAACGTACACGACCGTGTCAGCAGCCAGTCAGCAGTATGCCGCGCCTCCCATATATCGATATGAATACAATAACCGGTGTAATGTTTGCGAGCGAGCTGCAAGGGGCAGGGGAGGAAAAGACAAAAACGGGGCTGGGACAGTCTTCAAAAGTTTCATGAAAGCGCCGACTGTCACTTTCTCAGGACGGTCCCCATGGCGCGCGCGTCTGTGACTCCTGAGCAAAGTGTGAGCGGTAACGAGCCCTGATGACGTCACGCTCCGCGGGGAAATGATTGACAGGACGCGAGACCGACATTTAGCACCTCGCACCGCCTGCTGGTCAGAAGGTGGCCCGTGCTGCGTTCACTGTCACTGGGGGAAATGATGCATGCCGTCGCGGCACTAATATCTCGCAACGATTTTCTCCTCTTCGGTCAGTTTTACTAAATTTAAGCTTATTGCCATCATATATGTTACTCTTTATGTATCTCTTTAACACGTGTATGTATTACACTTTGGCACTCGCTGTCCATTATCCCTTAATTAATTAAAATGTAGTTAATTGTCTGCCTTGAATATTGGATTGGATTCAATATTGTCATTGCACAATTCAATTCAATTTATTTGTATAGCCCAATTTCACAAATTACACATTTGTCTCGGAGTGCTTTACAATCTGTACATATAGACATCCCTGTCCCAAAACCTCACATCGGAAGTACAGGTGCACAAGCAACGAAATGTGTTCTCTGCATTTAACCCATCCTTAGTTATTAAGGAGCAGTGGGCTGCAGTGATGCACCCGGGAAGCAACTGGGGGTTGAGTGCCTTGCTCATGGACTTGCAACTAATGGGGAGAGCGGGGATCGAACCGACGACCTTGCAGGACGACCCCCTTACCCCACTGAGCTCCAGCCGCCCCGGCTAATATACAATGTGTTATTATTATTCGGAGTAATATAAATTGGATCACAAACAGCAGCCCATTAGAAAGCCACTTTCAAGATGTACATTTGATTTCAAATGTTGGGGTTAAGATATCCTCAACTCAGACATTTAATGTCCTTAATTCTAATAAATTATCATGCACCAATTTATGTTAGATATTTTTTTTATTTGTGTAAAGGGAAACTCAAAATGCAAGCAGCAGGTGACAATTCTAAACATGAAAATATATTGGAATATAATCCCAAGTATTCTGTTTAGCAGTTATAGGAATAATTGCAATATCTAAATTCATCCACGAGATGGCAGCATTGGTTTGGAATTAGTACCCACAAGGAACACTGCTGCATACAGTTTGTTTATATATACTTATACTTATACTCAACGACCTAACAACACACATTAGGTTGTCTGACTCATTTATGTTCAGGTGGACTAATTAATAGACACGCCCATCGAGTTGAATAAATACCCTTCTATCAAAAGAATACCTTCATAAGATAAGATTGGATGTGTTGCACATATGTTTTATATTATAGTTTTAAAATAAATTCACAGCTAAGATGTTTATTATATATGTTTTGTATCCTACACATATGAAAGTACCAATGAACAGATGAAAATAAGCTATTGAACAAAGAAGAAGAATTGGAGAATATGAATATGGAAATTGATTTTATTCTGAGGTTTGAGATAAGGATTGTGAAATAAAAGCAAAGCATAATTTGCAAGAGAACATAGATTTTATTGTATATATGTTCAAAAGCAGCACAGTCTGCAATCCCTGCCTTTCCATTTTTAAATATTATTCACAGGGCATCATTTGGCAAATAATTCTTCACATCGTTTCACACTTATGTACCTCTGAACATACAGCTCAGTCATTCTGACTGGCGGGCCCTTCACAATAATATACACAACTCTATTTCCACATACATTTCATTATCTCCATAACATGGATAAACAGAACTTACAAGAGTGATACATTCACATTTTTCCTCAACAGAAATCTCAATATTGCCATCATTTTCTGCCAGATGAATTTACAGAAAGAACACAAAGTTGACCACAAAAGAACAGAAATGTTCTTACACACATGCAAGTTTGTGCACACACACACACACACACACACACACACACAGAGAGAGTAGCAGGTGAGTAGGGCTTAAAGCCAAGGACACACAGAGATGTACAACAGAGATACAGCAGATGGACTTATTGTTAGAACAAAGCAGGAGACACATGAGGCGATCAAGGAGCTTATAACCAGAAGTCCACCGATATTAGCTTTGATATGTACATTATTTACACTCATACTGTATATATGCAGGCCCACACACACATCCAGTACTCACTCTTTTACACACGTATGTACACACATACACACACACACATATACACACACTTTAATACAGTACATATAAGCAATACCCCAAATACCTCAAACATAACTGGTAATGCAATTTCTCTCCAAAAACACAACAGGTAGATCTGCCATTACTTAAAGTTTAAATTCATCCAGAAACATACAGTATTAAGCTTTCTACTATCGTTGCCGACTCGGATTGACGTTAGGTTGACGTTAGGCAAAGTCATCACTTTTTATATCAGTCACATTTAGAATCTCTATGTTATACTTTTGTTTCAAAAATACTTAAATCATTTGGTCAAATATATAGCTGTTGTACAATAGCAGCACACTTCATAATGCTTTGTTTCTGTCGAGCAGCAGAATAACGGTTGTTTCTGAGCCGACTGCAGTGCAGAGGCAAACTACCTCTACGCTGCGATCACAGACACCACGGATACAGAGAGAAGCAGGAGGGCACAGACCGTCACGAAACACACAGTTCGTGTGCACAAATGAAACAAGACTGAGAGCAACTGAAATGTCAAAATTAATTTTTCAATTACAATGTGAGAGGTATAGTAAAGTGATGTGATGATTATTATCTGAAGCAGAAAGCAGTGAGGTCCCAATGTTGAATAACACGATACATAACGAGCACAAGGTAGGTCAGTGTGAGGTTTTAGACAAAACTGTTGACAGAGCTCAAATTCATCATCCAGTTTTCTATTTTTCACAATTTTAAATTAAGCAAACATGCAAAGATAATTTGAGTAGATTTGTTCCCACGTGACTTAAACTACATAGTCCAAAAAAAAAAAAAAAAAATTCTGAGGAGAAATATTAATAATCTCATCAATAAGTGCTCAAAAAAGAAGCTTTTTATTTATTTATTTGTTATTACTTTGAAGTTATGCTTGGTAACATACACCATTTGATCCAATGTTATCATGATTTATTGTCACCTATTGTGGAGCAGAGGAGGCTTATCTCACCAATAATAATAATAATAATAATACAAAACATTTCTATAGCGCTTTTCATAATTCTCAAAGACGCTTTACAACACATAATTTTAAAAATCCTAAAAGCTATGCATTAAAAATTACAATAAGAACAAACGATTAAAGCAAATAAGAACGTTCAGAGCACACAATCACACATTAAAAGCAGTTTTGAACAGGTGGGTTTTGATTAGTGATTTAAACGATGAGAGTAAAATACTTATAAAAAATAGGGATGTTTGAAAAAAGAGATCAAGTGGTTTGACAAAATGAAAAAGTAATTCCCAAACTATCAAGATGCTGGCCACATCATCTCACATCTATACTCTACACACACAAAAGGAGATGAATATTTAATCAGTTTCTGTCTGTTTCTAATGACCTTTAGACACCACATGACTATCGGCAGACTGCTCCAGTTAAGGAGAGGCACATTTTTAAAAAAAAAGGCCATTCAGTATTTTTAAATGGAAGCAGCATGACATGTCACTGTTCAGCCTCAAGGAAGATCCAACACAAAGCTAAATCAGAGGAAGAGCTCATTAGAGAGCATTTGTACAATAATACCACACATGGATGGAGACCTGGAATAACAACATTTGGATAAAATGTCATTATTCTAATTTCCACAAAACACAAAACGATAAGCAGAAAATAAATAGCAGCCTCGGATTCAACATACCACACAATTACCGGTACAATATCTATTTTTTAAATGGCCTTTTTGATTCTTGGTCGGGTAATGCAAAGGGCTTGGGGTCATACTTAAATTATCTACACTACCGTTCAAAAGTTTGGGGTCATCCAGACAATTTCGTGTCTTCCATGAAAACTCACTTTTATTTATCAAATGAATTGAAAATTGAATAGAAAATATAGTCAAGACATTGACAAGGTTAGAAATAATGATTAATATTTGAAGTATTCATTTTGTTCTTCAAACTTCAAGCTCAAAGGAAGGCCAGTTATATAGCTTATATCACCAGCATAACTGTTTTCAGCTGTGCTAACATAATTGCACAAGGGTTTTCTAATCAGACATTAGTCTTCTAAGGCGATTAGCAAACACAATGTACCATTAGAACACTGGAGTGATAGTTGATGGAAATGGGCCTCTATACACCTCTGGAGATATTTCATTAGAAACCAGACGTTTCCACCTAGAATAGTCATTTACCACATTAACAATGTATAGTGTGTATTTTTGATTAATGTTATCTTTATTGAAAAAACAGTGCCTTTCTTTGAAAAATAAAGACATTTCTAAGTGACCCCAAACTTTTGAACGGTAGTGTATGTTGAAAAGTTTGAAGACGTCGACGCAAATGTCACGTCGAGCAAAATACAGCTTTGTTTGTCCAAGTGTGGAAAAGAAAGTGTCGTATATGTGAGTGCACCACTCACGAGTATGTCTATGTGTTGATGTACATGTTGCCTTTCTGCATACCGTCTACAGCATGTCCTGTGTACATGAGTCTTGTGGGCCAGCTGGCTGTCATACAGCTGTGTCGTATGTCCTCTCTGTCTGATCTAGTCCCTACGTTGCCACACAGAAGGTTGGCAGTGCTCATTACAGCTTGTTTTTCACTTTTCTCCCCATCTGGTTTGTCTTAATAAGACTGTATCAACATTAAAAGCCTTGAGCTTTAACGCTGCAGTGACTCCACTCAAACGTATGGCTTACAGGTGGAGGGGGCAACCAGTCACTGAACAGAACTCCACCAAAGTCTCAGGACCAAATGTGGATGTCTATGTGTAAACAGATTGTAAAGCACTCCGAGACAAATTTGTAATTTGTGAAATTGGGCTATACAAATAAACTGAATTGAATTAAATTGAATTGAAAACATGTGTGAACTCCCAGCGGTGTCATGTGAGATCGCCAGACGGTACATTCGCAAAACGGCTGAGCTTATTATTGAATAACGAGGATTCTAATGATTTGGATTCGTATGATAGAGATTAAAACCCACTGGGAGAAAAGTGGGTTGCTATCCAGCTACGGTACATTAGCGAAACGTGATTAAGATATGTCTGAACCAAGCCATTTGCACTCCTTGCTCAACGCTCCCTGGCCTTCCTCTCAGGTTCACCCGGGTTTCATCCAGGTTTTATCCCGGCTGATGAACGCCAAGCTGGCGTTACATGAGGACATTCGACTTGGTGTCAGGCAACCGGAGTGCAACCAGGCCTCCCCCGACGAGCACGGACGAGGCCATGAGGATGGGGATGGCCTTTGTGATGCCAACTAGAGAGCCAAAAATCAGGTTCCCCAAGACTGCCGCCAGCTTACACAGAGCGTTGCAGAACCCAAAGCCTGTTCCTCTGGGGAGAGAAGAATCAGGGACAGGAGGAGGTCAACGGTGAGGAGAGAGTGGAGTGAATTACCCCTGTGTGTTACGTGTATCTCTGCCCACTATATGAAGATCCATGAACAAGTCGAAACAACGATGACATGATGCCAGTATGTCACATCCACTGATCGCACACTCACCTCCTGGTCGTAGGGAACGACTCAGTCGTGATCACATCGAGGGAGTTCCAGGCAGAGATGCTCAGACCGTTGTAAAGGCACAACATGAAAATCATCATGGACTCACTGGTGCCGAACCACAAAAAGAAACAGCTGATGCCCGAAAGGATCATGGAGCCGCCTGATTGATAGAGAAGGAACCAGAGTTAGTGCAAGTAACATTCATTTGATTAATGTTCAACTGAATTATCGGGCCGAACCAGTAATTGTCTCTCATACTCAGTGATGGATGTCACACGCAGACCGTGAATCATCCTACTGTCAATGCGAAAACCAATTACTTAAGTGCACACACACGAATCTCATTCCCATCCTCCAGTCTTACCTAACATGGACAGACGCCCAATTTTGTCCATAAGAAGGGCGGAAACAATGTTGCCGGGCAGAACAGCCAGGGTTCCGAGGAAGTTGATGAAGTATACCCAGTAGGCACTGTAGTCATCATCAAACGTCATCTGGCATCCTTTCTTGTTGTGGGTGAATGTGCAGTTGATCAACTCTGTGCCATCTATCAGCTTGGATTCATCAATATCTGCCCGAAGAATGTAAAAAAAGGGAAATCATAATGCAGTATGTTGTCAACTTGTCTCAAAACTGTTTGAAAAATTGTCTTTTTCACAGGTATATAATTATAACTATGACAAACTAAATTCAAAGCCTTTATTATGCGATTATATTATATCTATGTGATGGAGAGATTGACCTTTTCCTTCATTATACGATTATATTATATATATGTAATGGAGAGATTGACCTTTTCCTTAAAATTGCAAGATTTCAGTCATATTGTGGATACAACATGACTGAAATCTTGCAAGAATACTCAAATACTCTCAGTAAAAACTATAAATGGAAACAAAAACAAATATTTTTCATTTTGGCAATATTATACCTGATGGATCAGTGAATCAGACATGAAATACCAACTCTAGTTGTTTAATCATGTTGAAGTGAAAATGTAATAATTTTTGTATCTTACCTGTGTTAAAGAAGAGAACATCAATAAAAGTACAGTTACGGAAGAAGGAGCCCACCGATGTGACATCATCAAAGTGGCAGTTACGAAAGGTAGAGTCGATGAAGGTGACGGACCTCAGCTTCATATTGATGAATCTGAAGAAGCACAGTTACATGCTGCTTTAAATCCATCCATCACTCCTTGAAGCCTGCTAGGAAGGTGACTTGTCCTACCGGTCGTTGATGAAGAGGCTGTTTTTGTGGATCTGGTTCTCCAGGGTGAAGTTGAAGGTGAAGTCTTCAATGCGCTCATTGTTGTGCAGCTTCACTTTGGACGCATAGTCGTCTGCCTGCAGGTGTTTGATGACATCAGGGAACCAGACTGACAGGCCATAATACCTGCAACCATATGGATTCATTGATATCATGATGACACATGGGGAGATACACTTGTACATGTGCAGTCAGACACAGAAAACCAGGAGACACTTGTGGTTTCTGTTTGATTTTAAAGTGTTCAGGGAGTTTTTTTATTTAACTTTCACTCCTATCTCTTCTCCCCCTGAGACACCAATGGAACAGTATTGATCCCCTGTGATTGATTTTGAGGCCTTGCAACTTCTGCACTGCAGAGAAACCAAGATGACAGAAAGGTAATTTGTCCACAAGCCTGACTGCCTCGTGCTATTGTCTGACCACAACAATTTGACGGTTTGTTTTTCCTGTGACACAAATGGCATCAGGGCTCACCCGAATGACAGCAGGAACCACACTATGGCGAGTCGTATCATGTTTTCTCGCATAGGGTAGTTGAAGCACTTCATGAGATTCAGATAGATCTAAAGAGAAATAACAGACGTGTTACACTCCATGTGATCAAAAGACACATTTGGAATTGAGGCAAAGAAAAAAATGCTTAAAAACCTGCTTTCTGCCGCAATCAAATAAGAAAACAAATATTTACCCCATGTATTTCAGTCTTTATCCGAAAGAAAAACCTGGAAACTGGATTGCCAGACTCTGACTCCATTTCCACCAGTTCATCCAGTTGTTTGGGTATCTTGATCCTGTTTACCTGAGAAAGTATTGAAGAAACTAGAATGGGCACTCGGTAGAGCGCATACCTTCGCATATCACAAGATTGGGCATTGAATTATGAACATTTTGGCATTAGTTGCATGCCAATTGGACAAAAATGTATCGTGCTATGGTAAAAAAAAGTTTTGGACCTTTCCATGACCTTGACCTTGACCTTTGACCCGATCGATCCCAAAATCTAATCAAATGGTGCCCGGATAATAACCAATCATCCCACCAAATTTCATGCGATTCGGTTCAATACTTTTTGAGTTCTGCGAATAACACGCATACAAATAAATAAATAAATACACGGCGATCAAAACATAACCTTCCGCATTTTCAATGTGAAGGTAATAACAATCTCAAGAGATGAAATCCACATTCATTGCGTGACATCACTGGAATTACGTAAACAATACAGGATTATATCTTTGTATTTTGTTATCTTTAATGTCACGCAAGATTGAAAGCATATGATCACTGTGATAAGAGTCGATGTGAACAGTGTGTACTACAGTACGTGATCAATCCAGGAAACGTGTTGACTAAGAGGCTTTCCCTCAAGTGCAGCTCACGAAGCAAATAAGCCTGAATGACACAAAACAGCTTTGAGAACCTTCATAATTCAGATATGATCCTGCTCCGTGAAAGCGTTAAAAGCTGTCCCCGCGGAGGCAGGAAATAAGCCTCTTTGCTTCCTTAAGCATCAGGAAACCCGGCCAAGGCGGCAAGCGGCGGAAACAAACACTCACGGTGAAGACTTTCTCCGGTTGCCCACGCGCCCTCATGTTGGTGTCGTGGATCTGTTTGAGGATCATCCAGGCTTCATCGTGCTTCCCCACCTGACACGAGGGAGAGCAAGAGAAAGAGAGAAGATGCATTCATGGGATCAGCATTGGTTTAACTTCCTCGTGGACAGCAACACCTGCGCGATTGTAGAAAATGTACAGAAATATATATGCCTTTGATTTTTTTTTTTACAAGATGGGACATAGTGACGAAAACCATGACAACGGGGACTCATTTGACTTCAAAGGGTAGTTATCATGCAGCGGCAAACCTCCGGTCACGGAGCTACAGCTTTCTATGTTGCAGACATAAGGCCTCCTCCAAGAGTTTTAGATGACTCACGCTGTTTGGCCTGATTAAACATCTGTTGGCAAGTGTCCAAGTAATCTCACTTCGCCGAACGTATTATTCTAGATTTTTTAAAACTGATAAGCAAGGACAGCGGGTGCTAAGGACACAGTACCATGAGGCAGCATTCTTGAAGATTGCTGAATCACGAGGGATCAAAATGTTAGTTTCTAAAGCAATAATTAGGGAAAATAGCATTACCTCGAGGTAGAACCTGGGACTTTCGGGCATGAAGGTAAGTGCCACCACAGCACACACACAGGGCAGGGCACAGACGACGACAAACACCCTCCAGCTGTGGAACTGGTACGCTGAACCCATACTAAAACTCCAACCTGTAAACAAAGGCATACAACACAATGACAATCCGATGGATGACATGGCAGAATACGAAGTAAATGCATTTAACCCTCCTGTTACCTTTAGGGTCAATTTGACCCCATTCAATGTTTAATGTCGGTGTTCTTTGGGGTCAATTTGACCCCAGGCTGTTTTTCACTGTGTCAAACATATAAGAAATATCACCTTTTTTATATATTTAAAGGGCTATTTAGGTAGTCAACAAACAAACATAAAGTACCTCACACTTAAACTTGGAAAACAATATTAATTCTAATAATTTTCTGGAGGTTTTAATTGCTGGGGTCAAATTGACCCCGAGGGTAAAATATGTTAGTAAATGTGAAGGTAACAGGAGGGTTAAAGACTTGGTGAAAACATGATGAGTATTTTATATTATCTTGCAAACAATCGTGGGTAAAATGATGTTGAATGTCAATATACTGTATATAATATGTTTTATAAGTCTGACGTATTCCTATTGAACTGTGTTTTTTTGTAAATGTGGCTCATCCGTGTTTGGCACATTGTCCTGATTCTCTACTGATAATTGTCTCATGTTAATCTGAAAGCTCACAAAGCCAGACTTTTTTAAGGTCACAAAGTCTGCTAATTGGTTATTACTGCAAAATACTGTACTTTATGTGGCACTGCTATATCTGTTTTGTCTCAGTTAGTTATCAGTTGTCAGTCAGATTTAAAGTACTTTTTGCTAATAAAGATATACGTTGATAAATGTTGATGTTTTACAAGTGGTTCTGAAAATATTATTATTTTTCTGCAAACTAAATCCCTGTTAACCTTTCTCGTGATGCTTGGTTCTCAGTCTAGACAACTATTTGCAGATGATGAATTATACACTAATGCCAAAGTGCATCATTTAAGCAACGTCCAGTTCATAGGGACATAATAAAAGAAAGTAGTATTACTTAAGCCTTGTTGCTTTGAGGAAGCAGTGAGTAACTAAATAGTATTAAGTGCTTTCAACTCTATATCATTATCAGAAGGGGCCACTTGATCTGAGAGCTGATTCTAAATGAGAAATGTGTGAAAGTCATACTGCGAACACAAAGGAGCTGTAAATAAAAGATGGCTGTAAAATGAAAGCGAGTGCTGTGTGAGCTCAGAGATGAATGGCTCTGCAGAGGGCTGAGAGGAGTGCACAGGGACGGGTTAATTGAATGTGTCGGGAAAGAATTGAGTGTTTCCTGCTAAGTTAAATCTTGTTGCACCTGATCTCAGCCCACAAGCACTCTCCCAGACTCATTAATCATTGTAACATGAACCAACACACGCACACACACACACACACAAACAGACTTTAACACTCAGAAAAGGGGGAGATGTACACACACATGTACAGAAAAAAGCAAAACAATTAATCACATGAATTACCATATGCAGATGACACTGACACGGCGAACATGCTGCCATAATGCTAAACTCCCACCCACACATACATATAAGTAAATATACAGGAACAATTATACATCATACGTTTTCCTTTTCCTCAAATTATTTTGTAAACCATTCAGTGGAGAAATGGGAGCAACATATTACATTCAATTCAATTACAATACAATTCAGACGTAGACTTATATTACATCTGTTGTTGTCAAGTTGCACAAACACACAATCAAACATCTTTTCTTTTTTTTCTCCCAGAAGAGGGGTCTTACATTCAAAGTATTACTGTATTTTAAATGTGGGGTAGGAAATACACTCACTTTAATGATGGAATTATTGCATATATATTATGTGCCGTTTGTAAAAAGTTCCATAAAGGAATTATTGTGATGGCAACTCAGAAAAACTTAAGTGTAATACCGAAATTAAATCTGTATCCGTGCTCTCATTGACTGCTCACATGTTGTTTTTTTGGGGAGGAAGCACAGCAAGGGGTTGCTGTGTCAGTCGTGGCCTCCCACGTTTCTCGACAGATCGTGCTTCATGGAGAAGGAATAGCACCATTATCCATCAACAGACGTAGGAGGGGAGTCAGGGGGTGGGGAGGGGGTTAACGCTGATGGGAAAAGCTACTTGGAATTAATCTCACAGCATATTAAAATCCAGCTTTCAAAACAAAGCATATAAACTGCTAAAAACATCTATTTTCAAAGGGGTTGGGTGCCTTTTAAGTTGTATGAATTCATCATAGATGAGACCAGAGAGATGAAAATGTCTCAGCAAAAAGAAGAACAATTCAATTACAAAAAGAAACACAACAACTGATAAAGTTAACAAGAGATGGCTCTTATGGTGTCTTGTGTTGGGCAGGAGTAATGACTTGAGTAGTCTTAATGACTTGTGTAGATGACCCTAATCCTAACCCTGCAGCGTATTCCTGCTTTCTATACTTCCTTTTATTTATTTCCGTCTCTCTCATTCTCTCTCCGTGGGTGTGTGTGTGCTTGAGTGTGTATGTATGTCTGGAGTGAGAGAGAAAAGTTAAGAGAGCAAGACAGAAAAAAGAGTAACAGAGAAAGAAAGGGAAGGAGCTGTTCAGCAGTGATTGCTTTTTCTACAAGAATGAAGCGTGGCTTCCTGCCCCTCAGCGTTCTGCTATCGGAAATATCATTACAGGGATTATGTACATAATTGACTTAATCCATGGATGACTGACTCAGTAGTGCTACTCTACTCCCAGGCCTGGATAGATAGATAGATAGATAGATGGATAGATGGATGGATAGATAGATAGATAGATAGATAGATAGATAGATAGATAGATAGATAGATAGATGGATAGATGGATGGATGGATGGATAGATAGATAGATAGATGGATAGATAGATAAATAGGTAGGTAGGTGGATGGATGGATAGATAGGTAGATAAATAGATAGATGGATAGATGGATGGATGGATGGATGGATGAATGGATAGATAGATAGATAGATAGACAGACAGATAGATAGATAGATGGATAGATATATAGATAGATAGATAGATAGATAGATAGATGGATGGATGGATAGATAGATAGATAGGTGGGTAGGTGGATGGATGGATGGATAGATACATAGATAGATAGATAGAGAGATGGATGGATGGATAAATAGATGATAGATAGATAGATAGAGATAGATAGATAGATAGTTAGGTGGGTAGGTGGATGGATGGATAGATAGATAGATGGATGGATGGATGGATAGATGGATGATAGATAGATAGATAGATGGATGTGGGGCATTTATTCTGTAGATATGAGCAGTGTCTCAAGAGGTTACTCTCTTGTGGTGGGCTTTTCTTGGCAGTAAACTCTTCAAACTTCCCCATCAGAGTGATCTGTGCCTTCAGGGCCCCAGCTGTGAGTCTGGCAGGGGGTGTTGGGGAGACATTAGGAGTCATCGAGTGGAGAAGATAAATGAGAGCCCTAATGGTGATTAAACACCAGTGTTAAGGCACTTGTATCATAACCCAATCACTTATACCTTTCTGTCTTCATTCAAATATATCAAAGTATCTCTGCAGGAGGCACTCTGGACAACTTAGCGTAGGGCTGTCGGTTGCAGCCACTGCAGCACTTAGGAAAAACATAAAACCCATGAGTGAGCGCTGGAGTATACATGCAAGACACGTAGTTCCCTCTGAGAGAAAGAAAGGCGGAGTGGTAGTGAGTGTCAGAGAGAATAAGAGTAAAGTTAGACCACGACCATCCCTTCAATACGATATCAGCAGATCTGACAGCAGAGTTTCCTTGCTAAGACTTGTCCGGGTTTCAGAGGGTTGTACGAGTCCTTCACCAGTGTGCTTCTGGACAGCCATGTGAGCTGTGTCAGTAACATCTCAGAAAACTAAGACGTCCTTTATCGGAAACTCCATGATTGTGTGTGTGTGTTTTAACCCAGCAGACCTCTTCCCATGTCAGATGTGACTGTCTGCAATTTCCTTTTAAGAAGACCTATATGTGGCTGCAGCCCAGTAAAAAAAAATCATCCAAGCCACTTACAGCAACGCACACACACACACACACTGGCACACGCACACACTGTCCCTCCCTCAATGACATCACAGGTTGGCTACAGCATGCTCTGGCCATAAATCACCTCTAGCTGTAGCTTTGTCCTATTACAGCAAGGAGAAAAACCTAATTATGCTTGATCAAGAAGAACACTTTGCAGAGACAGCCAACGGAGAGAGGGGAGGTAATAAAAGGAAGGACAGAGTTAGAAAGGGAGATGGGGTGAGTACAAAACAGGAAGACAGGGGGTGGGGAGGCTGTGAAAGGAAGGGACAAGAGGTCAAAAACGCAGGGTGATAGTGAAAATAATATAGGGAGAAGAAGAGGAGAGGAGGAAAGCTTGTTCCCTTCTTTTTGTTTCTGTGAGTGCAGCTGATACCGAGTGTGGCATCGTCATACATCCCAGTGTCCTTTGGTCCACAGGCCCACCCTCACCCTATCAGATTGCTTCTGCTCTATGGTATCCATGCGTACTTTAATCTCTTAACCTCTGCTTCTCGCAGCCTGCAGCCACTCAGAGCTATTAGGTGATTGATTATCATAGCAGGGAAAACAAGCACCGTTACCCACAGCCCTACATGTTGGGACCCTGGAGTCAGTTTAGCATTAATTCTGTTACAACCTTCAATATATACATTTCTACAACTAATCTGCCTTTTCTCTTTAGGAAGCACAATCCCAAGCAAGATGGGAGTACATTACAATATTGTGCATCTGTTAAACTCACCATAGTGTGGTATGATGGCCCACGCCATAGCAGATGCATAGATCTCTCCAATCATCCAGAACATACACAACCAGCTGAGGTGTTCTCCTCTTTTCTCCCTGGACAACACCTCTGAAAAGAAGGAGAAAACAATGGGCACAGCACCTCCTATCCTGCAAGAGCCAGAGAGAATGGGAAAGTTAGACAGAAATCAGATCAATCCGGATAAACCTCACTTTATTCATCCTTGTGTTTTACATATTTCACATAGTTGCAGTTATGCTTACATCTTATTCCTACAGATTGTGGCTTTTTTTAAATCTCCCGTTAGGTCAAGAAGGACAAGTTAAATATAGCAAAACAAATTGTAATTTGATTAAATGTAAAAGACTTTATTCCGTCTATATAGTTACTTTTTGGATTGTTTTTCGTGAAACTGCAGGTGTATTGCTAATCCTTCAAAGGAGACCTAGTAGGAGCAAATAAGCACATCTCAGCATTTCTTTCCCCAGAAATGTAATACGTAAAGTTCCTCATAATTCAGAGGCACAGGTCGCATTGGCATCTTAGACAGCCTTTTCAATTACTCTGGATGTCTCTGGGGAGCTTGGTGCAGAGCCAATTATGGAATTAGCTCTTAAAGGAACAGTAACACTCAGAGAAGTGGATGTAAAAAAAATCACAGTTTACACCATGGTATGTGGTTACACACAATATGTCTGTTTTTTACACAATGTAACACAAATATACTCTTATTTTAAGATGTTCTAAGATTGCGTAATGCATACAGAAGTTTTCTTTGCGGAGTGAGAAGTGATAACAGTGATGCAGCAGAAAACAGCTTAACGTAAACATTACAGGACATGTATTTCATTCCTTTTCAACAACTTCAACAATTCTTCAGTGGAAATCAAGAAAGGGAGTAATAATTAGAAAAGACAGAAACATTCCTCAAATAGATCTTGTCTTACAGCAGTGGTTCTCAAACTGTGGAGCGCGCCCCTCTCGTGGGGCGCCAAGGCATTCCAGGTGGGGCGCGAGGGGAAATGCAGATTTTTTTATTTCAAGTCCTTTATTTAGAACTTCACATATTACAAAGTACACGGTCATAAAACTAAGTCACTAATGAATAAAGCGCGAAATGCCTGTACTTTAGTGTAAATGTTTACGTTACGGCGTTAACGTGCTTGACCACTTTGAGTACGACTTTCCTGCTGTTGCCCTTCAAAATAAGAGCTCAACATTGAGCTTTATTGAGAGTGGCCGTATCAGGCCTGCAACCCCGGTTTTAAAAAGAGGTGTAGTGGAAAGCTCATTGCAGCGTGTAATAATGAAACCACGTGATGACTCACACATATCTGTACTCGTTTTGTTTTTTTTGCAAAGGTTGCACGTTATTGTTTTGAAAAGATATGCAGTGTAAAACTCAGTAAAACTCTTTATTACCAAATATTTGAACTTGTTTTGTTTAGTTTTTCACAGGTTGCTCTTTATTGTTATTATCTTGAAAAGATATTCAGTGCATAACAGGTTAATTGCACCACAATAAGCTATTTTTTGCCAAATATTAATTTTTTTTTCACCGATAGAACTGTATTTGTATTGACTGAAAACGTATTAGTTTTTTGTCTGATGGAGCAATCTGGTTGAATTGAAAGAGATTGTAAAATATTAGGAGTCACAAAAAGTTGTTATTTTAATACAAATTCAGCATGGACTATTTTGTTTCACTTCTGTTGGGGCGGTGGGGCGTGAACATCGATCTTCCTCCGGAGTGGGGCGCGACAGAAAAAAGTTTGAGAACCACCGAGTTACACACAATCTGTGCATGTTCGGATAGTGTGATCATTCGATTGCCAAAAAGGGTGATTTTACTTTTCACAAATCAATCCCACTGACGGTTTGACATCCTCGTCAGTCCCCGGAATGACCTGGACTTTACCAGACTCACCCAAAGCCTGCGACGAGACGGCAAAGGAGGAAGAGGCCGTATCCCTGGACAAAAGATGACAGGAAAGCGAAGAAGCCATTTGTGGACAGGCAAATGAGGAGGCACTGTCTTCGGCCCACTTTGTCAGACATGCCCCCCCAGAAAAACGCTCCGACCATCATCCCCACGTAAACAACACTGCCTGGAAAGAGAAGGAAAGAGAAGGTTTTTATGTTTTTAACCATAGTATACAATACTTTTCATCATATCTCACATGCATATGTTTGTATGAGGTTGTATGTTTTGATATCTCCAACTACACTAACATTTTGGAACATTATCTCATTGGTCAGCTAAAGGAGATGATTTTAGTGCCAGTTCTCTCATCAAGTTTTATCGGTAAGGGAACAAATGGGTCACCTCACGCAATAATTTTTTCACATATCAATTTCTAGATTATCCTCAAAAACCTGCAATAACAGATTGTTTGGGCCCAGCAGCGGACACAAGCTGTGATCACACCATTGACATACATAATCAATTTAACAAACTGCACTTAGCAAACAGTTGGCTCTGTACACATCCAGCGGATACAGAGCTTCATTTTGAGTTGTTTCACCTGACACAATATTCTCTCTCCTTTTAGCTCTGTTTATGTCTTCACTAACTTCTGAGGAAAACACCGGACTCCTTAGAGTTCACCAGCTAGTTTCTCATATTGTCTGTCTGCTGTTTAGCTCTGAGCCGATGCTGTACAGTGGGTTTCTAGAGCTTTATGCTGAACACAGATGTCCAATGTGGCTGAAAACAATGTGAACCGAGACAGTAAAGTTATACACTGACCAATCAGTCTGTGGAGTCTGTGGGCCTGTCAATATATTGATTACAAATGGTTACCGTCGCATTGAAAATGCGGAAGGTTATGTTTTGATCGCCGTGTATTTATTTATTTATTTATTTATTTGTATGCGTGTTATTCGCATAAGAAAAAAAGTTTTAAACCGAATCGCATGAAATTTGGTGGGATGATTGGTTATTATCCGGGGACCATTTGATTAGATTTTGGGATCAATCGGGTCAAGAGTCAAGGTCATGGAAAGGTCAAAATCTTCTTTATTACCATAGCGCGGTCAATCTCTATCCAATTGGCATGCAACTAATGCCAAAATGTTCATAATTCAATCCCCAATCTTGTGATATGCGAAGGTATGCGCTCTACCGAGTGCCCATTCTAGTTTCACATGTTAATATAGTGACAATTTGCACTGCAGAGAGATCTTCAAAGAGTTCTCTGCTACTATTCTTCACAGAGCATTTCAGCCAAAGAACAGGCACGCCATGCTCAAAGGACACACTGGCAAGGTCGTCTCAAAATACATACTTTACCTCCCTGCTCGCGTTTCAAACTGATGACCTTCACAGATTTCTGTTCTTACTTTCATGATATCGCCATTTACCAAGAACATCATTCTCATTTAAGTGCGGTGGAATGACATTTTGAAAAGAACCTTCCCCGAAGTAGTCCAAAGCCACCCGACACTCTAAGCCGAGGAGAGTTTCAGGAATCGAGGCCCTTAAAATGTGTCCGAGCTGGCAAATGGTGAAGCGTCAACTTTAAATATGGAGCAACATTAAGCGTGCGACTCCAAGAAAGTAATGACTGACTGACTGACGTATGGATTGTTAAACTTATAGATGATCATGCCTTTTTTTTTAAAGGGTAAAAAAATAGACTGCAGATGCTGATATCACTAAACATGCTGTGTAGTCAAACACAGGCATTCTCCAAGTTACATATGAGACCTATACATCTGACAAGGACAGATAGATGTACTTTTCAAATCAAAGCTAGAGTACTCCTGCTATCCTAAAAAGTGGGTCACTGACTGATGACAATGAACCTGAAAACCCTCAGACCCAGTAACTCCCTCTAACGTTAATAAATAAATACAGTGTGTAAAAGACTGAAATCCAGCTGTGATCAATGGGGAGACAAATGTGAACAGTACAAAGGGGCCCTGTGCTCTCGTTAAATCTCTCTCATCACAAACGGGATCAATGCTCCAACAAAACAGCATTGATTTCCCTCACTGATGGTCGTGATGCCGCTCTGGAGAGCGGAGCCAAGTGTAACTGCTTCAGTCTCCATTGTGTGTGCATCGTGTGGTTAGCAGGCAGCCTCCGTGGGCATCCAGTGGCTGCTGCCAAGAGACACTCCAACTGAATTGTCTCCATTTAGAAGTATACTTCTTGAGGTTCGTGTTCCAGGTTAAACCCAATAATAGTTTTAATATCATAAGAGAAGATATTTGTATTTGTAATTTCCGTACAAAGAAGAAAATGTGAAAGTTGAAGTCAAATGTGGAGTAATATAACGCGGCCGTGGAGACTCTTTGTTCATCCCATTACAGTAATCTTGATGCATTTCCTTTCTGGTATGTCTGCAATCAGGTCTCGTCGGCTCTGCTGTGAGCAGATATCTGTTTGACTCTCTCGCTTCAGGGGTCAAACTCCATCTATCCGTCACATTTGGCAGCCATCTAGATACTCGCCTGAAGGGGACATACATTCAATTCTAAATTTAACGTTCTTCAGTCTATTCAGAGTTCATTTTTGCTTCATTAAGGAGAGGATAGATATGTGGTGCATAGTGAAACACCCGCTGGCCACCCATTTAATTGTCATACATCCAAACATCCAGAGGCGTTTCTCATTTCGCAGTACATTTTTTAATACAAACCATTTATTAATTTTGTATTTATTATCCTAGCACAAAACAAACACAAAAAGAGAAGTAAATACCCTCTGATTTATGTTGTTTTATTGTCCTTTAAAAAAAAAAACAATAAAACTGTTAACTAAGGAATACATCCCTCACAGGACAGTCCATTACGTAATTAATTTATTTATGTTCTGTCCGACTTGCTGCACGATACCTCTGGATGTAATGTCAGCGTTGCCTGCAACCAGGAAAGAGGAAAGTAGTGAACTGAAGGATATAATCCCAAAATAGCACAGCCATAAAAACCAACAGGCAGTGTCGGTGGTATTAACCTGTCATGTCAGAAAGATTATGCTACATACGAATATTACGAGTCACACTTCACCTTTATTGTGATGTCATAGTGATAGTCCTCTTTTCTGTAGCCATTGAAGCCGAGCCAAGCAGATATTACACTGCAGCAAAATGTGAGGTTAACAAGCCCTTCACGGAAAAGCACCGACTGATGACATACTCCTCACAAACCTTTTCTGTCAGTCAGAATTAAAGTTATCTGCTCATTTTTTCTGCAAGTAAACTCTGTCAGCATCAGAGGTATTATGACATTAACAATTTTACTCATCAACAAAAATCACTCGACATGTAAAGAAACATCTTCACCTATTTGACATTACACTAAAAGATAATTTAACAATGCATGTGCCTCATTTGGAAAGCTCTAAACACAACAGAGCGTTTCCAGGGGACACTAATAACTGCTTTATGGTTGATGAAGTTATGGGAGTGGGCTGTCCGTCATTATGACTGCAGGATTCAGATATTAGAGGCTCATAATTAAGCCCCCAGGAAGGAAGCCAAACCATGTGATTACAACTTCCAGGTCCGTCACATAATGTCAAAGGAAAGATTGTGAAAGAGATGTTTGTCAATCAGTTGCTATATTTTTCAGGTATATGAACTTCAACACTTAAATACCACCTAATATAAGGCCAAAAAGTTGAGAGCGGTTGTGAGTCAGGGTTATAGGAAACACTAGTGTGCTTTCTCGACTGGCCCACATAGGAAGAAAATCCCTTTTCTACTTTATGCACAATTGAGCAACTTTCATAAGAATGAATGTGGTATTCAGTTATCTTTATACATACATGCTCATAGTAAACAAAAGGCTAATGCTATAGGTAAAAAGCAGTTATTTGAAAAAAACATTTGAATCATGCACTCAAAAAAACGATTCAAGCCCTTCTTCTTAGGTGACATACATTTTATTGTTTTGATACATATAAAAAAATCAAAAAAAAAAATATATATTATATATGTGTAACAAAAAATACATGAATACTTTTTTTTATTATTATTATTTTAGTTAGGATGGTGTGCAACTCAAAATAAAATATAAATGTTTTTCATTTCTTCCTGCTTATGCGCCTTCTGAAAAAAAAATCAGTTGTTCACATGAGGTGAAGACATTCAGCTGGTGTAGGGGTGTGTAGTAGCTAGCACTGTCGCCTCACAGCCAGAGGGGTCAGGTTCAATTCAGGCCCAGGTGGCGTTCTTAGTGTGTTTTTTTTATTTTTTATTTAGTTGTTTAGTTTATTTTTTTTTTGGACAAACAAACAATAATTTATTTTAATGAATATCGTTTTATTTTTTTATTTGTATTTTTTTACATTTTATTGTTGGATTAATTTAATTTTTTTTTTTTATTGGATAAATTTAAATTTGAGTTGTTGAGTTGCATATAATTGGAAAACCTAAAAAATAATTTTGATTGTCAATCAATGTCATGTGTGATCTCAGTGTTAAAACTCTTGAGACATTTTCCAAAACCACTGAAAGACGTCAAAGTGTTTGTTGCAAGCTTAACTTTTCTATGTGTCCGTGTGTTTTGTAAATGCTGCAGATGTGTTGTCAGATTGGTAAAGATGTTGCCTCATCCACATGTGTTCTTAATGTGTTGAGCTCTCAGGGCTACTAACTAATGGTTCCTCACATGCTTCAGCTCATTGGATAACCCAAATCGTTTCCCTTGTGTACTATCGTCAAAATACACATCTTTTAAAAAAAATGCGAAAAAATTTAACTTAGTTATGTATTTGGGCAAGAAAACAAATGCTAATGCATGTAGGCAAGACGTCATTTATTTTACTGTCATTGTTGTCGCACTTCAATTTCAAAGCTCGACATTAACTTTTGGATTTTCTAAGTTATTAAAGACAACAGAGGAATCAGGAATGTGACAACCTGGAGTTCAGACTTAAACTGCTCCAGATTAGGTCTTGAATAAAGAAATCTGTCAATTGATTTAGTGGGACTCTATAGATCCTTTATAGGCTTGTGGATTAAGAAGGATGATTCCCTCGATAGACTTAGAGATGAAACAGCAGAGGGATGAAATGTGAAGGCTTTATACATTAGAAATGTTCATTTTCTGAACAACTGATAGGACACATTAGAAGTCCTTGAATGGATGCCAACTGGTGCAGACGTGTCACCGGAGGAGTGTGAATGCAGCTGAATGCTGGACTTGATGACCCATATAGAGTCTGAGCGCCATCAGAAAATGACAGTGTGTCAGGAGACCTCTCAGCAAGAAGCAAAAGGTTTTGACCCATGACCCTCCGTTGAGATGTCAAAACACATCTCCGGGAAGGTTTAATATTCAGCAAAATCACAGGCTCATTCTAACCGTAAGACAAATATGACAAGGAAAAAGACACGTAGAGTAAAACACTGCCACCAACAATGTAAGAGAGAGGCTCAGCTATCACACACACACACACAAAGACACACACACACACACACAAGACCAAGGAGTAAATACAATTCACAGATTAAAATATTCCAAATGCATTTTAACTCTTTTGGAGTATCTAAACCGGCCACTGGGTAACTAGATGGAGGGGAGATACACATTTAAATGTACACTACCGTTCAAAAGTTTGGGATCACCCAGACAATTTCGTGTCTTCCATGAAAAATCACACTTTTATTTATCAAATGAATAGAAAATATAGTCAAGACATTGACAAGGTTAGAAATAATGATTAATATTTGAAGTATTAATTTTGTTCTACCAACTTCAAGCTCAAAGGAAGGCCAGTTGTATAGCTTATATCACCAGCATAACTGTTTTCAGCTGTGCTAACATAATTGCACAAGGGTTTTCTAATCAGATATTAGTCTTCTAAGGCGATTAGCAAACACAATGTACCATTAGAACACTGGAGTGATAGTTGATGGAAATGGGCCTCTATACACCTCTGGAGATATTTCATTTGAAACCAGACATTTCTACCTTGAATATTAATTTACCACATTAACAATGTATAGAGTGTATTTTTGATTAATTTAATGTTATCTTTATTGAAAAAACAGTGCTTTTCTTTGAAAAATAAAGACATTTCTAAGTGACCCCAAACTTTTGAACGGTAGTGTATACATAAATATGTGAGCAGCAGAAGAAAGAGGAAAAGCAATACAGAGGGGGTTTAGGGGGGGGGGGGCAAAAGAGAGAAAAAAGGTAATAAAGGAGTGTTCAGTAATTGCAAGATAGGGTGAGAGACTGAGGGAAGAGGGGAGGAAGGGGAAGGCCCTGGTGCAGCGCTTCCTGTCCTCTCCCATCCAGAGCCCCCTGAGAGCCGTGGGAGCGCTGAGCTGCATCACGACCTCCTCTCTGATTTCATGCTTCGATGCTCTTCGCTCATCGCGCTACAAACTGCTCTGGCATCGTGCAAAACACCCGTCCTGTTTTATTCATAATGATGATGCTATCACAGCGTGCCTGGCGCACGCTGCAACAACGCTGTGGTGCCTCTCCCAGTTTGATATATTTCCCTTCACCTTCTCTCTGTTTCTGTCTTTGTCTCACTCGCTTCATCGCGACTTTCATCTTATTTTCTCCTCTCTATCCAACCTTTCCTCCATTTCTCTCTTTCTCTCAGCCGGTGTCCACTCCCATTGCTTTCCAATTTCTTGGATCGCTTCTCCTCCTTTTCTGACCGCTCCACTATTCCCCTCTCTTCTCCGCTGTGCTTCCCTTCTCCTTTATTTGCCTTAGTGTCCTCTGTGCTTCTTTACACTGAGCAGCGTGTAATCACATGTGTACTACATCGTGTCAGTTTGATCGGATTCATGCCTCCGTCTTCGGCCACCTCCGCAGAAAAAGAGATTGAAGCTTTTTGTCATATTTAAATCATATCAGTGGGGGTAGGATTTCAATGAAATCTATATGAGGGCTCAGAGTGCATGGTTTAAAATGACTCACTCGGCATCACTAATGATACAACCATCACGATACATTAAAGACTGAGGATAATTCCCATGAAATATAGTGATGCTATGAACCTCTTAGAAGAGCAGGCAGTTAGACATGGTTTACTTGTGGCTGATACTGCTGGTGGCAGCAGGTTTGGTCCAGATACACACCTCCCCCAAGACACACACACACACATACACACAATCTCTACACATTCTGTGGAGCTCGTGTAATCTCTGCAGTGATGTTGCAATCTTACTGCAGTTTAGCCATGCTCAGCTCCCCCTGATCCACGTAGCCCCACACAGCCTGTCAGCTGGTTCAAACAGACAGGGAGAAAGAGGGGGAACAAAGGCTGGAGAAAAAGAGACAAAAAACGGGGGATGCACTGTGATGGAGCTTGAGAGGAAGCTGGGACACAGGGAAGCCCAAGAAAGAAGACAAATATTTCAGAGATCAGAAGACAGGGAAGTAATGATGAAAAGAAGATTGTGTAGATAGAAAAAAGAAAGGAGGGGGAGAGTACCGGTGGCAGAGCGGGAGAGACGATAGATAGATAGATAGATATATACTTTATTAATCCCCAAGGGGAAATTTGTCGTCACAGTAGCAGCACCAATAAACTAAACACACAAGGATAAAATATAAAATATAAAAAACAGGGATGAAAGATATAGATGTATACAAGTAAAATATAAAATACAAAATGAAGTATATATATATGTATATATATAAAATGAAACATATATGTATATATATATATAGATACACACACACAAACAAATATGATGGCTGGTTAAATGAAAGTTGAGAGAGTCAGAGAGAGAAATGAGGGGAGTTTTCAGCAGAAAAAAGACTAAGAGAGCCAATAAGTAATGATAGGGTGATGCGTTCCCATTGTCTGTTGTGGCTGAGATGAGAGCAGAGCCTCTCTCTTACATTGTTGATGTACTGAATACCACTAATCTCACATCCCTCCGCTCCCATCCACCCACGCCGCTCACCCCATTACTCTTCTCTAACTTGGCAATTTCTCTGCCTCAAAGCAGTCCTTCCTTGTCTCTTCTCCCCTGTTCATCACACATAGTGCATCTCACAGTGCTTCTTTTCCTCCCTTTACAGTATTTCAAATCCCCCAACCATATTTCTCCATCTTTCATTCTCACGAGGCATCAAAGATCTCAGCGAGATTGTGGAACACAAGGAATTCTTTAATCTAATTCGCATTTTAGTCATCCAAGTCCGGCCTTTGCGCTTCTCGTGATGCATTATCCCATTACACTCTGCTCAGTCCGTGCAGCTCGCCTCTGCCTCTGCCTGTTATAAGGTTAATGGAGCTGCACAATGCAACAATGAATGGAGTGCAACACAGGTGGAACTAACCCAAAAAAAGCCATTGGCATGTTTTTAAAATTCCCCCAAAAATATATTAATTTAGCTCGAGGTCATATTCATTTGACAACTAGTTTTGGGAGATTAGGAATGTCTATTGTCGAATATTTCTATAAAATGGTCAGTTCTACAGCCATCATTGGCCATACGGTCATCCAGGTTCTACCTATAAAACGCTGTGAATCAACTTCTACTTCTCTTCACCTGCCAGTCAGTACAAATACATGAACAATAGAAAATAGTTTAAATGTGTTCAAATGCACTAATGTAACCTGTTTACTGTAAATCCACATATACACGGTCTCCCCTCTATCCTAGACCTCAGTTCCCAAGTGAGAGACAGAGTCATACTAACATTTAAGTTGTGAAGGCATTTCAGTTAAATGGATGTTTGTGTTAACTTCAGTTTTAATTTTGCATGGAATTATTGTGAAGACATGCAACCTGTGATGCTCTCTCCTTTCATCCCTGGTGTCCTGGTACAGCTAACAGTATGACACACATGAAGACTTCTCTGTGTAGTCACAAGGAAAAGTGTATAAAGGTTGTTAGGATATGGTCAAGAAACCAGCTTTTTATTTGAAAATCTATCCTGGGAAGAAAAAAAAATTCTCTAATCTCAAAACTGTGTTTCTTGTTTCCTGTACATGATGTTTAATAAATCAAGTTACAGGAGAAAGTAGACCTGATTACTCAAGTACATGTAAACACACTAAGGTGTAACACAGGTGGAAAAATCTTCCTTCCAAGATCAAAACAACTTCTGTGCAGCTACAAACCAATAGTAGCTGCATTTTAACATACAACCATGACATATGAAATATTGCTAAAAATGAAACCCGGTATGTTGAATGGTGGGTAGTCTAGCCTCTGGGCCCCCGAAGAGCAATTATTTATCGCTATCACGAGACCACTATGAGGATCTGATTGTCAGGTAGTCACTGCAAAATAAGAACATTGTTGACCTGCTTGGTTATATGAAATACATAAAAAATCATACCATCCTCATCAATTTGATCCACAGACTTAACTGGCTGCAGTTTATTTCTACACATCAATGTTATATAATATTGCCATGGAACCTGTAAAACATTAGCTTACCAACAAGGTCATAGTAATCATGTCGGCTACGCTCGCTCACACACACACACCAATCATGTTCACCTCAACTGGGAGGAGCCTCAGGGCAATCAGGAGGAGAAAGGAGAGGAGTATGGGGGGAGGATGGGAGGAGAAATGAGGCACATAGAGAATGGAGGGTGGGAGAGAGGGACAGGGGGCGAGTTTGGAGTCACGAACAAGGAGAAGCAGAGCGTGGAGCGTGAATGCCTGCAGGACTTGGTGAGAGAGGAAGAAACGAGTTTACATGGGTACTTGGAAAGAGACTTAAATAAGACAGATTTAACTGTGGCAATCCCACATAGTAACACACTCTTGTATCCCATAAAAACGACAGAAATGTAGTATGGTAAAGTATGGGGAGAAGATTATATGCATGACAGGGTGTTTCTTATTATGGATGTTGACCAACCTTTTCAGCCACAACCTCGAAAAAACCCTGCTGTATAAATTGTGCATCATATGTATCGTGGCTCAGTTGATATATTGTCATGTCCCACGGTGGCAGTTAGTATCTAAAGGCTTTGTGCCTGAATTAATGTCCTCGCCACTCTGCTACTGACACAGTGAGTCCGCCCCAGTATACGGCTCTCTGGTGATGGATTACACACCTGCAGCCATAGGGACTGCCGGGACTCCCACTCAACACACAGAGCACACAGGGAATACTCGCTACCCTTTAATTCTGACACGGAGACCGAAACACGAGGATGAAGCGTGACAAGCAGAGCACGAACACACAAAGCTAATCTCATCTGTAAAGACAAACTATACACAGAAAAAGGCGTGGCCTTTTCTTTCGTCAAAATGTAACACAAAATACTAAAACCATGATTGTCATATGCAGGATTTTTTATTCTGGCAAAGGTAAGTATACTTGCACACTTAAATAGTTTGCATTTGGATGTAGATGTGTCTGAATTATTCAGTTATAGTGGAACTCTTTATAAATTCAGTATAGAATGTCCTAATATTTCACCTTTAAGTGGCCAGACTGACACAAGAAGAACTCATCGACTTCTCCATTCACAGAAAAATATCCTGTGATCTGGTTGTTTCTTCTGGAATAACAAGGCCCTAAAATCTCTGTCACACTTCTCACAGCATGGATGAGGAAGTTAAAGGGGAACTACACAAGGTTATGACACGAAACACCGAAATGTCTGCAGCAGAGGTCGAGCAGTCCTGGTTTTAAGGCCCTAGTATACATTAAGAGCCAAACGCAACGGTGTAAACATTCAAATTCTGCACCACCAGTTTGCAGCACAGACATTTTGTTACAAATGTGTTTTTGTGTAACAATTATAACATCAGTAAGACGTCACCAGGGTTATTTTCTCCTCCAGAGCCACCAAAGACTGTTGCAGGAATGAGTCCAATAACACAGAGATACAAGTCAATATTTTTTCACTTCCAGTCCCCTTGTTTCAAAGTCAATGTTTAAAAAAAAAATAGGTTTATGGTTAGATGCCTGAAATAAGGTCTGTCTTTAACACAAGCCTCAGAGATTTCACCATCCCCCTCTCGTGAATTTTGACTGACAAGTGGCTAAATGACACCACTGAATGTCATCGCGCCCATAAATGTCTTTATATGTTCAGTTTGTTTATAGCCCAATGTTAGATTGTACTTCTGACTATTGTATTCAATCTTCAAAAAACATAAAAGTGGTTTTCATTTGTGAAGATTGCCAAACAAAACGTGCAAGTATCATAAACACACACAGCAAAACATGTAAAATCCCAGTGGCATTTTGTGGTGGTAACCAGTGAAAGTGCTTCCATGTTTGGCCTACAAATATCATCCATTATCCCTGCAGCACTATCTATCTATTGCAAGTATGAAGTGTTTGGGCACTTTATTGTCCCACAATGCAATGTACAGTAGAATGAAATAATCTCCAATCAAAGAATTGGAAAACACGAATTAAAACGAGAATGGGCACTCGGTAGAGCGCATACCTTCGCATATCACAAGATTTGGCATTGAATTATGAACATTTTGGCATTAGTTGAATGCCAATTGGATATAAATTGACCGCGCTATGGTAAAAAGAAGATGTTGACCTTTTCGTGACCTTGACCTTTGACCCGTTCGATCCCAAAATCTAATCAAATGGTCCCCGGATAATAACCAATCATCCCACCAAATGTCATGCGATTCGGTTTAAAACCTTTTGCGATATGCGAGGAACACGCATACAAATAAATAAATACACGGCGATCAAAACATTACCTTCCGCATTTTCAATGCGAAGGTAATAATGAAGATTAATCAAACTGATATAGGAAGAAGTGCATAATTTCCAGTGAGCACATGCATGCACACTCGACTCAGACACACACACCAAGGGTCCCTTACCTAGCCATCCCGACATGGAGTTGGGCACACACATGTCTGTCTCTGCGCTGGGCAGCACGAAGCCCACCACGAACACCTCCACCCCGTCGGACATGAGTGCCAGCCCGAGCACCAGGAACAGCTGCCACTGGAATCTCCCATGACCACACTCCTGGATGATCAGCTCGTACTGTTGGGCCAGCTCCTCCTCGTCGGCCTCTCTCTCCTGCTCCAGCCCCTTGCGGTCCATCGTTGCGTCCGACATCGGTTGTCCCGCTGCCACTTGGCCCTCCTTCTGCTTCCTATCTCCCGCCGAGGGGATCCCCTGGTACTCGCCCTCATAGATCTCATCCTCGTCATCGTGGCCCTCTGTCGCATCACTGGAGCCCTCCTCGTTGTCATGGTCGCCCTGTCCGTCCGGCCTCGGAGGGTTTCGGTAAAAATCGTCATCTTCGTCCTCCTCATCCTGGAATCGGCTATAGTTGCGGTGGGACGAGTACTCGTCCGTGGCGTGGTCCACCACCTTGCCGACTTTCTTTTTTGCATGCCGCTTGGCCTCCTTGACTATGTCCTTGGCCCCCTTAGTTAGGGAAGTCCTGTTATTGTAAGTGTCCTCCATTCTGGCTCCACCAGTAGCTCTTCTCGGGGGCTCAGAGGTTACTTAGATGTAGAAGCTAGAGGGAAGAGGGGCAAGAGGGGTGCCGTACACTGACGGGGGGATTTTAGGAATGGTGAGATCAGTGGGTCTTGAGATGCAGCAGGGAAGAAAACTCTTGAGTCTGCAGTCACCACAGGAGATGAAGCACAATGACGGTGGCAATCATCGGCCAGGCTGAGAGAGATGGGGGAAGGGTATACAAGACAGACAGATAAAAAGGAGAGAGGACAAGAAGGAGGAAGGACAAGGGGGAGATCAAAGAGAAAAAAGGAAGATGTTCATCAGATACTGCTCAGAACTCATCTCTCCCCTGCTATATTCATAACTATCCAAGACTAACAGGTGACACCCCATAGACAGCACATACCCTCTTTAATCATTCACTCCCAGGTTTTAATCATTTGGAGTGATGTGAGAAAAAAGGCGTTTGCTGTATGGGTCTCAGTTTTTATTCAAATTTAATTTTGCATGTTCAGGGGCGTTCTATATTTCACAAGTTGTACTTATTGTTTAAGAAGTTAGCATTTTAAACAGTGATGCTGAATCTGCTGACTCATTATTAGCTCTGTCGAGAGGCTAATAAACAAGGCTCTGCCTGAAATCAATTTGCCCCCAATAAAGAGCTAGTTTATTATAATGGGAGTGACGAGCCAACCGGAACGGCACTGTCATATCTAATCCGTGCAAAGAAAGGAGGTAAGGAGAAATGATCATGAGTGGATATGCAGATAACTGCACACTCAGACACAGCCCACAGGAGAAACCCCCACATACACAATAGCTTTTCTCCAAGGCCCCTAGGTTTGTGTCGTCAGGTGTTTAACACACACAATGGGTCACAGTTGTAAGAAGCACACATTAATAAATATATATAAATATTAGAGAGACATTTTCACACACTGAAACATGCCAGGCACATGTGTGAGTGTGCACTCACAGCTTGGATGTGAAAGCCCTTCACTATCTTGATGGGAGGGAGACCCCAGAATAGCAACTTATGTAACATGGTTTCATGTCAGTGTTAGAATTGCGATCCACAGTCCATCATTGCATTGCCTCCCCAGGCGTACTATTTCTTGGTTATTCTTTAATTGTTCATAACACAGAGAAATAACCATGATTAAAACACTCTAAAAACTAGAATGGGCACTCGGTAGAGCGCATACCTTCGTATATCACAAGATTGGGCATTGAATTATGAACATTTTGGCATTAGTTGCATGCCAATTGGATAAAAATTGAAAAAAGAAGATTTTGACCTTTCCTTGACCTTGACCTTTGACCCGATCAATCCCAAAATCTAATCAAATGGTCCCCGGATAATAACCAATCATCCCACCAAATTTCATGCGATTCGGTTTAAAACTTTTTTTGTTATGTGAATAACACGCATACACATAAATAAATAAATACACGGCGACCAAAACATAACCTTCCGCATTTTCAATGCGAAGGTAATTATGTTGGGATGAAGTGAGTATAAGTGAAATCCTCTTTTAACTATATTGAACATTTCAAGACAAGAATGAGAAAATATTTAAGAGTCGGGTGGAGATTGTAAGAGAAGTCCAGTGTGTGTGTGTGTGTGTGTGTGTGTGTGTGTGTGTGTGTGTGTGTGTGTGTGTGTGTGTGTGTGTGTGTGTGTGTGTGTGTGTGTGTGTGTGTGTGTGTGTGTGTGTGTGTGCGTGGGTGGTCAAAGCTGTCCAGTGTGTGCTGTTCCCGTGTGTCTAGGAGAGCCTCTAATGAACACTGAAGCCTTGTCAGGAGACACAAATCACAGGGCTGGCTCCAGCTCCCATAATTCAATTTTACTGGGCAAAATGACACTGCTGATTCAAGGTGACTTTCCTCATCCCTTTTGGCTCATTGGATGACTTCTGTACGAGCACACTCTTTTTCACATGGATTAGTTATTGTTTAATACCTCCATTGACAAATGCTGACAAACCTGCTCGTAGCATATCAGAGTTCACTGGTGTCACTAAACTGATGCTATTTATCCTTTCAGCATCAGGTCATGTTAGCTACCACACATCATGTGTACTGAAAATGAGCAGACACACATACACACAATGGCAAAAGAGGATCCGGGTAGTCAGAGAATCAATGGGGTGTATGGTGAGGCCCGCTTCACTGGTGGTGAAGCTCAGAGGACACCCGAGCGCACAGCCTCACCTCACTGCAGCTGACGAGAGCGACGGGAGCACCCACAATCAAACTGGGTGAGCACCATTGCTGCCAAACAAACCAGTCTCTGGTTTAGTCTATGACGTCTCTAAGCCACTCCATTTCTCTTGCATCTTCTTCATGTGTTGCTTCCCATGCAGGCTTTCCTCTTCAGCTTCCACACATGCATGCATGGTTGTCAGCAAATGTAAATGTTTCTATTTAAAACCCTATGCACACTTTTAAAACCCGAACCAGTTGTAAATCCTGCCTTCATATGTACACATATGCATCATCGTTACCTCATTACTTACTTACTGACCTCATATTTATATTCTCTTTTGTATATTATATAGAATAATATTCGATTGTATTTGATTTGATTGACTGAATAAAATACACAAACAAATATTCAATTCACACTGTAAGAGCCAAATGCATGATTTCATTTGTTATAATAATTTAGTTTTAAAAGATTAAAAAAGGTAATATAAATATAAAAATTTTTATTATGATTTGAAAGAAGTTTAACATATATATATATATATTTTATATTTGAAAGCTAATAAATAATTTGTCTGTAAGCTTCCAATCAGATGACGTCACGTCATATAACAGCTGTTGTTGGACTGTCGTCGGTTTAAGTTCAGAGTTGTTGGTTGTTATAGTTTTTTTTTTTTGTGACCGTGACCGTATACTTTATGTTTTTTCATTTTGTTTCATACTACTAAAACTACTTGTGTCTTCAAATTAATATTAATGAAGAAAATCTCAAAAGTGTGGTACAGAAGAACCAGAACTAGACAGAGTGCCACTACACACACCATCATTCCTTTGCTTCATGGCAAGCACACAAATACACTTATATATTTCTACTGATAACAAAACAACATCAGGACATAAGGCATACACTGTCCTGCAGGGCGAAGCTGAGGTGATGTAGTGGGTTGCTGTGACCCGTGTGAAGGTGGCTGAAAATAGGCCTTGCTCTAGCAACACCGCCGTCTGCATGATGGATAGCAGCACCGCTTTCCTTAAACCTCTTTAGATTACTAAAAAAGCATGGGATCAAGTATCACTTGGCTCCTAATGCATGAATGAACATGAAGACAAATGAAGAGATTAGAGTTGCACAGAAGTTTTGGACATGCATCCAACTCAGGGAAAGCAATTTGGGAGAAGTAAAAGGCTTGACGTTAATATCCAGAGTATGTGTGTTTGGCCAGCTCAGCCCATTTCAACTCACTCTTTCATTGCTTATCATGAACTCAGTAGCCAAACAAATCTCACTCATAAAGCTGTTGATGAAAAAAAATAACATTGATATAATAACAGGGGTATTGAACACCCTCAGTTAGAAGAACTTAAACCGCAAGGAAGTAATTATCAGCATAGTTAGAACTTCCTACAAGCAATACGCTTCGTCAAAAGGATGGATTTCATTGTTGTTGTCAATCTCAAGTCCAGCAGTCATCAAACAGATTGGTGTGGGCAAGCGGGTTGTAAAAAATCAATGCTGGTCCTAGAATTTCAGGTTGCTTGACCCGTGAATGCTGGAGGAGACAAATACTTTATATGTTTCATGAGAACTTGATGGAAAATCAATAAAGCCTTTTCAGCTGAGTGCAGTCCTGGAGTCCAGACTTTGATCCTTACACAATAAAACAAAAGGTCTGACGCAAATAATAAGAGCAGCTTCTCTCTCTCTCTCTCTCTCTGTCTCTCTGCAATACACATTTGTAATATGGTTGAGTCTGAAAATGCTTTTCGAAGAGACAATGTTCTGCCTTATGTCTATTTTAAATGGAACAATCCCTTGCCCTTTATTAACCACAAATACTTTCCATCTCAGTCAGGTTTGAATAGTCAGTGTCCTGCCTTTCAATGACATGCGCAAGCACAGTGGCTTGGCGGCCGGTTTGTTCTATTAGCATCAGAAAGAGCAGCTCCAATCTCTTAAATGGGCCGCATGTAATCCCATCAAAACGGGAACCTGTGACCTCATCTGGAAGGCGGAGGCACAAGCAGCCCGGGACGTATTCCGTTAGGAGATTTCATCAAGCACTGATGTTATTACTGACTGAGGTGGGGCAGGGAGAGAATGAGAGAGAGCTGGGGGGGATATGAGTCGTATAGAATAAAAGGAGGCAGAGCATAGGAACGTCAAAAGAGAGGACAAAATGAGTTGCTTCTGCAAATGGAGAAGAGAATAACGTTATTTTAAAACTCTTTCAAAGCCTTTCACCTCTGTTCAACAGTTAAAGCTCCACCAGCGGGACAAAAACCTCCAAAGCAAAGCGGATCGCACGTCATGCCAATGTTACATCATTCAGATTCATAAAACAGGAGCTAGCATTGGTAATATTGACTTTAGCCAGTTCTATGCACATCCTAGAAAAAGTGAATTCCCCTCTGTTTGTATTAACATTGTCAATATTCAAATTTAGATGGGACTTATGATGAAGGACACATACTCTGGATACCAGTGGCGGGCCGTGGGCCTGGGGCCTGGGGGGCCTGAGGTGAGGTCCACACAGTCCAATTATTAATAATCCTATTACTATCATTATGATGTGCATGCTTTAGACTGACCTGCTCTGCTCATCGTCGCCGCGTAGTATTAGTATTAGTAGATCGAAAAAAAAAAAAAAAAAACCCCCGTTTTTTTCTATATCTCTCTTTGTTCATTTATTAAACTAACAGCCGCCTGATGTTGATCGTGTCATCACAACACATGTCATTTCTCTCTCTCTCTCTCCCCCCGCTGCAGAGAATGCCGCATCGGGACGGAGAAAAGAAAGAAGAAAAAGTCTAAAAAGTTAGTTTGTTCACTAAACAGGGCATTAAACCCAAGCAGATTTTCAAGTATATATGACCAAATCGACATCTTCTCCTCCTTCCGCCATTTCTGAAAAAAAACAGCTTTGTAATTAATAAATTTATATCATAGTCAGTTTCCTAGTTTTTTTTTGGTTTCTACCTGCCCATAGGACCCTGCCCATATATCAATAATCCAATCAAAAGCAAAAAACGCGCCGCCCTGCTAGCTGGCCCTGTGTCCTCCCGGGGGCCTCGCCGAGAGGCCCCTAGAGAGCCAAAAGCTGATTGAGATTGGTTGACAACGTTATTTTCTTTCACTTCACAGCTACCAGCGCCCGCTGAGATTGAAGGAAGGGCAGCCCACCCTAGCCCCCTGCATGCACAACACGCATTGATGGATGGCTGATTTAACAAGATTAAAAACCCCAAAGAACTATCCCAAATTTCAGCGCAACGCAAAAAGCAAATCGCAACCTAAACGAATAAATTAAGAAACTAAATAATTGAAATAATTAAATATATTGAATACATATTAAAAAATAAATATATATATTATTCTGATGTATAAAGCAGAGAAGGCCTTGCTGGCCCTGACGGCCCGCCACTGCTGGATACTGTATATTGTATCCATTGAAATCATAACATTGTAAGACCGCACAGACAGAACATATGAACACATTTTGGTGTGAATAAAAATCCTGTCTCCCCCCTGAATATTTACAGAGAGGCTGGTGTCTATTTGATCTTCTTGGAAAACATATGGTCTCGCTGCCTTGCCAGACCTCACTGCTGACAGAATACAGGGCCTACAGATACAAAACACAATGTGCCACCACCACAGTCTGGAGCAGACCTCACTCTTGCAATGATGCAATAGATTAGGCAAGGGATGCAAGATGCGGCACATTTATTGCCGATATTTTATAATTAGATGTTGTCCGTAATTTTGCCTGCAAATCCCAGATTCCAGCAGACTTGTGGATGAGAAGAAGGCTCTTCAATGCAATGTTAACTATCTTTTTTTAATTCATCTTGCAAATAATCAGTTAATTCCCTATGTGCCTGCGCAACATGTGCAGACAGGAATCTTTTTCTGAAGCTCTCATGGAACAGCGTACTTTTCACTTTACTGTGAAACAATACAATATAAAATGTCCTCCTTTTTAAATAGGCTTTGTGCTGCATAAACTTAAGGAAAACTAACAACATGTCAGGTCAGTGGATGCTTGAGATGGAGATGGTTTTGAATGCAGATGAGCGGCATTCGAAATTACAATTATTCTGGTTTACAGCGGCAGAAAAAAACTTGAAATCAATGAGGAGTGAGCCAAAGGAATGGATTCAGCAACCTGAAATCACTTATAACACGTTTTCATTGGGTCGTATTCCGTGTTAACACAGCAGTCTTCAGATTGCAAACAAAGCACTTGGCCACAGAATTCCAGTTCAACGACTGTGTGCCTGTCAATCGCTCACTGCCTCTTGAGGTCCAATTCACGCATGATTCAGTTGCCTGCTCCGGCATCCTCTCCTCTTTTTGGCGGCAGTGCAGAGTGCTTTAATTGCCCCAGGGCAGGTGGCTGGGTTGCACTACATGGACAGTCCGCAGCCAACAACCCGAAACTCAGCCAAGGATTTCACTATACATCCATGTCCATAAAAAAATTAACTCTGAGGTTCAGTCAGTGGTCATCAACAAAATAACCACTTAACGGTTACAGTTCAAGTAAGCAAATTCATACACTGAATTAATTAAATTATACAATATAAAAGGGATAGCCAAACTGAAACATGTATTAGTAATATAAGGCAATTAGTGTGCCTGTTTTCACTTAATAATACCAATTGTTCTATTTGCTGGAAGAATATAGACTGAGTTTAGTGCATCTTCATAAAAACAAAATGCCTGGAAACCATCTGAACTTTTAACAAATGATACACATGCTTGTGAATAAATAATGAGCTATATTGAGGTACTATTGGAAATACATGAACAACATGACCTGTTAAATTATTTATTGAAAATACGTATTTTCTAACTCGAAGTTGTTACACAGTCAGCATCTTTCAAGAAAAAAAGTAGAGATTAGGCTACTTACCGTCATTTATGGCGAGAAGAGTAAACTGGGCTGATAGTTGCCCATTGCATCAGACTCCACTTTCGCTTTATGGGAGAAAAGAAATCTTGTGGTTTTTTTGCTTTACTGTAGAATCGGATCAGAGGTAATTGCCAGCGCATTGACAGTGAGTTTTTGTTCTTTTTCTTTTTTCGATGCAGTCCTGCGTCGCTGCAGTACTCCAGGAAATGAGAGAGCGAAAGAGAGAGTCGGTGGTGGGTGGGAGGGAGGGAGCAAGAGAGAGAGGGATGGAGAGAGGGCCAGTATAATCAATGCTTGTATTTCATTGAGTGATGCGGGTAATTCAATCTGATGGAACAATCTAGTTAGGTGGCTGAATGACGTGAACGCTGCAACGCATGACAGAGAAGACACGTCGACATGTAAACAGGCTACAGCCGGTGAGTCGGTGTTTCACCACGAGGGAATCCGCACTAAATGTAAACATGTGAACGAGTATCAGTGCAAGAGAATGCTTTGACCTGGTTTTGCGCCTGGGGGCAAAAGTTGTCTGCCGCGTCGTCGGAGAGTCTGTCACGGCTTCTCGTGCGAGTTTGTCTGAGATCATAATTCTGTGAACGCAGTGATTTGACTTTTTAGCTTTATGTTTGTGCAAGTCAGTGCGTTTAGTCATCTGTTTTCGTAAAAGTAGAGTTGTCTGAGGTGAGGTCTCAGGCAGCCTGGATATGCTGAGTCAACTCCGAGCCGCACGTTGCGTTCCAACGACTGCCTCTGTCCGTGGCGCTGACTGACACCTGAACGCATCCGTGTTCCAGCGCGCCACGTTCAGGTGTGGGCGCTGAACCTTCCGAAATGTAGCTTCAGCCAATAAGCCTAATATCCCATAATGATCTAACTGGCCAGTAAATAAGAACATTACGTGTATTAGAGTTGTATATTAGCCTTGACCAATATATACTAGCCACAAATATGCCAGTTTGTCTAGTATACAACTAAAACATTGGAACTTGAGTTGAAGTATCCCTCCATACCTGCTCTATATGAACTCCCTATTGGATTCCAGGTTATATTTAGTAAATACTTACACAAAGAGAGAGCAATGTAAGGCTGAAATTGAGATTATGGATCATAAATGAAAAAGCTTACCATAAATAGAAACACAATCACATGACTTGAGCCGATATGAACCCCAACCCATTAAGGACAAGATAGAATGATATACAGAATCTGTAAAAATCAAATATCAAACCCCTATTGACCTCACCCTATCCACTGGTGAATGTGTTGGTATAATGACTCAACCTGTGCAATATGCAGTGCTAGTACACCACCTCTTCTGAATTCATGAAATTGTCACGGGGTGAGGCTCAGGTGCAGAGAAACAGAACCGGACTCAATGTGAATAACAAAACATTTTTTATAGAGGCAAAAGGTTTCAAAAAGCAAACAAGTCCAAAAGGGGGCAGGCAGAGAATCAGAGGTCAGGGCAGGCAGGCAGGGTCAGAACAGGAAGGTCAGGAATACACACAGTAACACTTGAGAAAGCTTGGCACAAAAACCACAAGGAGAACAGAACTACAGACAACAATCCAGCAGGAGAAAAGAGAAAGACTGGCACAATAGATAGGGGGGAAACACAGGTGTACGGCATGAGACACTAACGAGACGAGAGTGAGGGCAGGTGAAGGGAATGAAACAATCAAGGAGACAGGAGTGGCTGAGGGCAGGTGAAGGGAATGAAACAATCAAGGAGACAGGAGTGGCTGAGGGCAGGTGAAGGGAATGAAACAATCAAGGAGACAGGAGTGGCTGAGGGCAGGTGAAGGGAATGAAACAATCAAGGAGACAGGAGTGGCTGAGGGCAGGTGAAGGGAATGAAACAATCAAGGAGACAGGAGTGGCTGAGGGCAGGTGAAGGAAATGAAACAATCAAGGAGACAGGAGTGGCTGAGGGCAGGTGAAGGGAATGAAACAATCAAGGAGACAGGAGTGGCCGAGGGCAGGTGAAGGGAATGAAACAATCAAGGAGACAGAGGAGTGGCTGAGGGCAGGTGAAGGGAATGAAACAATCAAAGAGACAGGAGTGGCTGAGGGCAGGTGAAGGGAATGAAACAATCAAGACAGAGGAGACATAGAGGAGACACAGCACACAGGAGACACAGGAGAAACAGAACAGGGTGTTACAGAAATTCATAACTAATTTGAGACAATAAAAGCAGCATAAGTTCTGTTTACAGCTTGTGATCCGCATTTAGAGTTCAGGTACTATATTTGTATTTAATTCACACGTCACTGAGTTTAATTTGTATACGTGCCTGTACAGTAAGTAAAGCCTTGAATTTGTGATGCCGTTTTAGCACAACAAAACACTTAAATTAATTTGATACCCAAAAATAAAGACCACAATGAGAATAATGCTATTAAGGAACACCACACAACGATTATACAATCCTGTTACGATTATTGCATAACCTAACGCAGGCTCCCAGAGATAAGGAGGCTTTTTAGATCATGTGTGAGACACTGACTGCCAGTGAGCCGGCTATGTCAAATCCTAACGCCTCTGAAACCTGCGAGTGGTTCCTGGAGAAAGTAAGGGAGGGAAAAGAAAGATGACGGTCTGATGCAAGCACAGGGACATTCATCCTTTTGGTATTCACATCATCAAAGCCTGCAAGGTAAACCAGCGCCACCAGTGAGACTTGGTCTGCTGCAGAAATGACTACCAGAAAGCTCTTTGATATATTACACTCTGTCCATCTGATTCCTTTCATGCATTTAGAAACAAATTGATCTCAGTCGCTGAATGATATCATGCTTAACATGTAGGGCATGCAGTAAATAGTGCAGCCTGGTTGTGCACTTGCTTACTGAGTTTTAACACCAATACATAACTCTGACACTGGTTGTGAATCATATTTTCTGCAAAGGATACTGAATAGGATTGTAAATGACGCACGCAGTGTGCGCGAAGAAACACATAACAGAAAAGCGTGCACACACACACACACACACACGTAAACAAAGGAAAGGCATCTATCTTTATCCTCTGGATTTGATGATTCCCAGAAGCAGTGACCTCGGGGCTGTAGGCCACTCTTTGCTTTTCATTCAGAGTTTGGAGACAAACCGCCCCCAAGAGCCTTGAGACTCCATTTACTACTGGAGAGCTGAGGAGCACTTAGCTTAATGTACGGGACAGGAGCATGACCCTCAGGCACACACACACACACACACACACACACACACACACACACACACACACACAGTCCACTGCCCATGCCAATGCTTTCTTTCTCTTTTTTTCTAAAACTTGTACTCTTCTCTCATAAATTTGCACACAAGCATAAGAGATGCTCATGACTTTCATATATATATATATATATATATATATATATATCAGAGGATAGAAGTCAAGTTAATGAATCCCCATGTCACAGTTAATGTATCGCTTGATATTGGTAGGAGATAATATGAAAGTGGCCATGTTGGAGTGGCATAAACCGCTGCTGAACGAGCAACTCAGACCACTCGATGCCCTGCTATGTATCCCTCTCATCCTACATGTATGAACTATATGTGAAATGTACACTATGTATAAGAACATATACACTACCGTTCAAAAGTTTGGGGTCATCCAGACAATTTCGTGTCTTCCATGAAAACTCACTTTTATTTATCAAATGAATTGAAAATTGAATAGAAAATATAGTCAAGACATTGACAAGGTTAGAAATAATGATTAATATTTGAAGTATTAATTTTTTTCGACAAACTTCAAGCTCAAAGGAAGGCCAGTTGTATAGCTTATATCACCAGCATAACTGTTTTCAGCTGTGCTAACATAATTGCACGGGTTTTCTAATCAGACATTAGTCTTCTAAGGCGATTAGCAAACACAATGTACCATTAGAACACTGGAGTGATCGTTGATGGAAATGGGCCTCTATACACCTATGGAGATATTTCATTAGAAACCAGACGTTTCCACCTAGAATAGTCATTTACCACATTAACAATGTATAGTGTGTATTTTTGATTAATGTTATCTTTATTGAAAAAACAGTTCTTTTCTTTGAAAAATAAAGACATTTCTAAGTGACCCCAAACTTTTGAACGGTAGTGTAAGATGGCATCTCTTACAGCATTTTGCTTTTTTCACATAGATTTCTCCTTTTTCCTATTGCCTCGAGCTCTAAAATGGATTTCGTACCTGCAGCGCCAGCCTTTTTGAAGAAGTGACTAGAGAGGTGGAGGTAGACAGGAACAACTGTCTGCTGCTTATCGTCAACCAGATTATAAGAAACGGATGCGGACACTGATGGTAATTGTTTTTGCCTTGGCGAGATAGAGGCTCAGACTAACTGATTTAGTCTCTATCTTTCCTCTAAGCCTCCGCTGCTCATCTACACTCATATGGTTGATCACTTTAGCCGGGGTCAGCTTTTACTATATTTTATAGATATGTTATGTAATAAATACATTCATAATAAATCCTTGTCGTCTCTCACCTTGTGGTTAATATTCTCTTATCTCAGTGCGAACAACACGGCCATGATGTGTTGACGAGTGATAGCTAATTCTGTACCCAGGCATTCTGGAAGCTAAACAAAAAGACACTGGTGTCTCTGATGGAGAGATGTGATGGATGAGAGTGGCCCATGGGGGAAGTCCTAGTCCATCAAAATGTAATGAAAACTAATTTAAAAACAGCAGGCAGCTATGAATAACTCGCCGATGAGTTCTGGCAGCTTTTTGTTCAGTGAGAGGTCATCATTGTCACACATGCGAGAAAAATGGGTTGATAACATTACGATTGATGATAGCACATTAGTTGTTGTCTTCACGAGTTATGGCTGTCTGTAAATACGTCTGACTGAAAATCGATCAGGGACAGAAACAATTTTACAACGAGTTTGCCATCTAGTTTTACCACGAGATGAAAAAGATGAAATGACACATACACAACAACACGACAGGGTACAATATGTTGCATTGTGTTAAAATCAAAATGCAGTGTAGCAAATGTAAAAGTAATATTAATAATAATAATAACTAGAATGGGCACTCGGTAGAGCACATACCTTCGCATATCACAAGATTGGGCATTGAATTATGAACATTTTGGCATTATTTGCATGCCAATTGGATATAAATTGACCGCGCTATGGTAAAAAGAAGATGTTGACCTTTTCATGACCTTGACCATGACCTTTGACCTGATCGATCCCAAAATCTAATCAAATGGTCCCCGGATAATAACCAATCATCCCACCAAATTTCATGCGATTCGGTTTAATACTTTTATACTTATGCGAATAACACACATACAAATAAATAAATAAATAAATACACGGCGATCAAAACATTACCTTCCGCATTTTCAATGCGAAGGTAATAATGGATTTTATTTGTAAGGCACTTTTTATCCAGGAATCTCAGAGTGCCACAGAGCCAGTACATGGTTAAAACTAACTATAATAAAAATGTAATTAAAAAAAGGAATATTTGACGTCATAAAACTCAACTCAAAGTTATTAACGCCTTCCTGAATAAAAAGGTTTTTAAGCCAGTCTTAAAAGAGTCCAGTGTCTGTGGTGCCTTTAGATGGTCAGGGAGACTGTTCCATATAAGCGGGGCGCTGCTGAGCAAAAGGCTCAGCGCCCATGGTGTTGGTGTTTGGGACCCGAAGGAGCGAGCTGTTTGTAGATCTGAGGGTGCGGGTGGAGGTTTGGGGAGTAATGCGTTCTTGTAGGTAGTGGGGTGCATGTCCATTTCTGCATTTATGGGTGAGTAGTAGGACTGTGTCGTCAATCCGGAATGAAACAGGGAGCCAGTGGAGTGAGAAGAGAATTGGTGTTATGTGCTCATATTTCCGGACTCTCATCAGGATCCTGGCCGTACTGTAAAGGTTCTGTAAAAGTCAACTTGTATAAGCACAGAGCATTATTTCCCAATTTGTGTTCTGTCTACGATTGCAAGGTCCTGAACAGTCCCTGAGCTAAAATACGAGGGGGAGGAAAGTCAAATGGATTGTGATTATTGTCCTGGAACAGATTGAACAGGCTGAGAGAAGAATGTGAGCTGAATCTCATTTGAACGCACAAGCACAGGTGCATTTCTTTTTGTTGAAAGGAAGGTGAGATTTACAAAAGGGATTTAAAGAAGGGTTAGAGGCAGCAGTACTTTAATCTAACCACTATGAACAGTATCTTATTATTAAACAAGTGTACAGATGGTATCTGTCTGTTTCTTAAAGTCAGTTTGAAGCTTTTGTTTATTATTTCATTTTTGGGTTTACAAGATGAAGAGTCGGTGTATCATGGTGTATCGTGCTATGAAAGCGGTCTCATAAAGCATAGACAAACCCTGCAGTTGTCTGGGCCTAACAACTTATTGTTACACTATTTTAACTAGAATGGGCACTCGGTAGAGCGCATACCTTCGCATATCACAAGATTGGGCATTGAATTATGAACATTTTGGCATTAGTTGCATGCCAATTGGATATAAATTGACCGTGCTATGGTAAAAAAACGATTTTGACCTTTTCATGACCTTGACCTTTGACTCGATCGATCCCAAAGTCTAATCAAATGGTCCCCGGATAATAACCAATCATCCCACCAAATTTCATGCGATTCGGTTTACAACTTTTTTTGTTACGCGAATAACACGCATACAAATAAATAAATGAATAAATAAATAAATAAATACACGGTGATCAAAACATAACCTTCCGCATTTTCAATGCGAAGGTAATAAAGGCAGACACGCATAGGACACTTGCAGAAACTGTGATCAACACGTCACCAACACCTTTCAAAACATGTGAATCATCTGCTCTGAAATAGAAATAAGTGATCTGTGGGAGCTCTGGCTTTCTGTCATTCAACAGGAAACCTCCACTCCCCACAGAGCAGCAAGGATTATCCTCTGTGCCTCACAATTTTCGCACAAATTCACAGCCTGCGTCAACTGTCAAGTCATGTGTGATAAAAGGTTTGTGCACTGAGGGGGGTCTGTGCCAAGCATTGCTTGCACTAAATGATGATTCTATTTTGTTATAATATATTTGATAGGAAATGAATCCTTAAGACCTCCTTTGTGATTATCTGACCAGCTGTCAAACTGCTGTTTTGGCGGGGGGGATTACTGATCTGTCACAACATCATAACCATGCTTTCCTCATTTTCAAAGTCAGCCTGCAGGTCTTATAACAATGCTGACAGTGAAGTACTCTCAGCACTCAGGCAGGTGGCGAGCGGGCTCCAGTCCAACAGAACTGCTTGCAGCTCCGCCACAGTTGAGAGGGACCATATGTCTCTTCTCTCTAGACTGCCAAGCCGTGAGGCCTATCCCACATACGTGTCTTAAGCACATGGTCTTCAGGGGGTTGAGATATTGCTTTAAATCAGTGTGTGAACCATGTTTGCTCCCAGAATGGTCACAACTTACAACTGAATATAAAATAATAATAAAAAGAGGGACAGAGCAGACTCTTTCTGCTGAGGAGACTGGGGTCTTTTGGAGTGCAGGGAAAACTCCTGAAGACCTTCTTTGACTCTGTGGCGGCATCAGCCATCTTTTGTGGAGTGGCTTTCTGGAGCAGCAGCATGGCAGCGGCTGACAGGAAGAGGCTGAACAAGCTGATAAAGAAGGCCAGCAGCGTGCCGGGGTGTCCTCTGGATACTGTGGAGGTGGTGCATGGGGACGGGAGGATGACGGCAAAGCCATCGTCCCTGATGGACCACACCTCCCACCCCCTGCAGGATGCTCTACAGCGCTGCACAGCCGCCCCCGGATTCATTCCCGGTGTCTGAGGGAGAGGTACCGGCACAACACACTTGCAGTAAACCACTAAAATACTTAAACACTGGATCACTTTATCACTTGGACACTTTAATCTGTTGACTGTTCAATGCACTTTAATTAGTACCGTGTATATATTTTTGTATTCCTTTGTTTATTTAATATTGGTATTTTATTTTTATTTGTATTACTGCTCTACTGTGCACCTGCTGCTGTAATACTTGCAAATTCCCGACTGAGGGACTTATAAAGGAATATCTTATTTTATTTTAAGATTAGCCTGAAATTATGTTTCATATGTCCTTTTTAAAAATGTTCCTAAAACTACAAATTACCCCATTTGATACGTAATCATCATCATCATCATCATCATCATCATCATCATTCTTAACGTGAAGTTGAGAGAATATAGCGGACATTAGCAGGTTAATAACTTCAAGTTCTCCAAATATGACTCCCAGTCAGAGCTTGAAACATATTATATAACGTGTGCTGCCACTGGAAGCCATGATAATTGAGGATTAAAGCAAATTAACTCTTGTCAAAATCACAGAAAAACGTAAAGGGAAGATTATTGTTTGCCATGTACTGAAGTCACGCTACACCAGGAGCGCCGCTGGTGAGCTGATCTCCGAGTGGTTCCGCTTACCGTTACCATGGAAACATTGCACCCAATCAGAGACGATTAAGCAAAGGGGTGAAGGAAATATTAGCCAATCAGAGACAACTTAGCAAAGGACTGAGAAAACAGTAGCCAATCAGAGAGTCTGTTGTTAATCGGTTTGAAACGGCAAAGCAAGCATTTTCTAACTGACGAAATAACTTGGGGAACGAGAGTGTGGGAGCTTGCATAAACATATACAAAAGGTAACGTTAAATATGTCTGCACCATTATGCCGACTGCACATAGATTGTCTGCGTAAGGTTAGGTACGTCATCTTGTAGGTTAATTATACTTCAGTCATATAAACAGTAAAGCAGCACTAACGCCACTTGCTCGAATGAGTTGTGTAGCGTTATATTTTTATCTGTGCAGCTAAAAGGAAGCGTATGTCTCTGATGTATAATGTTATGTTAACTTACGTTGGTTAGGTAGATTTTCGTTTATGCGTATGTTTGCCAGAAGAATCATACTTTAACTGAAAGTTACACTGACGATAGCTTATATTCTCGTGCTGTATTAGTCTCTTGTTTTGCAGGCTGGCATTTTGTTTCACAAACATTAGCTACATCTAGACACACATTTTGTTCTTGTGTCTAGATGTCCTCAGATGAAGATAAACCATCCAGTCCTGATCTGCCCAAGGACTCTGATCCGGGTAGCTCTGTTTCCTCTGATCTGCAGGTAAATAAAGAAAAACACATTCACAACGTAGGCTGCATTATGCACTTGTCATATATCTCAGATATGAGAACACTGGGACATTGTGGAGCACATCTTCATAGTGAAGTCTGTTGTACAAGCAGCAAATGCAATCAGACACGTTTTATAGGTTCCTAGTTTTAATCAAATCAATAATGTAAACAAATGACGTGGAATTACAAACAAAGGTAGGCATGCCAGAAATGTAACTGCTCTTTTCATTGTAAAATTAAATGTTGAGTATTTGAGGTATAGATCATCGAAGCTGAAGCCAGAGGTAGATCTGAAAAATTGAATGGATGTTTGCAGCAAGCAGTTTTGAGTGCTTACTTTAACATTCACCATAGTCTTTACTTCCCAGTGAGTGATTTGAATACTGTTAAAATACTGTTAAAATTCACTTGAGCTGACTGTTTTATTAAAAATTGTTTATGGATCAACAGGATGAGTATGAGGAGCTCCTCCGCTATGCTGTTGTCACCCCGAAGCTTGACAGACACACCGGTGCTCACTTGCAGCGGCCGGGCACCTCACATCTGTCGGAAGGGGGTCGGGCTTCCCAGAGAAAAGAGGACACAAAATCACTGCGCCCAGCAGGTATCTTGGTGTCTTATTGTTGTTGTATGCAAAAACATTCATACACACATGTAGCGTACATCCAGAGAAAGATGATCAATAGATAGAATCTGAACTAATAAACTTCATCAAGAAACTGCCCTCAGCAAACTATAGCTCTCTTAATGGTTGAACTCTCAATTCAGCATGTACCTGGTCGCACTCGGAGCAGATAAGACTCTTTATACTAGAACCATTACGGTAGAGTCTACCGTGTTTTATCACCGCACGTTTCTACGAGCAGCTACATCCCTGGTGAACACAGACAGATCGACAGTAATTGTTCATAAACAACTTAAAGAAACCTTGACTTAATAAGGTAGCCCTAGTTTTAGTAGTGCAGGTATTTTATATATAGCTATATATATACACTACCGTTCAAAAGTTTGGGGTCATCCAGACAATTTTGTGTCTTCCATGAAAACTCACTTTTATTTATCAAATGAATTGAAAATTGAATAGAAAATATAGTCAAGACATTGACAAGGTTAGAAATAATGATTAATATTTGAAGTATTAATTTTGTTCTTCAAACTTCAAGCTCAAAGGAAGGCCAGTTGTATAGCTTATATCACCAGCATAACTGTTTTCAGCTGTGCTAACATAATTGCACAAGGGTTTTCTAATCAGACATTAGTCTTCTAAGGCGATTAGCAAACACAATGTACCATTAGAACACTGGAGTGATCGTTGATGGAAATGGGCCTCTATACACCTCTGGAGATATTTCATTAGAAACCAGACGTTTCCACCTAGAATAGTCATTTACCACATTAACAATGTATAGTGTGTATTTTTGATTAATGTTATCTTTATTGAAAAAACAGTGCTTTTCTTTGAAAAATAAAGACATTTCTAAGTGACCCCAAACTTTTGATCGGTAGTGTATATATAAGCTATAATATACCTAAGTGTAACAATCTCACAAATTGACCCTTTAACTGTTTTGTTTTAATTTGTTATAATCTTGTTCTGTAGTCATACAAAAATCATACATTACTGACTCATTATATTGTGTCTTGATGCATCCATTCACCCCCCACCCCTCTTGTTGAGTTTAATCCCATCTATTCATTTATTATGCATATAGGTACACATGTATATCTACATAGGTATGTCTTTGTCAGAGTAACAAGGTCTATCTCTGTTGTTTAATAAATGTAATTGCCACCCATTTTTCCAAAATTGGGTGGTTTCCTAGATGTTATATTATGCTTAGTTATGTTAGTTAAGCTAATGGTGTCGTATCAAGGAAGCTGAGTATGGGTTTATGATTACTCATTTTGTTTTTCATATTTTTTACATATTTTGATATTAATTCATTATTATTTATTAAAACCCGCTCCGAGCAACAACGGTATACACTTATCACGATAAGCCTGGACAGAAACAGAACTTGAACCCTTCTAGAGACTGCCCTCATCTCAAGCTCAGCGGCCAAAAGATATTTTGCATCTAAACATGGAAAACTAGAAACAATCATCCCACCAAATTTCATGCGATTCGGTTCAATACTTTTTGAGTTTTGCGAATAACACGCATACAAATAAATAAATAAATACACGGCGATCAAAACATAACCTTCCGGCATTTTCAATGCGAAGGTAAATATAGTGTGTTTATACGCCTCATATTTTCAGCTTGTAAACCAGTCTACTCGAGATGCATTTGATACGAGTCTGTCAGATTGTATGCCCCATCTCGTTTCCCCACGATACCCACAGCCAGCCCTCCCCCACACACACACACACACACACACACACACACACACACACACACACATCTGTCACTGGAGGGTTTAGTGCTTTAACTGCCATGGAGTAGTGCACAGAGATGTGAAAGCAGACGGCAGATTGGTAACGATCTCCTGGCTCGCTGCCCGTTTTGCTCTTTAGAGTGAAGGCTTTCTCGTCCCTCTGCAGGATTTAATTAAGATATTGACATAAATGCGTTCTTCAGCGGGGACCCAGGCTTGTCTTATTCAGCATTCTCGCCATCGCCTTTTCTTTCTCTTTTTTTTTTAAGCCGTCTTTTGTTTCAACTTTGAATTTGAGTCACTTATTCCAGGTAAAATGTATTCGAGCTACATTTCCAATCTATTTACCATTGTGCCGTCTCTCTCTGAACTCCCCGTCTTCAGATGCCGCCACTGAAGCTAAAGATGGGAGGCATTCCAGCAGGACTGTGAGAGCCTCACAGGTCTCCCCCTTGATTGTTGAGCCCTCCGCACGTTTAAGAGCATCTCATGGTAAATGTAATAAAAAATACAAAGAAAGAAAATGATTCGGTTGGTCTGATATCTAACTGCGTGTTGTATTTCTCTAGAAAAACTGAGAGTATATTCTGTCTCTCTGCGTTCCTTTCCTCTTTGCCTTCTAGCTGAGGAGACGGCAGGCCGCTCATCGAGCAGGGTGTCGCCGCTCTTCAACACTCCCTCAGACAGGTTACAGACAGTGGCTCAGAGGTCAAGGCCAAGCAGCCCGCAACCGCCCGAGTTCGATGTGACAGAGATGTTTATCTCAGAGGGAAACATCAACAAGATGGAGAACATTCTGGACACTTGGAGCCACAACCTGAAGGTGAGTCTGCTTCCTTGTACTGGAGAACGTTCCTTTCACAGTCAATCAATGCAATGACTCCCTTTTTACTGCGTGCTTCAGAGCTGACCATAGATAATGTTGTCGGGCTGTATATAGGACGCTGGCATAGCGGAAATAAAATAATGGGACCGGTGTGTTTCAGCAGTTAACAGCAAAATAGAAGCGGGTTCATTCTCGATAAATTTAAATGCGAATGCAAGATTGGTTTTACATAAGTGGATAAATCTGTGGTACAATGTCACCAGAGCATTACTTTAACTTTTTGAAGACCAATCTAGAAAGCAAATTCTGCTGTTTCTAACACGCTTCTGTTTCTTACTGCACATCATTTCCAACACCTTGAATCGTGTATTGTGGAAAATACAAAAATGCGTTAGTTTCAGATTATATAACATATATATTGATGAGTAACACTGTACACGTTCGAGCAACTAAAATCTGCATCGTACTTATTTTGACATTTCACATTCTCACGCAATTAAACAGTAGACTGAGATGGCTTAAATGGAGGAAATACTGTGGACAATGTACATAAGTAATGGTGAGAATAGAGAGAATAGACAGCTCTTCTCTTCATGGAACCAGTGACCTTTTTATTATGCCTCCCAGTGGAATGATTTTGGAGGTGAGTGGTTGGACATGGAGGTCCTTCCTGCTCTTTTTCTCTAAGATTGTGCAGTTGTGAGACTCTTGCCTGAAGATATGTGTACATATGTTGATATTTACTAAAGCACTAACGTCTTGCCCTCTATTTGTTGATTAGACAAATGTGCTGACTGAGCTCAGGAAGTGGAAGCTGGCCTTCATGGAGCAACACAAGCTGGAGATGAGGAAAGAGAGGGAGAGGTATGCAGCCCAGACAGCTGACCTGAGGTCAGAGCTAGACAGCCTGAAGGGGCTGCTACACACATATGAGACTTCCAACCAGAGAAAAGATGAGGTGATTACATGTGTACTTATTTTCTTTCTCCTGTTCATAATATACTGGTAGGTTGGACATGGATTGAATACCTGACTGAGATTTAATTTGGAGTAATTTCCATTATTGTAAAATGTAAGTGAAGGACTGGGTGGGCTTTATCCATGTCTAAGCTATCGCTCTATCTAATGCTCTTTTGCTCATTCTGATCCTCATTCTTATGTACATTTAGAACATGAGGAACACTTTTGTCTGCGTTTTAGACTGGGAAGCTCATTGTCTGACATGTCCTCCCTCAGGTGATTGGGAACCTGAGCCAGGTGTTGGACAGACACAAAGAAAGGCTTGAAAAGATGAGGGTCTTCACCCACTGGAGAATCCAGCACACTGAGGTCAAAGAGGAGGTACACTGACGGCGTTGTGGCGTTTCCTAGAGGTTAAAAACTATTTACAGTGGGAGATGGTGCCCTCAGACGTTTTGTCACAACGCTATTAGAGTGGACCCAAAAGCACGACTCAGACAGGAGTAACGAAGAATACTGTCTTTGGTTGGAAACAGGTGGTCAAACCGAGATCAGGGTCAAAGAAAAAAGTCCAAAAGGGCGGGCAGGGAATCAGAGGTCAGGCAGGCAGGGCAGGTCAGAGAAGGGTCAGGTCAGGATCTACTCTAAATAACGAGAACTTGGCACAACAACACAACACATCTGGCAGAGGACAGGTGGAGGTGGAGGAGAGAGGGGAGAGAGGAATGACTAATGAGGGAGGTGAGAAGGGTGTGGGAAGGCGGAGGACCAGGACCAGGGGAAGGAATGAGGACTACCAGAGGTGAGAGGGAGGAGGTGAGAGGTGAAGGGGGAAGAGGAGGGACTAACGAGGGTGGAGGCAGGTGAGAAGGGTGTGGAGGACAGGGGGTGAGGAGGGAGGACTAGGAGGAGGGTGGAGGGTGAGAGGTGGGGGAAGGAGAGGCCCAGGGGAAGGGGAGGAGGGGGACGAGGGTGAGGACCAGGTGAGAGAAGGGAGGAGGACAGGTGAGGGGAAGGAGGGACCAGCAGGGCGGGAGGGAGGCAGGTGAGCAGGGAGGGGAGGAGGTGAAGGAGGAGGGAGGAGAGAAGGTGACCAGAGGCAGGTGAAGGAAGGAGAGGACCAGGGGGAGAAGGAGGGGGGGGGGAGGACCAGGAGAGGCAGGTGGGAAGGGGAGGAGGGAGAAGGGGAATGAGAGGAGACGGAGGAAGGGCAGAGGCAGGTGAGAAGGAATGAGGGAAGGGAGAAGGAAATGAGAGAGGAAGAGGGAGGAGGACCAGAGGCAGGAGAGAAGGGCGTGAGGAGGTGGGAGAAGGGAGGGAGGAGGGGAGGAGGCAGGTGAAGGCAGGAGACCAGGTGGGAAGGAGGGGAGGAGGGGGGGAAGGGAACGAGGTGCAGGTGAGGGGGGCGTGAGGACCAGGTGAAGGGGAGAGGGACCTAGAAGGGTGACAGGGAGGTGAGGAAGAGGCGAGGAGGATGAGGGTGAAGCGGAGTGAGGAGGAAGGAGGAGAGGGGCAGGAGGAGGAGGAGGGAGAAGAGGAGGTGGGTGAAGGGAGTTGAGGAAGGAAGAAGGGGGTAAGAGGGTGAGAAGGGGGGAGGAGGAGGAGGGAGTGACCAGGTGGGGGTGGAGAAGGGAGAGGCAGGCAGGAGGGGGAGAGGGACTAACGAGAGAGGAGGTGAAGGTGAGGAGTGAGGACCAGGTGCAGGAGGGAAGGAAGGGAGGGAGGGACAGGGGTGGGAGGGGGGGGGACCAGAGGTGACCAGAGGAGGGGTGACCAGGGGGGGGAGGCAGGGGTGAAGGGAGGAGGACCAGGTGGAGGGACCAGGGGGGGGGAAGGAGGTGGTGGAAGGAGGGAGGGACGGGAGGGGGAGAGCAGGGGAGGCAGGGAGGGTGAGGGTGACCAGGGAATGAGGAGGAGGACCAGGAGGAGGGTGGGAAGGGGAGGGGAGTGAGTGGAAAGGAAGGAGGGACCATGAGAAGGGAAGGAGGGGAGAGGTGAGGAGTGCGTGAGGAGGAGAGGAAGAAGGGCGGGAGAGGTGAGGGGTGTGAGGGAGGGTGGTGAAGGCTGAGGGGAAGGGGAAGAGGGAGGAGGTGAGGGAGGGCGAGGGGGGAGAGGGGTGGTGAGAGACAGGAGGTGAGGAGAAGGACTAGAGGGTGGAGGGACAAGGGGGTGAGGGGAGGCAGATGAGGGTGGAAGAAGGAGGTGAGGGGGAGTGAGGGAAGGGCGAGGGGTAGTGGAGGGGAGGGGAGGGAGGGTGAGGACCAGGTGAAGGACCAGAGGTGAGAGAGGTGACCAGGGCTGAGGTGAGGAAGGGTGAGGTGAGGGGCGGAGGAGGGGGTGAGGAAGGAGTGAAGAGGGTGGGTGAGAGGGGTGAGAAGGAGTGAGGGAAGGGGAGGGAGGAGAAGGGGAAGGTGAGGGGGGGCGGGGAAGGAGGTGAAGGGAGGGAGGGGAGAAGGAGGAGAGGACCAGGAGTGAGGGGAGGAAGGGTGAGGGAGGGGGGGAGGGGGGTGAGAGGAGGAAGGTGACCAGGGAGGAGGTGGGAAGGAACCAGGAGACAGGAAGGGGAGCAGGTGAGAAGGCGTGAGGACCAGGTGGGGCGTGAGGACCAGGAAGGAGGTGGTGGAAGGGGGTGAGGACCCGGAGTGGGGACAGGAGGGAGGAAGGGCGGGAGGGAGGGTGAGAAGGTGGTGAGGGAGGCAGGTGAAGGAGGAAGGACCAAGAGAGGAGGGAGGGGAGGGAGGAAGGGTGAAGGGCGGGTGGTGTGAAGGAGGGACCAAGGGGCGGGGAGAGGGCAGGGAGAAGGGTGGAGGGGGGTGACCAGGTGGGGGTGAGGGGAGTGAGGACCAGAGGTGAGGGAGAAGGGGTGAGGAAGGGCGGAGGGGGTGGAGAGAAAGGAGAGGTGACAGTGAGCAGAGGGAGGGAGGAAGGAGGTGAGGGACCAGGGAAGGACCAGGTGGGTGGGTGGAGGGGGGGGAGGGAGGACCAGGTGAAGGGCGTGAAGGACCAGGTGGGTGACCAGAGGCAGGTGAGAGGGGCGAAGGAGGGTGTGAGGAGGCAGGTGGGGAAGAGGTGGTGACCAGAGGCAGGCAGAAGGGAGTGAGGACCAAGGTGAGAGAAGGAGGGACTAGGGGAGAAGGGCGGAGGCAGAGGAGAAGGAGGACGAGGGAGGTGAGGAAGGAGGGGGGCAGACCAGAGGGGCGGGAGGCAAGGGGGTGAGGACCAGGTGAGGAGGAAGGAGGGACTAACGCAGGTGAGACCAGGTGAGGACTGAGGGCGACCAGGTGAAGGAGGAGGGGACCAAGAGGACCCAGAGGCAGGTGAGGAGAGGGAGGCAGGGTGAGAAGGAGGGGGAGAGGGGGTGACCAGAGGACCAGTGAGAGGCCAGAGGAGGGGGCGGAGGGAGACCAGGACTAACGGAGGAGGAGAGAGGGCCAGAGGAGCAGGAGAGGGGCGTGAGGAGAAGGGAGGAGGAGGAGGGAGAGACGGGGGCCAGGTGGAAGGGTGGAGAGGAGGGAGGGAGGAAGGAGGGATGAAGGTGACCAGAGGAGGGTGAGAGGGGGAGGAGAGAGGGAAGGAGGAAGGGAGTGAAGAGAGGTGAGAGGGAGGGGTGAGGAAGGCAGGTGGACCAGGCGGGAGGAAGGTGGAAGGGAGGAGGAGGGAGCAGGTGACAGGAGGAGGACCAGGGAAGTGGAGGAGGGAGAGGAGAAGGTGACAGGAGCAGGTGGGCGGGAGGAGGGACAGGGGAAGGGCGGAGAGGGAGGTGGGGAGGACCAGGGTGAGGGGAGGAGGGGAGAGGCAGGGAATGAGGATGTGGACCAGTGAGGTGAGGCAGGGCAGGTGAGGCGTGAGGAGGGGGGGTGGAGAGAGGGGAGGAGAGAGGGAGGTGAGAGGCAGGGGAGGAAGGGAGGAGGAAGGAGGAGGTGATGAAGGAGTGAGGTGAGGCAGAGGCAGGAGGGGAGAGGCGAGGGTGGTGAGAAGGAGGAGAGGGGACCAGGGGAGGTGACCAGGAGGGAGGGGGGAAGGGGAGAAGGGGGAGGGAATGAGGAGGTGACCAAGGGGCAGGAGGCAGGTGAGACCAGGTGGGGAGGAGGGAATGAGGGACCAGGAAGGGCAGGTGGGGAGAGAGAGAAGGGCAGAGGGAGAAGGGGGAGGTGAGAGGGACTGAGGGAGGTGGAGAGAGGCACCAGGTGAAGGGAAATGGAATGACCAGGGTGAAGGATGAGGGACTAGGAAGGAGGGAGGAGGGCAGGTGACAAGGGCGTGAGAGGACAGAAACAACTATTACAAAAAGGGGTGACCAGAGGCAGCCACGTTTGTATAGACTGGAAGCTAAATTGCATATTCCCTTTTAAAACAAAGGTCATATTTACACAACCCTTTACACATCATCAGTGTTTGCTTCTTAGAGTAATGTGTGTTGTTGAGATAAACATAAAATGAGCATCACATATAATTATCCCATTTATAAACATCTTATTATCATCTTTAAATCATCAGTGCACCTTTTTAATTCCGTCTTTGTCAATCACAATATAATTTAGTGTACATTTTGTTTTTACTTTGGGGATTTTCGTATATGGGAATTTTAGGAAATGGATGTGAAATCACTGGTTGTGAATGTTTCTTAACATTGCTAGATTACTGTCAGTTTAATGATTTATGCAAATAATCATTTTGCATTCCCATACATCCCAATGTCCCTGAACATGCATTATATGCCATATTTGACTAAATGTACATGTGTGAAAGGTTGTCAGTGCACTTGTGACCTTTTCATACCATAATGCTTATCAAACTAGCAAAAACAAGGTAAACATATTTACAAAATAGCTGTGTCATTTGTTTAACCCTCCTGTTACCTTCACATTTAATAACATATTTTACCCTCGGGGTCAATTTGACCCCAGCAATTAAAACCTCCAGAAAATTATTAGAATTAATATTATTTCCCAAGTTTAAGTGTGAGGTACTTTATGTTTGTTTGTTGACTACCTAAATAGCTCTTTAAATATATAAAAAAGTTGATATTTCTTAGATGTTTGACACAGTGAAAAACAGCCTGGGGGTCAAATTGACCCCAAAGAACACCGACATTAAACATTGAATGGGGTCAAATTGACCCTAAAGGTAACAGGAGGGTTAAAATGGACTCATTATTATCCTAACCCTGACACAGACGGTGCACCACCAGAGATAAAGTTCTGCACACGCATGATCACGGGCGTGATGATTTCCTCGTGAATATATTTTGACGGTCTCGTGGTTCCCTGCTAGGCTCACGCTGCTCAGGTAGCACAGCGGCACTACAACTCGCAGCTGAAGAAGAAGGTGTGGTTAGGCTGGCATTCTCTGATCCAGAGACACTGGAAGGTCAAGATGGAGCGGGCTTGCCGTGCGAGGGCTGAAGAGGTCTGCACCCACCTGTCTGCAGAGTATGAGGCCAAGCTGGCAGAGGTACACGAGCATGCGAAGGCCCTGCACGTAAACACGCCGCGTGTGGTGATGCTGCAGTGATAGATTCATACTTGAATTTGCCTCATTGAAAAGTTTTACAGTAGGAAGTCTAGCAATCTGTAGTCGGAAAGATACATATTTTCCAACAGTTTCTTAAGTTACACTACCGTTCAAAAGTTTGGGGTCATCCAGACAATTTTGTGTCTTCCATGAAAACTCACTTTTATTTATCAAATGAATTGAAAATTGAATAGAACATATAGTCAATATATTGACACGGTTAGAAATAATGATTAATATTTGAATTATTAATTTTGTTCTTCAAACTTCAAGCTCAAAGGAAGGCCAGTTGTATAGCTTATATCACCAGCATAACTGTTTTCAGCTGTGCTAACATAATTGCACAAGGGTTTTCTAATCAGATATTAGTCTTCTAAGGCGATTAGCAAGCACAATGTACCATTAGAACACTGGAGTGATAGTTGATGGAAATGGGCCTCTATACACCTATGGAGATATTTCATTAGAAACCAGACGTTTCCACCTAGAATAGTCATTTACCACATTAACAATGTATTGTGGGTATTTTTGATTAATGTTATCTTTATTGAAAAAACAGTGCTTATCTTTGAAAAATAAAGACATTTCTAAGTGACCCCAAACTTTTGAACGGAAGTGTAAATGTAAGACATAGATGCAATTTAAACATCTCAGTGCACAACAGCCACACTACTCTTGATTGATAGGTAAAGAATATAAAGGTAAATAGGAAACGCTTGGATATCAAGAGTGCAACAAAAAGGCATAAGAATAAAAGCAAGGAAATTAACTTCATGGGTTTTTGTCGGTATCACATCAATTGATAAATGAATCGTTTCTATCTTGTGCATCCTGTCTCCACAGCACTGTGTGGCCATAGAGAAGGCCCAGGCAGAGATTCAGAGACTCCGACTGGAGCGCGAGCGCTATGAAGAATCGATGAAGAAAGCCTTCATGAGAGGCGTGTGCGCTCTCAACATGGAGGCCATCGGCATGTTCCACACGACGACAGAGGGACGGCCAGTGCCACCTTCAGCTCATGATCACCATGGTCTGTAATGGAATAGCCACACTAAGCTATTTTGAGAGAATAGCCACACTTTTAAACTTCGTTTGCACTGTTATCCTTGTCACAAGCCATATAACTACATAATTAGACCCCTGTTCTACCACAAAGCGTAAAAGCATTGCTGGACTTGCGTCTCTGTCGTATTGATTCAACACATCAATCATGAGAGAAACTACCAGGAAAAAGAAAGAAACACCATTTCCCCACAGAGTGCAGGCCTGTGTTATTGACAATTGTGTAGACTGGATAGAGTGGAGGGTGGTCTTTATTCTTCAAGTCATTCACTGGCTCATCTAATGGAGTGATGAGTCAGTGCATGTGCTACTAACAGGTATACTTTGCACAGGTTATAACCTTGAAGTGGCACGAAAAAATGTGGCGGGAAAAGTCCAATAGTCCTTTGCCACATTTATTAAATCATGTAATTACTGTTATTTAGTTGTATGGCAGCACTATTGAAATGGCTTAAGGGCTTGGGCCAATACAGGATATTTAAGTATGCAACTCAAATCAATTCAGTTCAAGAGGGAAGAGTCATATTTGTAAACCCCAGTCCAACATTTAGCACAAAAGTTATTGATTTTCTGCTATAATAACAAACTTTTATCAAGAAAATATTGTGTTATATTGTGAGTGTCTGAATGGTATGTTTTTTTCTTTTGCTTTAGATACTCTGCCTCCAGAGGATGAGTCTACATCAACTCAACCATATCCATATCCCATCTCTTCCACACAATTTAGTCCGGTCCACTTCGACTGCCCGGATCCTTCCCACAGCCAGGTAGAGGATCTGGTGAGAGGACAATTTATCATGAAACCATACATGTATTTACACGCCATAGTTCTTCTATACCATTGTTCAATTCCCTCAAATCCCGGATTAGATCAATCAACTCACCAGTCTTTAATATATTTAAAAAAATGTTTTAAGTGTATATGCTGTTGAATTTGCAGAATTTTCTTTTTCTTTAATTTAGATTATCATGGTTGTTACTTTAAATCCCAACAGATTCTTGCTTCCCACTTAACTTGTCTTATATATTCCACTAAAATGGAAATATTTGAATTCAGTAGTGGTGTTACAATGGTGTTTGTATTTCCTTGTTCCTCAGATGGGCTCCGGGGGCCCTGTGTCGAGGGCAGAGGTCATCCCTCCCACTACACTAGTGCACAGCTCCCTCCCACTAGGGGGCACTGCAAGCTCCCACAAACAGGTTGGCATTATACAGACTGATCGTTGACTATGATTATTATTACCATACGTGTTTCGGCTTAATTCCTAATCAGATCAGTTTAGAATTTTGGTCAAAAGACCGTAGTTATAGACAGGGTTTGTACGGTCATGGAAAACCTGGAAAAGTCATGGAATTTTAAAATGGTCATTTCCAGGCCTGGAAAAGTCATGGAAAAAACTTAAATCATAAAAGTTTGGGAAAAGTCATGGAAATTTGTGACATCACATGTTCATTTACGCCGATTTTGAAATAATTAATATGTTTTTTAAAGAAAGACGCTCAAAATATAAGGCGGCGATATCTCTCAATACGCAACATTTTCTACAGTTTTCATGTTTATACCGAGATTTCAGTTTGGTCATGGAAATTTGGTTTAAAGTCATGGAAAAGTCATGGAAATCCATCGGTCAAAATGTGTAAGAACCCTGTATAGAAGTTTGAGGTTTCATCGAACCCCCCCGCGCTGCAGTGTCACCGTTCTCACCCCGAATGAGTTTGCATGTACGACTGTTATTAACACAGAACGACTCGGGTTTAGTACAAAAGAAGTCTCGACGACAGTTATCCCATTCATCCGTGACACACTCATCTTTGCTGTTTCAGGTGAGCGGTCGTGTCATCACAGCCCCTCAACAAAAGCCCTCAAAGACCGTAACGGCCCGCATCACGGCACGCACTGACGGTGGGAAGGCTGCACGCGGCAACCTGCAGGTGATGAGCGTGGCTCCACCCATGAGCTCTGTGGTTGTGGAACGCCATCATCCTGTCACACGGGTACGGGACAGAGTGCATCACTACTGTATTGGGTACACCTTATTACCTTCGCATTGAAAATGCGGAAGGTTATGTTTTGATCGCCGTGTATTTATTTATTTATTTATTTATTTGTATGCGTGTTATTCGCATAACAAAAAAAGTTTTAAACCGAATCGCATGAAATTTGGTGGGATGATTGGTTATTATCCGGGGACCATTTGATTAGATTTGGGATCGATCGGGTCAAAGGTCAAGGTCACGGATAGGTCAAAATCTTCTTTTTACCATAGCACGGTCAATTTTTATCCAATTGGCATGCAAATAATGCCAACATGTTCAGATTTCAATGCCCAATCTTGTGATATGCGAAGGTATGCGCTCTACCGAGTGCCCGTTCTAGTTTATGTGAAGCTGAAAAAAATCCAGATGAACATTTTCATTTGTCTCTCTTTCAGCTCACGATCGGTCAGGCCACGGCTTCCAAGTTTCCTCGCTCCTCCCAACTGGGCCAAAGCACCGGCGGACACAGAAGCTCCTCCAGAACACACAGCGGCACGTGCCACGTACACTCGATCAAAGTGGTTGACTGATTTATATCAGATTTTATTCTATGAAACTATCCAAGAAATGGTTACCGTGGCATTAGTTTGGATTTGCCCTCGCTCTCCGCATTTGAAGTGAACAGTAGATTTTTTTTCAGCTTCCTATCATGAATGTGCATGATGTCTTGAGCAATAGTATTCTTCTCAGGAAAGTGCTTCATAGATACAAGGAAATGTACGCGTAAATGTTTTTTTATTATTATTCCCAGCTGGCTAGAGTTTAGAGTTACAACATGTACATTTATTTCTATGAAAAAAATGACTGAACAGAATCGTTTCACTTGTGCACGATTTTAAAATTGCATTTATTTATGGTATAATTTTTTCTCTATCGAGACTCACTTGTTGTTTTAATACACCAAAGCCATATGTTACTGATCAAAATAAATTATTTTACTGCTCACTTTCAGTTGTTGGAAATGATGTAAACGTGAAGTTATATAGTCCATATGTCGCCTCATAAAATGCTGCAGCTCTTGCTGTTGGAATCCAATGTCCTCATCCGAATCATATCTGCAAAACAAATTAACAATTTCCACGATAGCATTTTGGAACATATCCCCAGCCAGCACAACTTTATGTTTATATATTCCTGCATATATTTACAAATGTTCTGAATGTACCTGCAGCTTTCCTGTTCCCTGTGAGGATGAGGGCCTGGTAGAGGTCTTTGGCAATGCTCTTCTGAGCCAACTCCTCCCCGTGGAGCCAGATCAGCAGCATCCGGTTCCCATGCTCTTGATAGCTCTGTTGACCTGCGGACACACACACAGACACACACACAGCACTGTACAGCCAGCAAAATAAGTCAACTAACAATAACCTCACAACCTGCCTCTGTGCATAGAAAGATAAAATAAAAATAAATATAAAGGCCAATCTGATGGGGAAAAAAATGAAGCTATCCAAGAATAATAAATTTCGTTGTAAAATGTTCCTCATTCATTTTGGTGACAAGAAGCTTCTGTTTTACATTTTCAGAGAGTTTCCAAATGCACAGGAGAAAGGCTGTCCAGGCGGCGTGCGGGTTACGGCACCTGTCCACTGCTCCTCGATGGCCGACACCTGGTCCTTTGTGAAGCTCCAGTGCTCTGCGAGACTTTTCCAGTCTCCTGCCTTCAGAATCTTGTAGGCCAGGTGCCAGGCCGAGGAGCGGTACTGCTTGGTCTCGGAGCGGTGGTCCAGTTTAAACGTCAGCGGATTCTCGCTGTGAATGCTCTCATTAACTTCTGGGTTCGCCTGAAAGGGCAATTAAATTACGTAAAAGGCCACAAGCCTTGGAGTCAGAGAGCACGGGGGCATGTGGAGAGATTATTGGAAAGACATGATTAGCAATATGAATGCCAGAGTTTAAAAAAAAATTTAATAACGATAACAACAGGAAAGGATTCAGACATGCTCTTAATTCAATTATTGATAAATTGCCTGTCAACATCTTCTGGGTTGCAGGTCCGTCCTCTTTATTTCTTTTTTTTACTTTAGATGCTTGAATAATATTCGAGGGGATTGAATTTATCTAGATTTTACATTGGAAAATAAATCGTTTGTGATGAATGTGATTATTGATTTCAGGGCCTCTAGAATGAATTATGGCACACGTGTGAAAACAGTACAAGTTTCAAGTCATTTCTGCATTTCTCACCTTCCTCCAGGTGTAGTATCTTTCTGCTTTGATGATCATGTCCACAACAATCACCTCGTCTGCTCTGACTGCCACACCCAGAGCCGTCTTACCCTGCTACTCCGAATCCAACACGTACAACAAAATACAAACATGTAATCTCTCTTATGCTAACATCAGCTGTAAAATACACTAAAAACAATTATCTATCATCCAATTTGTTTCTCATCTCTTGGTTACCTTGTTAGGCTTCCTTATCCATGAAAATATTGGTTTTAATATTTTTGGTGTGGGCCTCTGGGCCTTTTCTTTGTCAGTATACCCCTCGATTTCAATTTTAAAAATGGTAAAATGAACCTCAAGAGAATCATATAAATAAATAAAGGGTTGTTGTGTTACCTGACTATTACTGAGGGGTATTAGAACACATCTCTTAACTGTTGGATTTTGGCCATGATTTACTCGGTCTGCACAAGAGCATAAGTTAACATATATGGCAATTATCCTGTTATTACCCTGTCCCGGAGGGTCAGATCCAGCCCGGCTTTAAGAAGCATTTCCACGACATCTATCCTGGCCGACTCTGCAGCAAGGTGCATAACAGTCTGGGACCTCTAACAGTTCACAGCATCGGACGGGACGACACAATGCAGCAATTATTTTCTCAATTTACTCGTCTCATATATAGTTTGACTCGCATCTTATTTGACTCGAGACTAGCGCACCTTATCAGCGACATTAATGTTGCAGCCGGCCGTCAGTAGAGAATGGATGACAGGGATGTGACTGTTCTTCACGGCAAGGTGGAGAGGAGCCTCGAGGTGCTGAGAGGGAAAATATTCTGTTTCACGACGTGAGCCCAGAAAGTGAACTTTTAGCTTAACCCTCCTGTTACCTTCAAATCTACTAACATCTTTTACCCTTTTTGACCACAGCAATTAAAACCTCCAGAAAATGATTAGAATTAACCCTCCTGTTACCTTAGGGTCAATTTGACCCCATTCAATGTTTAACCCTCCTGTTACCTTTATATTTACTGACATATTTTACCCTTGGGGTCAATTTGACCCAGCAATTAAAACCTCCAGAAAATTATTAGAATTAATATTGTTTTCCAAGTTTAAGTGTGAGGTACTTTATGTTTGTTTGTTGACTACCTAAATAGCCCTTTAAATTAATAAAAAAGTTGATATTTCTTATATGTTTTACACAGTGAAAAACAGCCTGGGGTCAAATTGTACAGGACATTGAAAACATATCATCATGTGAATCTTATGTTTTCCCAGTTGTCCTCAATAAATTAGGAGAAGTCGTGAAATATGAAGCAAAAAAAATGATGTCAATAATTTTTTTAGAGACGTTAAACATTAAATAGGGTCAAATTGACCCCAACGGTTATAGGGTTAACATCTGAGTACTACCCTCACCTAGCTTGGGTTTGCTTACCTTATTCTGGAAGTCCATGTAGGATTTGTAATCTAAGAGGAGTTGAACAAGAGGCATGTCTCCTCTTTCTGAAACTGGATGGAGAGCGCTGCATCTGGCCTTCAAGAGAGGCGAGAGAGGGAGATTTAGCTGTTGACCGACTACAAGAACAAAAACACTCAATCATGTTACACTATTACATTATCACAGGGCACCAAGTCAGATATTTAGAGGGGGAAAGTATTTATCTTGAGGGAAATTGCTGTGCAGCAGTTGCAATACAGAATAGGAAGAGTGTAAATATGATTAGTGTAAAAGTCAAAGACAACAATACGGTGTAAATACAACAAAAAGTATATATACACTACCGTTCAAAAGTTTGGGGTCACTTAGAAATGTCTTTATTTTTCAAAGAAAAGCACTGTTTTTTCAATAAAGATAACATTAATCAAAAATACCCACTATACATTGTTAATGTGGTAAATGACTATTTTAGGTGGAAATGTCTGGTTTCTAATGAAATATCTCCATCGGGCGTGGGCCTGGGGCCTGGGGCCTGAGGTGAGGTCCTACAGTCCCAGTATTAGATTAATCCACCTCTACTATCATTATTCTGGCTGCCCACCAGGGCTGCTCAATACGTCTACGTCGACGGGATCACGGCGTATTATTAGAAATTCGCAAAAAAAAAAAAAATGGCCCGTCATTTCATTTTTAGCAGTTTATTTATTAAACTAAACAATTAAACTAAACGGCCGTCTGATGTTGATCGGGCATGTCATTTTCTCTGTCATTTCTCTCGCGCTGCGTGCAGTGCGCGCGCGATGGAGAAGTCGAAAACGAAGAAAAAGAGAAGAAAAAATTTTGTTCACTAAACAGGGCATTGTAAACAGGGCAAGTAGATTTCGTAGCAGATTTCACCAAATGACATCATCCCTTCCATTCCTTCTGGGTTGAAAAAAATGGTCCGTACTAAAATGAATTAATTTGATCTTTTCTGATTCAGTTTCTCTTTCATCCTTCTGTCTACTGCCCGCGCTTCTCACTCTAAATATGACCATCAAACGCCTTGGCCTATCCCTGCCTGCTAAAAGCCTGCCCTGCCCTTCTGCTTCCTAGAGGAGCCAGGCTAAAAGCTGATTGGCTGACACAACATAACTCTAAAACTTGACTTGACATAGCAAGCGCCCATTTCCATTCTATTGATTCTACAGCAGGCAGATTTTATTCCCTGGCCTAAGGGCGGCTTTTGATGGCCTGGCAGTTGGCGATTGGATAAAACATAAACATAAAGATCAAATCTGGCGAGACAACCCCGCAATCTCAGCCCAGAAGGAACAACTATGAAAATAAGAATAACTCTTACTCTGGGAAATACATACTACATAAAAATGGAAAAATATATATTTAAAAATATATATTCTGAAAATGTTTAGAAGGCCAGAAGATGGCCTGGCCAGCCCTGGGTCCATAGGTGTATAGAGGCCCATTTCCATCAACTATCACTCCAGTGTTCTAATGGTACATTGTGTTTGCTAATCGCCTTAGAAGACTAATGTCTGATTAGAAAACCCTTGTGCAATTATGTTAGCACAGCTGAAAACAGTTATGCTGGTGATATAAGCTATACAACTGGCCTTCCTTTGAGCTTGAAGTTTGAAGAACAAAATTAATACTTCAAATATTAATCATTATTTCTAACCTTGTCAATGTCTTGACTATATTTTCTATTCAATTTTCATTTGATGAATAAAAGTGAGTTTTCATGGAAGACACTAAATTGTCTGGATGACCCCAAACTTTTGAACGGTAGTGTATATATATCCTGTATTTGTACAAACACACAATGTCAATATCAAATAACAATAGGGATCAGTCTAGATGGAGTTGCATATACATATGTATGTCCTATCAAAGGAATATCTGATCTGCCAAAAAAATGTGCCAGTTAAAGTCATAGAAGTGGCCTGTTGTACCGTTGTGAGGACGTTGGGGTCACAGTCGGCCTCCAGCAGGATCAGGACACATTCTTCATGGCCTTGTTCCGCTGCCTGGTACAGAGCCGTCTCACAGTTCTGCAAAACAAAATCTACATATATAATAGTAGTGCTAGATAAAAAAAACTCACACACAAAATGTCTTGCGATGCTCACAAAATGTAAACGATATTTTCAGACTCGTAACCGTAACGAATCAGAAATGAATCCTCGTTGGATAATAAACCGGCATCTGTAACTTAATAGCCCGACGGAAAATGATATTTGTTTATGCTGATGTCGTTTTAAACATTTAAAATGATTTAATAACTATTTTAATTATTAACTCCATCATCGTTATTCAGATGATATCCATCGTTAAACTCCACTCCCATTTGGAAGAATCCAGAAACACCGAGTAAATATTATCAAGTAGAATTGAAGTTCAACCCAGTGCACAGTTTTCTTTGCTATATAAAAGTAACCGGTACACGTTTAATTCACCTTAATTAATCCAAAGTGGAGCCACCAGCCAGCTGTGGGTGAGTCACACGCTGTGACACACCAAACCGTGACAGAGGTGATGTTCATTGATTGTGTACCATAGGTGATGCACATTGATTGTGTACCATAGGTGATGCACATTGATTGTGTACCATAGGTGATGCACATTGATTGTGTACCATATTGACTTCATCCCGCGTATCGAAGCTCTGCAGCAGCGACCGTACGGCATCCGATTGGCCGTTCTTGGCAGCTAAGTGCAGGGGCGTGTCCCCGCCCTGGCAGATGGGAGGGAAACAACGGGCATCAAAGGGTGTTGAGCTTATTTGCAGTTGCAACACACACACACACACACATGTGCATTCAGACACATGTGAGTCCACACACACACCTTGTTGGCCTTCATGGTGCCCATTTCAAATGGAATAATCAGCATATCCATCATTTCAACACATCCATGCTTTGCCGCCAATGCAAATGCCCGTTGTTCTGACTGAAAAAAAGAATTGATGTACAAACAATATTTACTTCATATACTTTGTTATTGATATAATAACCGTAATATTCATGAATTATATGGTTGATTTGTGTAAAATGGGTTTCAAGTAGATACCTTGTCATCTTTGTCTAGCTCTTTCATATGCAGGTCATTAATTATATACTCTACAATGTCGGTGTGGTTGTTGATAGCAGCGCAGTGCAGGATATTCATTCCGTCCTTAGGTGGGTGAAAAGCAAGGTGCAATATAATATATAATAAATGTACTTGAGTTGCAATCGTAAACAGAGGGATGTATGGCATCATGGACACGAGCATCTGAGACAAGCATATACGAATGTTAGGTTTGTAATCCATTATTATGGAAATGAATTACCTTAGGGTGAACATTTTCTTTAATAATCAAAATAGAAAGACAAATGGCCCAATTTCTGTATATATTTCTCTATCAATTACTGAGAAAAAGTAGAACAAAGATCTTCTTGCTTGTTTACCTCGTTCTCAACCTTCTGTTCAGCCCCGGACTGCACTAATAATTTCAGGATGTCCAAACTGCCAAACCAGGCAGCCAAATGAATGGGTGCCACACCGTGCTGCCAGACGAGAACACAATGGAAGGTTGTGATAACTTAACCCTCCTGTTACCTTTCGGGTCAATTTGACCCCATTCAATGTTTAACGTCGGTGTTCTTTGGGGTCAATTTGACCCCAGGCTGTTTTTCACTGTGTCAAACATATAAGAAATATCAACTTTTTTATATATTTAAAGGGCTATTTAGGTAGTCAACAAACAAACATAAAGTACCTCACACTTAAACTTGGGAAACAATATTAATTCTAATAATTTTCTGGAGGTTTTAATTGCTGGGGTCAAATTGACCCCGAGGGTAAAATATGTTAGTAAATGTAAAGGTAACAGGAGGGTTACGAGTATTACATAAGCAAATGTCAGTGGCTCAATTTGTCAGATGCAGGGAGTGAGAAACCCTCCCACCTTGTCCTTTTGGTCCACCTTGACCCTCCGCTGAAGAAGAAGATGCACAGCTTCCTTGTTTTTGCCAGCTACTGCATAGTGAAGGGCAGTCCTGTTATCCTGAGTCAAACAACATTTTCAGTATATTGTCCATTCAATATACTTTTTTTTTTACAAAATCCAAGAAATGAGGAGCCTTTCGGCCTGTGTGTGTGGCATCATACGATGCGGTACGCTGACATGCAGATTGAGTGTTTGTCTAGACTCACCAGATCCCTCGCGTTGGCGTTCAGCCCTCTTGCCAGCGCCTTCATGGCCACCACATCATTTCTCTTTGCTGCTTCCATAAACTGCTTCTCCCCAGAAAGCACTGCACAACACAGTACATATTATGGCTTTAAAAAAAAATGTAGATACATAACAGCATGTGCTTATCTTGATGCACAACCAGATGATGTGTCAGGTATACACTACCGTTCAAAAGTTTGGGGTCACCCACCCAGGCAATTTCGTGTTTTACATGAAAACTCACACTTTTATTTATCAAGTGATTTGCAAAATGAATAGAAAATATAGTGAAGACATTGACAAGGTTAGAAATAATGATTTTTATTTTAAATATTAATTTTGTTCTTCAAACGTCAAGCTCAAAGGAAGGCTAGTTTTATAGCTTCTCTAACCAGCATAACTGTTTTCAGCTGTGCTAATTAAAAAAGGGTTTTCAAGGGTTTTCTAACCCTCTGTTAGTCTTCTAAGGCGATAACACAATGTACCATAAGAACACTAGAGACGAGCCTCTACACACCTATGTAGATATTTCATTAAAAACCAGACATTTCCACCTAGAATAGTCATTTACCACATTAACAATGTATAGACTGTATTTCTGATTACCTTCGCATTGAAAATGCCGGAAGGTTATGTTTTGATCGCCGTGTATTTATTTATTTATTTATTTATTTATTTGTATGCGTGTTATTCGCAAATCTCAAAAAGTATTGAACCGAATCGCAAGAAATTTGGTGGGATGATTGTTTATTATCCGGGGACCAGTTGATTAGATTTTGGGATCGATCGGGTCAAAGGTCAAAGGTCAAAGGTCATGAACAGGTCAAAATCTTTCGCAGAACTCAAAGTATTGAACCGAATCGCATGAAATTTGGTGGGATGATTGTTTATTATCCGGGGACCAGTTGACTAGATTTTGGGATCGATCGGGTCAAAGGTCAAGGTCAAAGGTCATGAACAGGTCAAAATGTTCTTGAATCGCATGAAATTTGGTGGGATGATTGGTTATTATCCGGGGACCATTTGATTAGATTTTGGGATCAATCGGGTCAAAGGTCAAGGTCATGGAAAGGTCAAACTCTTTTTTTACCATAGCACGATACATTTTTGTCCAATTGGCATGCAACTAATGCCAAAATGTTCATAATTCAATGCCCAATCTTGTGATATGCGAAGGTATGCGCTCTACCGAGTGCCCATTCTAGTTAATTTAATGTTATCTTCATTGAAAAAAACAGTGCCTTTCTTTGAAAAATAAGGTAATTTCTAGGTGACTCAAAACTTTTGAACGGTAGTGTACATATAATATCATCTGAGTTAAAACCTGAGCAGGAGCAGACGAGGTCAGCGGAGATGAGTGTATGTGCTGTGGTGCAGCTTGCCTTGGTGTACGCCTAATGCAAATAGTGTGTTTCTTGTGAAGAAATGGGGCATATATAGTCATTCCACTCTGCATAACTAATCATTAACTCCAGCTTTAACAATATAAACTCGAAGACTTAGTCCTGAACAAGAGAAACTTCTTTGAAATATTGCCTACATGATCATTTAAATATATTCTATTTGTTTTCCACTTTTTCTACATTTGATCTACTTCCATACTCACACATCACGCTGTCGTCGAAGCTGGTATCTTCCACTCTGTCCGATTGCCTGTTGGATATGAAGTCAGCGAAACCCATAATAGTCTCCTCTTTTATCCACTTCCGAGGGTCCAAATCTTCTGTTTTGGGACGATGCTTCTTCATCATCGCCTTCAAATCCATCGCTCTTTTCTCCATTGCGAAGCTTAAACGACCTCTTTGTGTGACCAAGGGTTTTTAATGTCAATAACACTGACAGTAAACACAGAAAGATCTCTGAGGAAACAGATCCCATAGAACACGTTCAGACCCCGTACCGTTCTCGTCTTCAACGAGACGGCGAGCCTCGAGGTGGAAGTCTCCTGCTGCTATTCTCTCAAGGCTGTGTTTGCTTTACCGGCTCACTCCCTGGAGCCACTGCTGATATCAACAGAGACTATTTGACAAGTCACACGTCGCCTTTGTTCCACGACTAGTATGCGGCTTCATTTATCGTGGTCTCCATCGTGAAATATGCCTACTACCAACTATTCATACACTCTGTCATATTCATTGAATGTGTTTTAACTCTAAATCTGTCCTTCTGGTCACATGACATCTATTACATCTGTCCATCCTGGAGAGGGATCCTCCTCTGTTGCTCTCCTGAAGGTTTCTTCACTTTTTTTCCCCATGAAGGGTTGTTTGGGAGTTTTTCCTGATCCAATGTGAGGCTTTGGGACAGGGATGTCTATGTGTAAAGTCGAGTGTAAAGCACTCTGAGACACATTTGTAATTTGTGAAAATGGGCTATACAAATAAACTGAATTTACATTAGGCTTTGAGAATGTTGTGCAATGTTTACCCAAGATTAACACAAGGCTCTAATTGAAGTTTAACTTGTTTGCAGAGGGATGTTTGACGATACAAACAAAAGTTCTCGAGGAGCAAAGTTTCACATTCACACCCGAGGCATTGCAGTATTTTCCTGCTGCGGAACATGTTTTTTTGGGTGTTTAAGTATCAACGCGACAGCTTTTAACCTTCTGTGAAATATTTCTTGAGTATGCCAACATTGTTGGTTAAAACTGAGATTAATAATAATGAACTGTGGAAATGTCAACACGCAAAGTGAAATTTCAGCAGAAAAGTAATTTATTTCTTATATAACTTTGATTTACACGATAGCAGGATTCTCTTATCTTCATTATTAAATATACACCTTTTTATCATTGGAAACATAATAAATACAACTGTAAATTACTGAAAATATCTGAATAAAATAAATGAATGAAGATACATTTAAAAACTCACATTATGCATACAATCAGTCTAATACATACATACCCTTATGAACCAGTACGCATAGTGAAATAAAAACATTATGCTCATCTTTAGTGAGTAAGAGAAACAGGAAATACATAATATTGCCATTAATTTGCCAGAATTAAAACAGAGTTTGTCTGTTGCCATGTTTAATTACCCATCTAGTGTCATACATAGTGCAAATAATATATCAATTACATATTTATAAGGAACATTACATTTTGATATGGCTTTGTGTGCAATAATAAACTGCTCAGTGGAGCAGAAGGGGCGCGGTGTTTTCCATTTCCTGAAGATGTTCTGAGTTCTTCGTGCACGACTGTCACCTGAAGAACTTGTCGATGGTGTTGTGAGAGCCGAGGCGTTTGGCCTTTTTAGACGGCGGAGAGGAAGGCGAGTCCCGTCTGAAAGTCATTAAAAAAATATATACTTTACCGACAGCACGTGGAATATTAAGAGACAACATGCAGCAACAGTCTGTCATCAAGCGGCCTCACCTTTTGGCTTTGCCTTTACTTGCTTGCATTGGCAGGAGGCGGCTCCCGTCTGTGAACAGATAGACACTCATGAACACAGAGGAAAAGAAACGACAACAGAAATGGCATCCAAGGGGGTTACACTATTGTAGCACGTCTTCAGGGACATAAATAATGCTATTTCTGAGGCTTGTTTAAGAGGAAATCATGATGCAGTCCATTGTTACCTTCGCATTGAAAATGCGGAAGGTTATGTTTTGATCGCCGTGTATTTATTTATTTATTTGTATGCGTGTTACTTGCATAACTCAAAAAGTATTAAATCGAATCGCATGAAATTTGGTGGGATGATTGGTTATTATCCGGGGACCATTTGATTCGATTTTGGGATCGATCGGGTCAAAGGTCAAGGTCATGAAAAGGTCAAAATCTTCTTTTTACCACAGCGCGGTCAATTGTTATCCAATCGGCATGCAACTAATGCCAAAATGTTCATAATTCAATGCCCGATCTTGTGATATGTGAAGGTATGCGCTCTACCGAGTGCCCATTCTTGTTGGAAATGTAAAGGTGAGAAAGTGATTTAGCTATTTCCAAGCCCGGAGCACAGGAAGCCCGACCGGCCAGAATGAGATGTCTTTTCTCCGCGGGAATCGATTCAAACTTCTCACACAATGTCACGGTCAATAGAAAACACTGACCTCCTCCCAAATTGATACTCCTTTGGTCAACTACAAATATTCCATACAGCCACTGTTTAAATGTTACTAACAGGGTTGGAAAAAGTGTCTATCATCAATATATATATATTTTAATGAAAATAAAAATGTGAAAGGGTCTCTCTCTTTAAAGAATGATCAACTGAATCTGCAGCAAGCAGTGTTTTGAGAAAAACTCAACTGTCTGCACACAATGCCCACTCAGCACCGGGCAGCACATAGACAGCTAGTGACCAGCTGGTGTGGAGCATTTAGCGCATAAAGACATATTTGTCTCAGGAGTTGGTCAATCTGTCCTTAAGTGGAATGGCCTTGGAAACCGCTGTATGCCCTGGTGTATATTTGGAGGGTTTTTCTCCTATCAACCGTGACCAATTATTTTTTTTCACGGGTTTCTACACAACCTCCTACCTGTCTCTGGACCCCATCCCGGCGGGGCTGCTTAAGGCGTTTTGCTGCCTTTAATTTCTATTTATCTATTATTATTACTGTTGTGCACTTGCCACACTCGCGTACCACACTCCTTTTTAAGGTGGCTAATCAAAGCCCTCTGAATCAAGACTCTGGATCCAGGGTATTGGCTAAGATAAGGACGATCCTTAACTCCCCTTCCTCGATCCTTCCAAGAAAAGTCAACATCAATGTGTTGCATTCTAAATCATCATAGTTTATTTGAATGAGACATTTAGTTTAGAAAGCACCACAGCACAGCACCGCCCACAGCACCAGGCGGCACTGGTGAACCTCTTAATGGACTCAGATAAAGGACTTGGTCTTGTTAGTGCTTAGTGCCTCATTGACACCTGCCATAAACTGACCATGACATACATGGACTGGAGCAGTTTGGGGGCATTTCAGGCACGCACTTCATTGGTTTAAATCCTTATTATCGGATATTTATTATTTGGCAGTTCTGTATTTTACGCGATGGCCTCGAGCGGAACACTAATTACTCACACTAACCCACGGAGTTCCCATCCCTTTTACATTGGATTATATTATTACTTTTTTCCACATACTTCCTTTGTCCAAAAACATATTTCAACTGCAGATGACACTCAACTAGATTTATCAACTAACTCAGAGAGATTCAAACATTACAAAACAAACAACTAAATTCATGAATACAAAAAATTGATGAAAACAATGATTGATGTTATAATTTTATAAAAACAGAGAAACTTAGATCAATTATCTGTCTAGGCCCTGGCCCTGAGCACCTCAGATTACCTGGGGATCAACATGGATTCTGCCATGGCATCCCTTCTCTTTTAAAGAACTTTGGTCGACTCTACGTTTGGGCTTTGAATTTGACTTCCTTCAAAACTTAATTCTTTCAACTGCATTCTTTCATCTCAATCAGGCACATCTTAGACAAAAAAAAATTCAAAGACTCAGGTAAATCAAAATCATATTGTTAGGTAGCTTATGTGACTCCTTATTGGATAACTGCTGTAATTCTAATAATGAAATAAATCTCTTGGCTCCCCCTCTCACTAAAGCAGATTCTCACTCACTAAAACTAAGAAAAACTAAGAAAGACTGCTGCACTAGCTGCTCTAAACTGCTCTGCTCTGAATCTCAGTAACCTTTTAAATCTTTTCTTTTGATCTCCAGCCTTGATTGGTGATGATTGCTTACTATTATATACTCAGAATCTTAAGGCTTTGCGTATGCCCCACTGCTTCACGCAATTAAAACTAGAAAACTTGTCCTTCTAGCCAGTCCGAAAGTATCTTGGGAGCCAGAGCCTTATTCAGCAAGCAAGTTATCAAGCAGTCCTTTTAGGAAAAGAACCAGACAGAGTTCTCGTTTAAGACTAGACTTAAGTCTCGTTTAGAGAGGACTTAAGACCAGGGCTGAATCAGGTTTGCCCTGAGGTCCCTGGGATATGCTGCTTAGGGTCTCTGATTTTGGGGGGCGCCTGGGTTGCTATAGAGGATTTTTTGATCTCCTCTTGCCCTTTTTCTTCTCTCATGCTCTCTCAATCTCTCTCCCCTATCTCTCTCTCAATCTGCGTTCCTCCTTCTGTCATCCATCGATCCTATCTCTTGGAATCCTCGGATCGGTCGCCACCTCCTGGAGACTCTACTGCCTGTCCTGCCTGATGGTCACTGACTGTCCTGTCCTGTGACCACGCCACTGCTCTGTTGATCCTGCCCCTCTCCCTCCTGGATTGAATCTCACCTATTCATATGGAGGTCCCATATTCTATTACTCTTATTATGAACTATTCATGAACTATGTTCTATTTCTGTCATGTCTCCTCCATGCATCCTCCTCATCTGCTCATCTGTACATTCTGTTCTTCCTGGTCCCTCTGATCTCTTATTTGGGAGTTTTTCCTTTTTCCCTTTGTTTTGGGAATTTTTCCTTTTCCGGCGTGAGTTTTGGGGTTTGGATGTCTATAATTTGGTTTGTGGATGTGATGTAAATAAATTTATTTGTTGTTTAAATTAGTGGAACAAATTTGAATTATTTGAATTGAAAACCAGAGCTAGAGTGAGTCATCACAATCCAGTGGAATCGTCACGTGGCACTGAAACGGCTGGATGTTTGACTAAGCAAAGGTGCCGATATGGTACTGTTGTGCTCCCAAGTAATGTCTGCTTCCCCCAAGGGGTCAAAATAAATACACACTCACCTATGGCCTTGCTATTTATGACTGAAGTTGGATTCATGGGAGATGCCGTCTGGCCCCCCAGCTCATGAAGGACCTCCTGGTTCAGGCAGAGGTCAACGTGGTGGTTGAAGATAGTGAGGTCATCACTATCCTGGGTCAGCTGACATACTGGGCAGATAAGGACGGGGCCTTTTTCATGACATGGCTGTTGCATGGTTACCGTTCTATTGTCACCATTGCTCCGCAAAATCGCTTGAAGAGAATCGTTTTCCGCGTCGCGCCGGTCTTCTTGAGGATCAACTCTGTTCGACTCAATTCCTCCACACTCTGCCCGGCCCTTCTCGAGGTCCGTGTCGGAGTCTGTGTCGGAAATCGTGCATTGGATTGGATTTCTAGAGGCTTCAGTGAGACACTGGTCGATATGCGTGTTGAAGACATTCAAATCAGTGGTCTCCACCTGCCCGAAACACACTGGACAGGTGAGGCTCTCTGACCCGGCGCCACCACGGCCTGAAGTGGACGCATGGGCCTCGACGTGGGAAACAAAGTCGTTTTCGGAGGGATCCGAGGCCGTAGAGTCGCTCTCGTGTGCTTCCTTCGACGACTCGACGCCCTTTTCTGTGGAAATCGTAACACAACCATCCTCCCCGTGCGCTTCCTTTTGTGCGCCTGCATTTGCCGCCTGGACTTGCAGTCGTCTGGCATGAGCCCTTTGGAAGAAAGACTGTTTGGGTTCCTCGCTCGTCTGACCCCCCTCGACCCCTCTCTGCTTATCCCCCCGGGGTACTTCCTCTCGTCTCTGGCACTTCTGTGCAAGGGGAAGACAGGCAGGTGGCCCGGTTTGGAAGGACTGATAGGAGAGACACTTGCTCTCAAGCTTTTGATTCGTTCCTTGGGAGGAGCCACTGGAGTCCGTCGTGCCCGGCTTTAGAAAGCCCACGATGCTCCTCTGCAGAGGCTTTTTATCATCCAAGCTGACAAAGGCGGAGATTCTAACACCTACGAGGGGAAAAACAAATCACCAGGAGAAAACTTCAAAATGAATGCCGACTGTGTTTTTATTTCTTACTGCGGTGCGTGACGGATCATTTGGATTTAATTCACGACAGTGATAATAATTGATATGCAAGTTATATTGCGATATCTAATTACCCATGAGTCTCAATCTGAGCGGCTGGGGGCTTTCATTGTCAATTGCTGTTTTCAGAAGGTCCTTAGCAACAGCAAAAATCTCATCCACTGTCGCAACAGCATACAGCAGCGTCAGCGCCCGGGTTTTCACCTCAAAGTTCACGTTCTTAAGCTTCAGTGTTACCGTTTTACCCTGAAGAAAAAATGAAGAAAATACACAGTTGAATTCAGAATCAGGGAAATCCGTTACAGACATTTCTGTCTGCTGTCAAACAACCTCTTAATTATAAGCATAATCAATGGCCCTGTGGAAAGGCCATACATGAGGAATATATCTGTACACTCTGTCATATTACTTGTCAGAATGCATTTTGTGAGTAAAACGCCACAAAGCGCTTTCATAGTAATGTGATCATCTCACAGGGAGACATTTACAAGGCTGAGAGTCGCCGTGTCTCCTTCATGGATCTCCATTTCCTGCCGCTATCAAGGCCACATCAGGGCCCAGGCAGGGGGGCGATGGTTGTGCCAAGCCAACCAGACTTTTTCTCCATCGATTCACAAAGGAATGAACAGGTTGAGGTAATTGTTTGAAATTCCGTCTGGAGGAAGTGTGATTCTAGTGAGGCTGAGAATAGGATTTTTTTTTTTTTGGTGCTATTCTTTCTAATATTACCCGTTTCTCTCGATCCGTTTTTGTGGTATCGGTTTCTGTGCGAAATATCCCCAATGCTTGTTACCTTCGCCATGTATTTATTTATTTATTTGTATGCGTGTTATTCGCATAAGTAAAAAAGTATTAAACCGAATCGCATGAAATTTGGTGGGATGATTGGTTATTATCCGGGGACCATTTGATTAGATTTTGGGATCGATCGGGTCAAAGGTCAAGGTCATGAAAAGGTCCAAATCTTCTTTTTACCATAGCGCGGTCAATTTATATTCAATTGGCATGCAAATAATGCCAAAATGTTCATAATTCAATGCCCAATCTTGTGATATGCAAAGGTATGCGCTCTACCGAGTGCCCATTCTAGTTTTATTTTGCTTCTATTTTCTCAGTCTGAGACAATCACATAGAGTTTTAAGGTAAGACCCATGGAAGCAATGTCTCACAGTATACAGTGTAACCCCATGTGTTGTTGATGAAACCAGGACAGGGAGCCAAATATGTGATCGAGACAAACTACGTGTTCATAGGATATGCACAGAGGTATGGTCAGGTTGCAAAATAAAAACAATCACTCCTCATTCACTACCTTTAGACCTTCTTTCTTTATGTCTTCTGCTAAGTCTTCACAGAGCTGCCTGCAAAAAGACAACTGCTCCTCAACATTACTCAGTTCTTTGAATGTCCTGTAAAGATCAGGTGGGACAAAAAGAAATGAGAGAGAAATAAGTGGATGGACACAAAAAGAATGAAAGAAATTCAGCTGTGTCATTGTCAACGTGTGCCTCATTAAAAACACACCTTTCTGTGCTCATGCTTTTCCTTTCTTCATGTCTGTATAAAAGCAAAGACAGAGAGTATTAGCTGGATTTACTTCTTTCTTAACCCTCCTGTTACCTTAGGGTAAATTTGACCCCATTCAATGTTTAATGTCGGTGTTCTTTCGGGTCAATTTGACCCCAGACTGTTTTTCACTGTGTCAAACATATAAGAAATATCAACTTTTTTATATATTTAAAGGGCTATTTAGGTAGTCAACAAACAAACATAAAGTACCTCACACTTAAACTTGGAAAACAATATTAATTCTAATAATTTTCTGGAGGTTTTAATTGCTGGGGTCAAATTGACCCCACGGGTAAAATATGTCAGTAAATATAAAGGTAACAGGAGGGTTAAACATTGAATGGGGTCAAATTGACCCTAAGGCAACAGGAGGGTTAATCAATTGTGTTGACAATTATTCAACAGACGGTGAAGTACCTCGGTATAGATGTGGAGCCCAGACCCAAAGAAACCTGCATGAGATGATGCCAGGCCGTCTCCGAGAACAACAACGAGAGCAACTCCATCTGCTGGCCCAGATGAGAACAGCTACTGATGCCAAGAGCGTTCAGCATCTTCTCACTCACTTTCCCGATGCCAGACACCTAGAGAGGATACAAACACATGTTTCACGGCCTTTAAATATGAACGATTTTCTTGAAATCACCTTTCCCCTGTTATGCAGTACACCCATTAGTCCCTTTACACCCCATCTTCAATATTACAAAAACACACGAGAAACACACTCCGACTCTCTGTCTGTGTTTTAGTTTGAGCAATGCGTGTCGTACTTTGCGAACTGGGAGGTTCTTGACAAATTCCATAACGGCCTCTCGAGTGGAGGGGAGTCGGTATTGGCCGTTGGGCTTGTTCTTGTCACTGCACACCTTGGCAAGCATCGTGTTTGGAGCAATTCCTAGAAGAGTAAATAGACTTTTTCGTTATTATTGTTGAGCGATTTCTTTATTTTTGCAAAGAATGACATATAATCGTGGAGTTTGGGTTTTATTCAGAAAGTGGGGGAGAGAGGGAAGGGAACAACTCAACGTGGTTGAATATTCTCCTGCTAAAGTCAAACGCCAGATGTTTAACAATAGCAACACACACTAAAAAGGAAAGTGTTTTATTAATCACTTGAGAACAGCTTTTGCCCTTACCTGCACTGGCAGTGAGCATGGTCTTCTGCTCAATGCGGAAGCGCATCTCTCTCACGGCCTCCTCGAGAGACGTGCCAAACACCTCGAACGCACTGCCGGCGGTGCCGGCGGCGCCGACGCCTTCAGAGTCCGACAAGCAGAGAGAGGTGCTCGGGCTGTCCTCGAACAGGACGGGAGAGAGCTCTTCTTCCTCGGGCGCTGCCTCCTGGGGAAGACCAATCTGCTCTTCACCTTTACAGAAAAGAAATGACTTCTCACAATAACCTGACGGATTCTCGAAACTTTGATCATGGAACGGTGTTCCCCGTCATATTATGCACACAGAGAATGTACCGAATGTTGCAGTTAAAAAAAAACTAAAACATCACATTCCACATTTCTGGGTAATTAAGTCCTGCCTGTAGCGGCGCCGCTGGCGCGGAAGCGATGTGTACGAGAGGATTCTGGCCAGCTCTGTCTCTGCTCCAGGTGGTCTGTAAAATCCAGATAAGCTTCATCCAGACTCATCGACTGGAAGTGAGGGTCATATTCTGCAAAAACCTCCCGGACCTAACAGAGCGATACACATTCATGAGCACCTGTCCGAGCAAAGGGCGACAAAAGAGTCCCATAGCATTTTGTTTTCATGCAAGTTTCAAGACGTACTCATCTCTTTGTTTGTGTGCTTTGCCATCAGTCTTACCTCATCACTCACAGCTCGGTATTTAGTAAAGTTGGTTGGAACAATAACTAAGTTGGGGCAGAGTTTCTTTGCGATGAACCCAGGCATGGCAGCTCGAACCCCGTACTTCCTGGCATGGTAGTTAGACGTTGACTGCAAGAAAAAGGGTGAGATTTAAATGAAACAGTGTAAACTTGTCTCGAGGTCATTCATAAAACATTAGCTTTTTAAAATAGTATTAATATATAACAGTAAGGTACAGTTCAATGAATTCATAATGTTAAGTACTTAGGAATATATAAAATACACAGACTTAGTCCTCCACTGTGAAAATGTAGTTTCCCTGCATTATACTGTGAGTATCATGGTTAGGAGATTCACAATAAAGTGGTCAAGTATGTCATAAATATTTAAAACATACTGTAAATGTTGGATATGGGTTCATGATGAATTGTATAATAGAACAATTGTACTGTGAGAACAGTAACCTAAAATGTATATTCAATGTCATGATCTAAATGACCATATATGACCCATATTTTAACCCACCAGCATGCTCATGGATCCAACAGCCATGGGCTTGTCCTTGAGCTCAGGACAGTCTCTCGTCTCCACAGCAGCGTAGAAAGCATCCATGTCCACGTGTACTATCACACGGCTGAGATCACGACTCCTTTCTAGCTCGGTGGCCATCCTTTCCACCTATAAAGAAATGTAATGAAGAACGCATAAAAAGTGGGATTTATTTATTTATTTATTTTAATTTAATTTTATTTTAATTATAAGACAAAAGACAATACATAGACATAACACCTAGAGGATGACGAAACAGTGAACACAACATCATAAAGTCAGAGTATTGTGAAAAAAGAACGAAAGAAAGAAAGAAAAAATAATAATAATAATAAAGAAAGAAAAATGCATGTGTGTGTGCGTGTGTGAGTTTAAAAAATATATATATTTAATTTTATTTAAAGAAACAAAATGCATTGATGAGCGTATGCATGTACATAGAATTGAATTGGTTTCCAGGCAAGGGAAAGAAATAAAAAAATTAAATGAATTATGATGAATTAACTAATCAATAAGATGAGTGGTGTTATGTTTGTAAAAATATAGTGAATGATGACCAGATGTCGTGGTGTTCTGTTGTGTTGTAAATGATAGATGAGGTGAGTTGTTCCATTGAAATATATTCTGACATTACATTTTTCCAGTGTGTGATATGTGTTATTTTTGTTAAAAGTGTGATTTTTAGATTTTAAGCCTTTTCAATTCATAGCGAATACAATGTGTCTGCACATGAAATGACTTGATGCCAACTCTACATCCATGTCTTACTTGAGCGTGTGCTTTCTGTAGCCGTTGCTCTGGGATCTGTGCCTTTTGGAGCATCATTTTCTCGATGCGCTGGTTCACCTGCTGCTCTTTCTTCAGCTCGCTCTCATAAAACCTCGATCCCTGCCGGGGAAAGACAAGGACAATCAAGAGTCACAGATGGTGTAGCACATCTATCATAAAAAGCTACAATAGCTTTATCTATTTTAGGACTGTATGTGATTACACGGGGGATACGGGACTTTTACACAAGGCCAGTAAAACTGAACCTCACATTTCATATTGTCCACGGCACGCTATAGAGCTGTGTCCTTTCTAACACATCAGTTATCTTGTTCCGATTATATGGGAGATTATTGGAATGCCATACAGGACCAACTGAACAAATCTATATAAATTGTTAGTGTCTACCTTTGATGACTCCATGATGATTTTGTTGATCTTGTCCCTGTCAAGACCCTCCATACCAGCCTTGTTGTCATTGAGGGCCATCCTGGAGAGGAAGCCCTCTCCTTTGGTGGATTCCACCCCATTCTCCATCCTAGAGAATGGATCCTTAATTGGGAAACAGTCGTTTTCTTTTGCAGTATGTTCCAATATATATCGACCTCAATTCTGTTCTAAAGTTAGATGATAGACCTCGACGATATGGTAGCTATGTATCCCATTATGCGTGCGTCTTTTCTAGCTGAGTCGGAATATCAACAGTAATTCGGATACTAAACGTGTCACTCAAAACAATCACCCTGAATCAAAACCGCTCAACAATCTGACGTTCGTACCTGTCGATGTTTTGAAAACGAAGACAGTTTTGGCTGAGCTTCCGCGTACCCGCGTCATCACCGGAAAGGGCGGGGCTCTACAGTCCGGAGATCACATTGCGCAATGAGAACCGAAGACTTTATGATAACCTTTACCTTTACTACGTTAACATAAAATGGCTCCACATAGTGTCCGATGTGTTCTGATCCCAGAAAGACACATTGAAACAACATTTAAAAAATGTGCTGACCCGTTTGGAGGGAAATTGTCACATATTGTTATTATCACAAAGTACAATTTTTTTGCAAATGTTGTTTGAAAAAAGATAATAAAACAGATTCCATCATGGACATCATTTCAAGCTGAAGATAATGAGTGTGGGTAGTTTTTTCCCCCCGTGGACCAGACTTATTAATTTTAGTTTTTCTAAATTCAGTTTCTTTATGAATTGACAATCAAGGCCCATTGTGGCGAAGTTAGCCACAGCCTATTTAAATTACTGTTAGAGTAACCGAGATTAACCTAGAGTATACTGCAGCCAAAATCAGTATACAAAACTAAATCTAAAACGTTTCTTGCTGATCTATTCACTTACAAATGAAAAGAAAATATATAGCAAATTCCAAGTGTTTTCAAAATAAAACGTGTATTTCCTTTTTTTTTTAGTAAACCCTTTAAATGAGCCTGCGGTTCCACGTTTCATGTCATAGTGTATTCACGGAGGAATATAGAATATATTGGAAGAATAAAATGTCAAATAAAATAATAATTCCCCACTGTCCAATTAATTGTGGTACAGTTTCTCTTCCACTGCAATCCCTATGACAAAAAACATGCTTTAAATTTGAAGGTGAATGTGTGCAGCTTCCGGTGTCACACCCTAACTTGACCCCACTCTGAAGGTACACAGTAAAGCGTGGCTGCAGCTCCTCCCCCAACCCGCTAGTCAGTCCTCCGCTATTGCTAACTAAACGGCGGAACTACAGCAGCAACAGTCAGTTGCTCGTCAGTTGTCGAGGCACTGCGTTCACGTGCAGTTCTTTCTTATTATCACTCTTTTGAGGAGCTTATCGACTGCAGCCAGGGAAGCTAACGAGAACAGCCCACACGTGATTCTTCAGTTAACGTAAGCTAAGATATTCGCGTCGTTTGACAGCTAACGCTAACTAGCTAACTAGTCACGTTTGTATTCCTGGTAATTTCAAAACAAAACCCGCAAAACGGAGAAGTTGAGGCGCAGCTGTCACCTCCGAAGCAGCTTGCTCCAAAGAAGCCTGCGAGGGTCAAGACTGTCCAGCGGCCGAAGATATAATACGCCGTTCATGTGATCTTTGATGCGCTCGGTTAATGCCTAGACACCGGTATTTAACCGCCGTTAAGGTTACTCTGAAGAAGCTGTAAGCAGGTTTGACTGCGCCGCGTTTGAACTGTAAAAAACTAACCCAAAGCTCACGTAAACGTCCAGGGACGTGGTTCTCTCATCACGAGCAGGTTCACGTTTTCTTTTGGGGATTTAAATGTCCGAGAAGAGTTCATCGTCCGTTTCGGATGAAGATGCGGATCCGGAATCTGGGCAGCATGTGGAGCTCGGTGGCGTGTTGAGCAAGGTAACGTAATATACACCAATGTTAATGTTAAATGCAACAAAACAAAAAACTTATCAGTCCAGTGATCTTAATCACACACAACTAGTCTGACAGCATAGTGAACGTTACTAATAATCTGCAACCAGTTGGATTAGTCCCTGCGCTACACATCTATTGGTTGCATAGTTCCGCTTGCTGTTTGTCTTGTAATTTAACTCCTGCGTGTTTACAGTGGACGAATTACATCCACGGATGGCAGGACCGATGGGTCGTGTTGAAGAACAACACGTTGAGCTACTACAAGTCGGAGGATGAACGGGAATACGGCTGCAGGGGGTCCCTGTGCCTCAGCAAGGCTGTTATCACAGTAAGTAACTAAAAACACATCTGTTCCGACTATCTGGATTAAAACACAGATTAGCACTTCAGCGGCACTTAAATAGCTCTTATTATTGTACTTTTGCAGTTCGACTATGTTGAGGAAATGTTACTTTCTGTATTCTTGTTGTTCTTAGTTTGTACTCTTGGTTGATCCACTTATTGTAAGTCGCTTTGGATAGTAATGTAGTAATGTAGTAGTAAGTCTATTTCATGGGACGTACTGCTGTTAGAAAAGCAGGACGAGTTTAGCACCTGTCAGGGAATACAACCTCATAAAATGGGCGACCGTGAAAAGCCTCATTTTTCGGCAACAGTGCTTTTGGAGTCAGGTTGCTTCTCTTGAATGTCTCGATGTTTTGTTCCCTCTGTCCCTGAGTTGAACTTTAATTCCTTCGATGCATGTTCCTCAAAAATAGAAAGGTAAACATTCACCAGTAATTAGGCTGCTATTAAGACCACGGTGGCAGGGACCTGTATTTTAGCGGACCAGAGCATTATTTCTCCAGCAATTATTTGAGATGTCATAGATGGATGGATTAGTATCCCGCAAGGGGAAATAGTTTTAATAAATCACGCCGTCCACGATCGCCGCTATTATATCTGTCTACTTGAAATTGGTGTGACCGATCGTTCGTGTGTAAGCTTTGACCGCGTACTGTGGGTATCAGACCTCTGTGGTTCTGGTGCGATCATCCTGTTGGTGAGATAAGTAGAAATCACACGCCCTGGTTAAATATTCACTGGTCTCTCTGAGCATACCGCCACCAAGTACACAGGCCAAACACATGGTTTTACTGTGATTTGTGAACTAGGATTATAAGACTCAAAAACAGGATTGAAACCACAACATGAAAGGTTAGTTAGTTTCCTCTACTCACTTGATTGAGCTTTATGCCAATTATTATGTTTGTGCACACCTGAATGGAACTCCACAAGACAGGCATAGTGATTTGTAATTGTGTTTATTGAAGGCTAACTAAGAGTGTACACAATTGATGTCCACACGATCACTTATAATTAGGGTAGTGTGACCCACACAGTCACTCACCTCTAACTGCCTTTCTCTTCTTCCTAAATAAAGCCTGTACTGTCTATGGAGACTGGAATGAGCGCTCAGGAATGCACGAACAAGCCTCTCTTTCTCCTCTTGCCTAATATCCGTCTGTTACTCGCCGTGGAGCTGCAGATACCCCACACTGTACTCGTATAGAATCGACATGTGCATGAAATGTTACCGTCTGAAAATGCCCAAACGTAAAACTCCCATCAGTTCAACCTCTTGTCAATACATTGGTGTTTTCCTGTCAGTTACATGTCCTACAAAGCAAGCGCATAGAAATAATTATATCCATTCACAAGCTTTTTTGCGCACGCACCAGCTTAAAGGCGGCTCGTAGAAGAAAAAGCTTCAGTCTTGGATGTCTCTTTTGGGAGGAGGTTATCAGAGTTTAACTGATAATCTCCTCTTTCCTATCACTGAAGATGCCACAGCCCTTATACAGGGGGAAAAGCAAGTTCAGCAGGAATATTCAGCAGTGCTTATGCAACTGGAAGGAGATTGTTCAAGGCAGAGTCATACACAGGGTTGTAAAGCAGAGGTTTATGGGCTGTGAGATAGGCTGGATCTTTCCAACCAGTAATGGAATTCACTTGAGCTTGCCATTGCATGACCCTCCTAGTGGAATGTAGAAACTGGAGCGCATTTCACGTTACACCTGTCTCTTAAGTGGAAACGTTTTCCCGACGTTGTCTGTGACTTGGTGTTAAAGTGAAAAGACAATGCGTAAAGTTATGCCGTGTTCAGAGTTGTTCAGAGTTCATGTCGCTGCTGTTCAATTCAACCGGCACCTGAGCGTCATTCAGCAAATCTAATGAAACGACATGAGGTTATGTCAGCTGGCAGAGAGGCCGTAGTCAATAATTTATGTTCCATTTTATGTCAGTTTTGTTTTTCAGAACAGACGGGTGTGTTCAGTGAGTTGGGTGTGGCAGAGCAGGGATTTGGATGAACACACACACACACACACAGAGCGCGCCCTTCACCCTGGGAATGTGAAGAATCTGTGGAGTGAGGTGTAGTTGTCGGGGTATCCCCTGTTATCAAATACCAGGCAGCTGCTCGCTCTGCAGCGATATATCAAGTTAACATAAACTTCAGGAAGGTCTGTAGAGCTCACTTGATATGTTGTCATGGCTTGCAAGAGAAGTGCGTTGTGAAATTCATCAATTCACATTATGCTGCGTCGGAGTCTCCCTCAACCTCTTACGCAACCCCAGTGGTGAGCGAGCGATCTAGATGTTGTGAACATGGAACTTTCAATAGCTAGAATACACGGTACGATCTTATCCCGGCCCACAGCTTTAAGCAAAATCCAACGATTTATGTAATTGTGTCATAATATAATACATTCCCTTGTATAATATTTGGAGATATGAGGGGGGGGGGGGCGTTGCTATTAGTGGGGTAATTATCAGTGTATCTATTTGATTGTTTACTGTATGTGTAGTGTGCACTAGACATCTAGAAAATATTTATTTTTTTAAATCACAGAAAATTCACATAATTCTGTGATCTTTCAAAACTAGCTAGTAGTAGTTTAGATTGTAAGTTTGCTCTAAAGATAAACAAATTATTCGTTTTTTTTTTTCTTCCCCCATTTAATTTAGCTGACCTTTTTATCCAAAGCGACTTAGAATCATACGCCGTAGACACGGCTACAGGGAGCAAATCAGGGTTAAGTGTCTTGCTCAAGGACACATCAACTAGGGCTATTGTGTGTGTGTGTGTGTGTAAATCTAGCACCCTTAAATAAAGAATAAGTATCCTGTGAATTCTCATCAAGGCAGCTTCTCCACTAAAAGGGCGCTGTGGTGTTGTCGGTGCTACTGGGTGTTGGCAATTGAGTGCGAGTGACCGCCGGTCTCCAGTCCATTAACGGCGGTGTGAGAGTATTTCAGGGTTCTGTCTGGATTGTGACCTCCAGTAACCTCAGGAAGCTTAATGCAGCGCTACCTGCAGGTGAATGTGTCTGCACTGCTCCCAACTGGACAAAGGAGAAGTTGCATTCAGGGTTCACCATTGCGATCCTTTTCTGGTTTTAGTCTGTGTTAAGACGGCGTGAAACATAATGTTGGGTCTATAACTCGGTTGGTGGAAGAAGTTGTGCCAAGTGTCGGGACGTTGAGCGCAGCTCGTGATGAATAACGCTTTTTCTTTCTCGCCTTGTTCTCACAGCAACACGACTCGAGAGGGACGCGTAAAACTCTCGATCGTACTGAGAAGACCACTCCATTCAGAGGGGTGAAATGGGGGGGGAAACTGGTATTTATTTGTACTTGTACTTCCACCACTTCTTTAAGCTGGTTGTTGGCACAGTCTGGAGAGTATCGACCGCGATCAGATGGCGAACCACGATGCATCGATAAATCAGAAAAGATGAAAGGAGTCGGGTAGATGGAAATTGTGCCGACGATCCAGACACAGGCTCCTCCCTGCCTCCCACTCTCTCTTTCTCTCATAATGTACAAGAGGCTGCTCCCCCCCCCCCCCATTTGGTACTTTATCACACAACCAGCTCTGGATCGCCCTCGTCCCTCTCTCTAATACATATATGCATGCTGCCTCTGTTTCTATCCCTCTCTCGTGTCTCTCGCATGCAAACACACGCAGTCATGTGTGTTGGCTCAGTGATGGATGCTGGACATAAAGATGGACACGATGAAAGGTTTCACATATCGGGGGGGGGGGGGTGTGGTCTGTTGAAATGTTTCCGCAGCAGGAGAGGAGAGCGTGTCCGCCTGCGTCTCCGAGGTCCTCGCGTGTTCCCGTGGAAGACAGTCTTCGCTCTGCAGACTCATCCTTTTCGGCTCGGTCCGTCTCTTCTGCTCCCCGGAGCGGCGACGCTCCGCCCGCTGCGGAGAAAGTGACTTTTTCCCCCTCCCGCTCTCACAGCCGCTTTCTTTTACTCGATGAGCTAAGCGGAGCCTCGACGGCGTATCCTCCCTGTGTCCGGAGAAACCGGAATACTGGATTTAAAGCCTCTGAATTGTCAGAAGAGTGGGAGTGTTGAGGGAGCGCCGGGGCCATGTTGGGGCCAGCGAGCCGCCGGGACTGCAGCAGCGTCCTGCTCTGCTTTGGGTGTTGGAATGGTCTAATGGTGGGCTCAGAGCATGTCGGCATGGCCGGCTTCCTGTCACTCATCACTGCCGTCTTTAGTTCGTGTGCCACAGCCCTTATACAGGGGGAAAAGCAAGTTCAGCAGGAATATTCAGCAGTGCTTATGCAACTGGAAGGAGATTGTTCAAGGCAGAGTCATAAACAGGGTTGTAAAGCAGAGGTTTATGGGCTGTGAGATAGGCTGGATCTTTCCAACCAGTAATGGAATTCACTTGAGCTTGCCGTTGCATGACCCTCCTAGTGGAATGTAGAAACTGGAGCGCATTTCACGTTACACCTGTCTCTTAAGTGGAAACGTTTTCCCGACGTTGTCTGTGACTTGGTGTTAAAGTGAAAAGACAATGCGTAAAGTTATGCCGTGTTCAGAGTTGTTCAGAGTTCATGTCGCTGCTGTTCAATTAAACCGGCACCTGAGCGTCATTCAGCAAATCTAATGAAACGACATGAGGTTATGTCAGCTGGCAGAGAGGCCGTAGTCTTGGTTCTATGAAGGAGAAATACTGGAAGGAGATTGAAGTCTTATTTCTCATGATTAGAGCGGATATCTCCTCGGCTGAGTGCAATGGTCAAATTCCAATCTCGGAGGAAACGGGAATTCTTTGTTGCACGTGTTTGTGTGCATAAGACGGTCAGTGGTTTGAAGCGGGCGGGGTGCAGTGTAGGGGAGTGAACACGTTTAAAGATTTGGCCGACTAGTTGCGGGAAAAGTTATGATGACCCAGGTTCAGGCAAAGGCGTGCTGAACGACTCTCTGCTTTTGCACAGTTCTGCTGTGGTCGCTGAGGGTTGCACCTGCAGACATGAGACATCAGTTCCTCATTAAAATTCCAGATGTGTTGTGTGGTCGAGGCTTTTATGTGACTGATGGAGTCCATGTGTGTCTAGAATGTGTCAAACAGACTGTACTAGCATCATAGTTGGATTTTTTTTCTAATTCCTCTGTAATTTTAGTGAACTAGGGGGAAAAAAGTCATATTTTTTGGTATTAAAATATAGATTTCTGGTGATTTGTGCTTTCTGACATGACCCATGCTCTGCCTTACAATCAACCGTTCATGAGCCCTCTCTCCTCTCTTTTCAGCCTCATGAGTTCGACGAGTGTCGTTTTGACATCAGTATGAACGACAGCGTTTGGTACCTCAGAGCTGAAGAGCCCGAGCACAGACTCCAGTGGATCGAGTCCATCGAGCTGCACAAGGTGAGTGGAACGGGTTCCTCTTTCTTCTTTGGTTCTCTGGATCTTTCTCACTGGCTTCCTTTTGCAGCTTTTGTTTGTTTGTCATTTAGACTGTCTTGTGATAAAGTGATTTATGGTAATGTCGCCCACCCGCAAGCAAGTCAGCTGCATTATTATTATTGCTATAATAACTAATACCACAGATACTCAGTTTGCCTAAATCCTTGTTACGGATTTTTTTAATTACTTTTAGGTATTTGTCAAGAATCAGAATACATTTCTTATTTCAACTTGTGGCAGTAATGATTACTGAATTATTTGGCTTGGAAAACCTGGAAACATTGTGTTATTAGTATAAAAAACTCAATCTAAAAAGTTTATTGCTGATCTATTCACTTGCAAATGAAAAGAAAATATATAGCAAATTCCAAGTTTTTTCAATAATTTATGTTCCATTTTATGTCAGTTTTGTTTTTCAGAACAGACGGGTGTGTTCAGTGAGTTGGGTGTGGCAGAGCAGGGATTTGGATGAACACACACACACACACACACTCACACACACAGAGCGCGCCCTTCACCCTGGGAATGTGAAGAATCTGTGGAGTGAGGTGTAGTTGTCGGGGTATCCCCTGTTATCAAATACCAGGCAGCTGCTCGCTCTGCAGCGATATATCAAGTTAACATAAACTTCAGGAAGGTCTGTAGAGCTCACTTGATATGTTGTCATGGCTTGCAAGAGAAGTGCGTTGTGAAATTCATCAATTCACATTATGCTGCGTCGGAGTCTCCCTCAACCTCTTACGCAACCCCAGTGGTGAGCGAGCGATCTAGATGTTGTGAACATGGAACTTTCAATAGCTAGAATACACGGTACGATCTTATCCCGGCCCACAGCTTTGAGCAAAATCCAACGATTTATGTAATTGTGTCATAATATAATACATTCCCTTGTATAATATTTGGAGATATGAGGGGGGGGGGGGCGTTGCTGTTAGTGGGGTAATTATCACAGTGTATCTATTTGATTGTTTACTGTATGTGTAGTGTGCACTAGACATCTAGAAAATATTTATTTTTTTAAATCACAGAAAATTCACATAATTCTGTGATCTTTCAAAACTAGCTAGTAGTAGTTTAGATTGTAAGTTTGCTCTAAAGATAAACAAATTATTTTTTTTTTTTTTTCTTCCCCCATTTAATTTAGCTGACCTTTTTATCCAAAGCGACTTAGAATCATACGCCGTAGACACGGCTACAGGAGCAAGTCAGGTTAAGTGTCTTGCTCAAGGACACATCAACTAGGGCTATTGTGTGTGTGTGTGTGTGTGTAAATCTAGCACCCTTAAATAAAGAATAAGTATCCTGTGAATTCTCATCAAGGCAGCTTCTCCACTAAAAGGGCGCTGTGGTGTTGTCGGTGCTACTGGGTGTTGGCAATTGAGTGCGAGTGACCGCCGGTCTCCAGTCCATTAACGGCGGTGTGAGAGTATTTCAGGGTTCTGTCTGGATTGTGACCTCCAGTAACCTCAGGAAGCTTAATGCAGCGCTACCTGCAGGTGAATGTGTCTGCACTGCTCCCAACTGGACAAAGGAGAAGTTGCATTCAGGGTTCACCATTGCGATCCTTTTCTGGTTTTAGTCTGTGTTAAGACGCGTGAAACATAATGTTGGGTCTATAACTCGTTGGTGGAAGAAGTTGTGCCAAGTGTCGGGACGCTGAGCGAGCTCGTGATGAATAACGCTTTTTCTTTCTCGCCTGTTCTCACAGCAACACGACTCGAGAGGGACGCCAGAAACTCTCGATCGCATTGAGAAGACCACCCATTCAGAGGGTGAAATGGGGAAACTGGTATTTATTTGTACTTGTACTTCCACCACTTCTTTAAGCTGGTTGTTGGCACAGTCTGAGAGTATCGACCGCGATCAGATGGCTAACCACGATGCATCGATAGATCAGAAAAGATGAAAGGAGTCGGGTAGATGGAAATTGTGCTGACGATCCAGACACAGGCTCCTCCCTGCCTCCCACTCTCTTTCTCTCATAATGTACAAGAGGCTGCTCCCCATTTGGTACTTTATCACACAACCAGCTCTGGATCGCCTCGTCCCTCTCTAATACATATATGCATGCTGCCTCTGTTTCTATCCTCTCTCGTGTCTCGCATGCAAACACACGCAGTCATGTGTGTTGGCTCAGTGATGGATGCTGGACATAAAGATGGACACGATGAAAGGTTTCACATATCGGGGGGGGGGGGGGGGTGTGGTCTGTTGAAATGTTTCCGCAGCAGGAGAGGAGAGCGTGTCCGCCTCCCGAGGTCCTCGCGTGTTCCCGTGGAAGACAGTCTGCCTGCAGACTCATCCTTTCGCTCTTCGTCTCTCTTCTGCTCCCCGGAGCGCCGGGACGCCCCGCCATGGAGAAAGTGACTTTTCCCCTCCCGCCTCACAGCCGCTTTTACTCGATGAGCTAGCGGAGCCTCGGGCGCGAGCCCTCCGCCTTCCCTTTTGTGTCCGGAGAAACCGAATACTGGATTTAAAGCCTCTGAATTGTCAGAAGAGTGGGAGTGTTGAGGGAGCGCCGGGCCATGCGGAAGCCAGGCCGACTGCAGCAGCGTGCCTGCTCTGGGTGTTTGGGTGAATGGTCTAATGGTGGGCTCAGAGCATGTCGGCATGGCCGCTTCCTGCTTCCTGTCACTCACATCCTTTGTTCGTTTTATACAGTGCCACAGCTGTGATATACACGATAAACAGTCTATTGTTGCCTTTCTACAGGCATGGCATTCATTTACATTTTTTTATTTGCATGCGGGCAGTTTTATACATTAGAAGTACTGATGGTCGAGCTCATTAATTGTACTAAATTTCAGATTAGTTACTACTTTTTATTTTTTTTAAATTTAGCTGACGCTGCACGGATGTGTGCTTTTTTCCATCAGGTAATTTATCAGATGGCAGGAAATTCACTATACACATCTCACTCTACACATCTCACTGTACACATCTCACTCTACACATCTCACTATACACATCTCACTCTACACATCTCACTATACACATCTCACTGTACACATCTCACTGTACACATCTCACTCTACACATCTCACTATACACATCTCACTCTACACATCTCACTCTACACATCTCACTATACACATCTCACTCTACACATCTCACTCTACACATCTCACTCTACATCTCACTCTACACATCTCACACACATCTCACTACACATCCCTACACATCTCTCACTACACATCTCACTCTACACATCTCACTACACTCTCACATCCACATCTCTACACATCTCACTCTACACATCTCACCACATCTCACTCTACACATCTCACTCTACACATCTCACTCTACACATCTCACTATACACATCTCATCTCACTGCACATCTCTCTACACATCTCACTGTACACATCTCCTCTACATCTCCACATCTCTACATCTCCACCTCTCTCTACACATCTCACATCTCACTCTACACATCTCCTCTACACATCTCACTCACTATACACATCTCACTATACACATCTCACTCTACACATCTCACTCTACACATCTCACTCTACACATCTCACTCTACACATCTCATTACCATCACAAGGCTCTAGGTACAACATGCCATTGCACGTGTTGTGATTGGGTGAGTGTTGGATCTGCGTGGCCGTGTCATGCAGCTGAGCAGGTGCACACGTCTCGAGAGTCAACTGTCAATTATAAACGGTGTTATTGATGTACGGACGACTTTTCGTCTGAAGTTAATTTACTCGTCTAAAAACTGTCATTCTGGCGATAGAAATGCAGGCCGTGTTTGTTTAAGGGATTGATAGCAGGACACAGATTACCGTAATACTGAGGATGAGGTGGTTTGAATCGGACTATTGCAGAAGTGAATTAATGATTAATGCAAACAAAATGCCTTTGCAGGTATGAAGACATTCAATTTAAAGAGCCATCAGTTTACAATATTATATTCATGGTAAACATACCCTTTAACAGCAAATAGTGTGTGTGTGTGTGTGATCTCCTCTCTCTATGGGTGCTCTCACTGTTGTCCACAGTCTTTTAATTCATTTAATAACTAGAACGGGCACTCGGTAGAGCGCATACCTTCGCATATCACAAGATTGGGCATTGAATTATCAACATTTTGGCATTAGTTGCATGCCAATTGGATAGAAATTGACCGCGCTATGGTAAAAAAAAGATTTTTACCTTTTCATGACTTTGACCCGATCGATCACAAAATCTAATCAAATGGTCCCCGGATAATAACCAATCATCCCACCAAATTTCATGCGATTCGGTTTAATACTTTTTGAGTTATGCGAGTAACACGCATACAAACATACTCTACATATAATAATTTCAGACTTTGTCTGGTGGCACTCATGACTCCTCACTACAGTTTCGACCGGTTGAGTGCATTTAAGTACGAGACTAACATTGGGTCATGAATCGGCCGTCTCGCTCTGATGTAGTGGATAATAGTTAACAGCTGCATGTAGGATAAGCAATAATATTTTCCTTTTGTTGGATTAGCTGACATAAGTTAGGTTAGTAATGGAACAAATGGAGTCGCTGCCACTCCCTCCCTCTCGGTCGTATGAGATGGTGCACTTTTTTCACTGTTGATGGACGTGTGTATTAGTCAGGTTACATATCTTTGGCAGACTGTTTGATTATCTGTGTGTTTAGGCCTGCTGCTTTGGTCGGCCTCTGCATTACTCGGTACTTCTAACTGCTAGAATTGATCTCCCCTTTCTTTGAATTGTTATTTTCTTGGAAGCAGACGCTTTTTAATAACGTGCCGATTGTTTGTCTTGTAACAATACCAATTCTTCTTCTTCTTCTGTTCCCTCTGTTTTCCTTCGTCTTTCTTATCCATATCATACTCTCTCCTTCCTTCATTATCTCCCCTTTTTTCTTCAAATCCCTCCCTCTGGATTTCAGGCTGAGTCCGGTTACGGTTCAGAAACCAGTCTCCGACGTCATGGGTCCATGTTGTCTCTTACCTCAGCAGCCAGTGCCGTGTCTGCCACATCCACGTCCTCCTTCAAGGTGAATGTCAGATTATGTCAGATTCTTTTGCTGAAGTATTTCCATCAATACACAATTAAACTCCAGCTCCATTTACAAAATCCCCTTCTGAGAATACCTGAAGCCGAGCCACTCGATCGTTATTTATTTTCTCAGTTATCAAATTTTTTTTTTTTATGATGATCTTGTCTCGTGGTTAAAGCTGTACTTCTCTTTCTCTCTTCTCAGAAGGGGCACAGGTTGCGTGAGAAACTATCAGAAATGGAAACCTTCCGGGACATTCTGTGCAGACAAGTGGACACGCTGCAGAAATACTTTGACTCCTGTGCTGACGTCGTCTCCAAAGATGAATTTCAGAGGGACAGAGGTAAAAACGCTATTTAGTTGGTGTGAATGCATTTTTCCTAATGAGTTTGCCTTCTCCTTTGTAAACATGTAGTGATTTTTCTTCTTGTGCATTTTAGCCCCCAGCCTGTAGATAGTTATTAATAATTTTGAGTGATGTTTTTATATTTTTATTGATGTAGTTCCACACCAATGGACAGTTTACTGACAGGATAACCAACATATTAACCAAAGATAAAATATATGATGTGGAAAAACATATAAAGCCCAGTTGAGCAAATACATTTCTGCAGGAAATTGCACCATGTTTTAATTATTTAAACACCGTTTTAGGTATCTGATATTAGTTTGCATGATTGGTCAATGCCACAAGAATACAAAAACATTCTAGGATAATTCAAACTGAAATTTACAGCTGTAAAAAACACAAACAGACTTTTTTCTAGCTTCTTCTTTCTTTATCATCATATTTGCAGTGTTTAAAAATAGCGTCCAGTGGCCAAACATTTTTCACGCGTAGCGTATCAGAGACTGTTTTAAATCGAGACTGTTTTACAAGAATCAAGATTATTTGAACAACGTAGCTGGCCGCACTTAAATGTGTAGTCAGCTGTTTGGCCGGCAGCCAGTATTTATGGAGGCGTATAGTTCAGCTTTACCGAAGGAAAATCTCACATTTAGAGCAGTGTGGACATGGACACAAGGAATTAGAACGGGCACTCGGTAGAGCGCATACCTTCGCATATCACACGTTTGGGCATTGAATTATGAACATGTTGGCATTAGTTGCATGCCAATTGGATACAAATTGGTAAAAATTGGAAGGTAAAAAGAAGATTTTGACCTTTTCTTGACCCGATCGATCCCAAAATCTAATCAAATGGTCCCCGGATAATAACCAATCATCCCACCAAATTTCATGCGATTTGGTTTAATACTTTTTGACTAATGCGAATAACACGCACACATACAAATAAATAAATACACGGCGATCAAAACATAACCTTCCGCATTTTCAATGCGAAGCTAATTAGTCTTGATGGTTACTGGGCAAGGAAATATATCCTAGATGGAGCTGTAATTGGCTCATGCTGCATTAAAGTTGAAGGCGAGCACTTGGTAAGACTCATTGAGAAAGGGAACCAAAATCAATCCACTTCCAGGGCACTCTGTTGTTTAATCTCCGAGGCGAAGGCTTTCTGGAGCTTCAATATCACTTTCATGTTGAACCTTTTCTCGTGCAGGTTTAACAACCTTTCGCGAGAAATATCCCACTGCTCCTTTTAACAATTGTTCAATTAAGAAAGGGCAGTAACTTGAACATATTTAATTACACTTATTACGTCAATCTTGTTTGAGGTATTTACAGGGTTCTTACGGTCATGGAAAACCTGGAAGTCATGGAATTTTAAAATGGTCATTTCCAGGCCTGGAAAAGTCATGGAAAAAAGTTAAATCATAAAAGTTTGGGAAAAGTCATGGAAATGTGTTATCACGTGTTAATTTACGCCGAGTTTGAAATAATGAATATGTTTTTTAAAGAAAGACGCTCAAAATATAAGCCGGCGTACGCTCTCAATACGCAAAATGTTCTATATTTTTAATGTTTATACCGAGATTTCAGTTTGGTCATGGAAATGTGTTTTAAAGTCCTGGAAATCCATTGGTCAAAATGTGTATTAGAACCCTGTATTTATGCAAATCTTTAGTAGATGCATCTTAAGCGTTGTTATTTTCTCATCTGCAGTCGAGGAGGACGAAGAAGACTTTCCTACAACTGCAAGACCCGAGGGTGAACCCAATCACAACAACGGCAGCAAAGAGAAATGCGAGTTTGCTTTCGGATCGTCGCTTTTATTTGAGAATATCGAAAATGACTCGTTCGCTTTAACGCGAAAAGCTAATCAAGTCGCACTCGGTTATTTGTCCTTTTTGTCTTCGTCTGCGCCAGTGTTCTCCCCCGCCAGTCCCAAAGGTATGAATGGAATCGACTTCAAAGGCGAGGCCATCACGTTCAAGGCCACCACAGCAGGGATCCTCTCCACCTTGTCCCACTGCATCGAGCTGATGGTCAAACGGGAAGACAGCTGGCAGAAGAGAGTGGACAAGGTGCGGTCTCGCACTCCCCACCCAGTGATTCAAATGAATGTCATGTGACTAATGCGCCGTTTTCCGTGAAGGTGTGTCGGCCGTCACTGCTGTGGCCAAGCGACGTCGTCTGCGGAGCGTTTGTTACCCGCTGACGACGATTGTAGAATGTTAGAACAACTATGGATGCTGGAGTTGATGAGCAAAGTTACGATACTAATGGACGGTTGTCGTTTTGGGAAAAGTAGAAGGTGATTTAATGGAGTTGGCTCATATTGATTTATATTTTCATCCATTAGTTGTATTTAATAATACATAGATATATGACAGGTTGGAAAGACTAGCATCAATTCCTTTGGATGTAGTCCAGATCTGCTAATATTTGTCTTTGTTATAAATCTGTCTGGATTTTATACGGATATGTGTTTAAGTTAATTTGTTCATCCTTTGTAAATCTGTTTGTTTAAATGCTCTATCCATGATTTTTTTTTGTGTGGAAATGTTAAGCTGCTTTAGTGGATGGTGCCTTTAGCAAGATATTTCACAGTTAAGCTCCCTAACTATGAACTATTCATACACTCTGTCATATTCATTGGATGTGTTTTAACTCTAATCTGTCCTTCTGGTCACATGACATCTATTGTTCTGTCCATCCTGGAGAGGGATCCTCCTCTGTTCTCTCCTGAAGGTTTCTTCCCTTTTTTCCCCCCTGAAGGGTTATTTGGGAGTTTTTCCTGATCCGATGTGAGGTCAAAGGTCAGGGATGTCTGTGTACAGATTGTAAAGCACTCCGAGACTAATTTGTAATTTGTGAAATTGGGCTATACAAATAAACTGAATTGAATTGAATTCATCAACTTACAATTGTAAAGCAATATGATGTTTAAAAAGAGTGCTTAGTCAGCATTTAACAAGTGTGGGAAAACTGTGAGTGTCCGAAAATTACACAGTTCAGTGTACACTGACAACTGTAATTATTTTAATTGGATATAGTGGTTTTTTTTTGCCAGGTAATCGCTATAACTTAATGTATACATTTCAAATTAGTCAGACTTGCTTACCAGAAGCACAAATGCACCTGTTGCCAATAATGAGCTTTAATCCTTATGTTATTTGATTGTTTTGGTTGAAGTTGAAGTTCCCATAACGGCTCTCGTGTCTCGTCTGGAGAGCCCTCCGTGCCTCCAGAGGTATGCTCCCCACTTCACACTACATCCTGATCAGCTCGGCTGAGGCCGTCGAACCAGTTCTGTGTGTGAAGACATGCTGCCCAACCCTAAAAGCTACAAAAGCAGGGAAATGCTTTTCGTTAGTCGGACCGCTCGGGTGGAACTACCTCAATCTTCCCTGCGTTTGGCTTCAGATGTGTGGAGTTTTAGCTGCCTGACGCGGAGTAGAACTCAAAGTAGTTCATGATACGCTCTCAAAGGAACAAGACGCGCCCGCTCACTCCTACGGAGGGAAGTCAAACGATGACCGCAAAGTATTTGTGGTATAGTTTGTGGAAGCCTTCGCTACAAAGGAGGACAGAGCAGCTCAAATACCAGAGATGGATACCTCTCCAGACGTGCAGCCTCTTCTTTAAAGTAGGTCTCTGTCTCGTGTCTCCGAGCTGCTGGATCTCCTCCTGTTTGTTTGGGTTATATTCCCACATCTTTCAGTCCACTTTGTCTGGTTTCAATCTCTCTCCGAGTCTAATTTCCCTCCAATTAAAGTTCCACTACGGTTTTCATTCTACAATTAATAATAATTAGTTTTGCTTACGTGCCATGTCTTAGTGCAGTGTGGATAAACTGTCTGGAATAATACACAATGTTGTATTTCGATCACAGAGAGGCCAAATACATCGGCTGGTTTGCTGTGTTTCAACGCTTTTAAGTAACGTAAGATGAGATGACCCAATGTTTGTTCTTTCGTTGCATCGCGGTGGCCTGTTGTCGCTTGTTCACTTGGCTGAAGTGTGTTTATAGAGTGTGGGAATAAGACGTTGGGTGAAACCTGTTTGAGAGCACGCAGCCGAGCGGTGGAGAGTTCGCCCGATGTGTTTGTTTGTAACAGTCCTCGCTTCACTTCCCCTTTCTTTTTCTCGCAACTCTTTATCAACTGAGATCTGATGAAAGGAGCATCGTCACTGCGGCCGAGATGTTTGTGGACTAACGCCGAATTCCTGTTTGTCCAAATTAGAGGATCAGCTGATTTCTTGAATTCAGAACAAATGTTTTAATCTGCGGTTCTATTTACATGCGTCCCGGTTGTTTATCTCTCGAGTACAGTGGCACTAGGACTGTACTCGGGCTGCCCCCTCTTAGTCGATTAATAATCAACTCATCGGTCATGTGGTCCAAGTCGACTATTCAATTCAGTTTATTTGTATAGCCCATTTTCACAAATTACAAATTTGTCTGAGTGCTTTACAATCTGTACACAGACATCTCTGACCTTTGACCTCACATCGGATCAGGAAAAGCACCCAAATAACCCTTCAGGGGGAAAAAGGGAAGAAACCTAAGACTAAGAATGCTTTCGTCAATTAACCCTTATTTTGTGCTTTTTCAGACTGAACGATTTATTCCCAAGAAACTTGTAAACGCAAGATTTGAAGATTTCTGTGTTTTTTAAATTAACTTATTGATTAATCGACAATCGTCCGAGTGTTTGTCGACTAAATGTTCTCCTCCGCTGCTCTCCCTCTGGCCAGGAGCTCGAGAAGAGGAGGAGGGTGGAAGATGCCTACAAGTCTGCTCTGAATGAACTGAAGAAGAAGTCCCACTACGGAGGCCCGGACTACGAGGCAAGATGACAATATACACTGATTGGAAAACGCTAGACGCGCATCAGAAAGACGTCCTTGACTTCGACCCGTGTCTGTTACCATGTGCATCCTTATCTTCCTGCGCATTTCCCACCGCTGTCCTCACGGGGTTCTTGTATTGCCGACATTTGTTTCTCACAGGAGGGGCCCAACAGTCTGATCAAGGAGGATGAGTTCTTCGATGCGGTCGAAGCGGCACTGGACCGACAGGACAAGATAGAAGAGCAGGTCTGATGGACCGCGTCTAAAACAATTGCACATTTAGTTTGGAAGACGCCTCGGAGATCTCCTCGCCCTCCCTTCCTCAGCCGTCTCTTTTAAACCGAGCACCGTGACACACATCACACACGCGGCCTCTCTCCGTCGTATCGTCTTTATCTTCACTCGCCGCCCATTGTCCTTCTCTCTGTCCCCCAGTGCCAGTCGGAGAAGGTCAGGATACCACGACTAACTCCAGTTCCTCCGCGAGACGCCTACTCCACCATCGGTACACACCGGTTTGCCACCAAGGTGATCAACACATTTCCTATTTCTCTGCATCGTGTTTCCGTTCTGCTTTGTTCTCATGTGTAACTAGCGGGTGCTGCTGTTTGCCACGTCTCGTCTTTTCCGTCTGAAGCTTAATCCTCTTCCAGCCAGTGTGACCCGTCCTATGAAATGCTGCTCGAGCCGGATGTGATTGCATCCTTTGGACTGCTGCAGGGCGCCTCTTTCGATTTCGTTTCTTATTCCTTTCTCTTTCATTCTTCCTCTCTGCTGCACAGCCCCGTAGCCATTCTTCTTCTTCCCTGTCTTCAGTTGAGCTAGTCAGTGCTTCAGATGACATTCACAGATTCAGCGATCAGGTACTGTATCTGCAGGGGGATGCATGATGATGTCTACGAACAGGTCTCCATCATTTCACAAACATTTACCAAAGTCTTTAACCCTCCTGTTACCTTTCGGGTCAATTTGACCCCATTCAATGTTTAATGTCGGTGTTCTTTGGGGTCAATTTGACCCCAGGCTGTTTTTCACTGTGTCAAACGTATAAGAAATATCAACTTTTTTATATATTTAAAGGGCTATTTAGGTAGTCAACAAACAAACATAAAGTACCTCACACTTAAACTTGGGAAACAATATTAATTCTAATAATTTTCTGGAGGTTTTAATTGCTGGGGTCAAATATGTTGGTAAATATAAAGGTAACAGGAGGGTTAAAGTATCTTATGACGCCCAACTGGACAACATTGATATTCCTGGAGGGACTAATAGGTTACATAACATGTCAGGTTGTCTCCATCACAGAACAGTCGCCTCACCACTGATAAGAAAACCGCGAATGTGATGCTGCATGACTGGGATCTAATGAGAGCTCTTCGTTTCCACCTCTTCTTTTAACATCTCTGGCTTCCACAGCACACGCAGGCATGAATCCAGACTGACGACACTAACGCATTGTTCGGATGTTGGATAACACTCCCAAGCAGGATCAAGTGCTGTCTATGTGCTTACGGCTCAGTGGTTACTGTATTTGTTTAAATAGTTCCCAAGTCTCTGAAAGGGGCATAGTTGTACTGTTTGCCCCTTACAATGTTACCAAAACCGCAAATGATGCCAGCACTGATCATTAACATTACACAAAGCAATGCGTTCTCCTGCTCCCCAAACTGTGTCCTGTTTGAAAGCATGTCCCCAGATACTCGGCTACAGAGCAGTAACACGCTCACTCACGTATTCATTTCATCATCACCTGTTCATCTTCTAGGCGGAGGAGATGGTGCAGGATCACATGACCTACTCTCTCCAGGATGTAGGCGGAGATGCCAACTGGCAGCTTGTAATAGAAGAAGGAGAGATGAAGGTGATGAATCATTTCCCTAGATTCATACCTGAATAGTTCAGTCACGTTCACTTTTTAAAAGGTGCCGTAGTTTCAGTCGATGCACTGATGACAAATTGATCAGCTAGCGGAGGTGGAAGAGCTACACAAATACTTCAATTAATTTGTGCCACAGTGTAAAAAACAATCCATTAAAACTGTAAAATTAGTTATCAATACTTATCAGTGGGTAGAATCAAGAGCAGTGGTCCCCAAACTAAGGCCCGCCTCCACATTTGGGCCGGCCCCCTGAACAATACCAGAGGCACATTATGATTTTTTTTTCAGACTTTCCACACAAATCCTAGACTAGCCCCTGTCAAATAGAACGGAATTAGTTATTAGTTATTTCATAAATAGTGTTATTTATTTCCTGACTTTTTTCTGTGATAAACCCAGAGAGGGGTATTTGGTTATTATTCATTTCATAAATAGTGTTATTTATTTCCTGCCTTTGTTTTCTGTGACGATCCCGGAAATGGTTATTAATATTTGGTTATGTGTGGCTTTCTGGAAAACAATACATGTTTACATTTAGGCCCCCCTGCGATCGTCACACTTTTTCTGTTACAAACGGCCCCCATTAGAGAAGAGAAAAGTTATGTGGCCCTCGCAGGAAAAAGTTTGGGGACCCCTGATCAAGAGGATCCTTCGAGATATGCGTTATAGTGAGGCGGCGAATATGTTTGTCGTGTTAATATGACTTTCCCTTTGTTCCGTCTCACGCTCTGAACTTTGTGATCCAGGTGTACAGGAGAGAAGTCGAGGAGAACGGCATCGTGCTGGACCCCCTCAAAGCCACTCATTCTGTGAAGGGGGTGACCGGACACGAGGTCTGCCACTTCTTCTGGGACACGGCCGTCCGAATGGACTGGGAAAGTAAGTTCACCTTTTCAGAAGTCTCCATCATATAATTAATGTTTGACTTCCTCCGTTTTGATGTCCTGACCTGACCGGACTCTCCCTTTCTTCAGCCACCATTGAAAATTTCAACGTTGTGGAAACTCTCTCTGACAATGCTGTCATTGTTTACCAGACGCACAAGGTGAACTCACGTCTACGTGGTTTTAGATGTCACAGAAACACGTCCGATCGGTATTGCTCCGCAGTCTGTTTGAGTGCCCGCTGAATGCCTCTGGTTGTGTTTCAGAGAGTGTGGCCGGCCTCTCAGAGAGACGTGCTCTATCTGTCGGCCATCAGGAAGATCTTGGCCACGAATGAAAATGATCCCGACACGTGGCTGGTCTGCAACTTCTCTGTGGACCACGACAAAGCCCTTGTAAGATTACTACGTCACACCTGTCACGCTCATGTGCAGTGCATCAAATGTTGGATACAAAAATATTTTTGATTTATATTTTAATTTCAGCATATAATGTCAAATATAGTGTCACACAAGACATTGCTTCTTGGGCCTAAAAGAATAGTCCAATTCCAGTCAAATTAGCTGATGTGATTTCTGGCAGCTTGGAGATTTGTTTTAATTTACATCTCATTTGACTTCCAGCCCACAAACCGGTGCGTTCGTGCCAAAATCAATGTCGCTCTGATCTGCCAAACCTTGGTCAGCCCACCAGAGGGCGATAAAGAGATCAGCAGAGACAACATCCTTTGTAAGATCACCTACGTTGCCAATGGTAAGTACCTCTCCAGCCTCAGAGGGCTTCGTCTGTGTCAGCAGCCAACACGGCAACGCCTTTCCACCGTCATCCCTCCAGCCTAAAGCAGGGTTCGTACGGTCATGGAAAACCTGGAAAAGTCATGGAATTTTAAAATGGTTATTTCCAGGCCTGGAAAAGTCATGGAAAAAACTTAAATCATAAACGTTTTGGAAAAGTCATGTAAATTGGTTATCACCGAGTTTGAAATAAGTAATGTTTTTTAAAGAAAGACGCTCAAAATATGTATGCCGGCGTACGCTCTCAATACACAACATTTTCTAAATTTTTCATGTTTATACTGAGATTTCAGTTTGGTCGTGGAACTTTGGTTAAAAGTCCTGGAAATCCATTGGTCAAAATGTCAGAACCCTGCTAAAGGGCCTCAACATTAACGTCCAACCGACCGTAAATGCCAGAAGGAAGTGTTGCCCTGTCGCCTAATCGGTTTGGGTCAAGCTGTTAGAAGTTAAATCCACAGAATGATCTAAACCTCAGAGCAGTAATGAATGATATCACTTAACACACAATCTGATATTCCTGCTAATGCATTGGCAAACTGGTACAAGTTAATGTCTGTTGATAATAGCCTCAGACCAGCAGTAGAAAAGTCCTCAAGAGCTCAGCCGTCTCAACAGTCTCAATAAATACGGCTTCACCGTTTACCGGAGTCGTCACATTTTGCCACAATTTGCTGGGTGTTTGGTTTTGCTGACTTGCCGAGATCTGAGCGGCTGTTTTCAGGAAATACCTGCAGGTGGCATCAGGGTGGGTTGAGTGTATCCCGTGGATATGGAACCATTGTGGAAAGAATTATATTTTTAATAATATTTTTTATGACATAAAGCAGCGCTGCAATCCTCTGCCAGATTACTTAGACGCTGGGAAGGTCATGGGAACAAATATAATACCACGAGAGGGCACCCTAGACCTCTTTTTATGTACGCTGTTAGCACACGGGAGAGAAGTGTGTGTGCAGGGCAGAGCTCCTTAGGTTTAGGTCACTTTATTGGGTTTAATAAAGCACCAGAACCTGGCAACCTTCACCCACGGACCCTCTGAGCTTCTGACTACTTGTGACTTATCGTGTTGCCATCGTTTCCCTCTGTGGCCGCAGTAAACCCAGGAGGTTGGGCTCCAGCCTCGGTCCTCAGAGCCGTGGCCAAGAGGGAGTATCCGAAGTTCCTCAAGCGCTTCACCTCGTACGTCCAGGAGAAAACGGCCGGAAAGCCCATCCTCTTCTGAACTCCACGAGGTAACCAGTCACCCACACGCGTCTTCTCTCTTTACGAGAAGAGCAGTGTTAGTGCTACGCTGTGGTAGCATCTGGTATCTCGAGTGGCGCTTCATCCATAAAATAAAACTCGCCAATGTTCAGAATCTCTTTGTTCTGAGACGCGTCGTCTGTCTTTTTGTTTCAGGCTCGCGAGACGACATCGTTCATCGTTGAGTCGGCTCTGAGTGACTCGCCTGTCAATCGGAGCGTCTTGTCCAACGACTGCATCGGGACACTATCATTCAGGCCGTCCCCCAGGACGCCTGCGTGTAGAAGAGACTGGTTTTACAGCTTTAATCCATTAGTAGTTGGCATCCCGGCCACATTAACACGGCTGAACACCATCTGGTGGTCATTGGTACATTTGTATGTAAATTTACGAGTTTCCTAAGTGTTCTTTGAATTGTTGTTACCAATTATTTGCTTTTTTTTTTGTAAATTGTTTTGTATATTTCTTATGACTACATACTTTTTGACTTTTTTGGGTTCGCTTTAATCACTCGTATTACAGCTACGTGTTCTGCTGCTGCTAAAGTTACGACTACGAGAGAAGAAAGTCGATACGGCGGGAAACGCATCGATCAAGTGCGGCACATTAACGCCTCTCTTTTGCCTTCTCCTGTCCGTAGTGACGACTCTCTCTTTGCAGTTGGACAGAGCCGACAGCTTTGAAATCTTTATTCTTCCAGATTGTTATAGCGTAGCCTCCGAGCAGCACCACGGACACAATGTATTGTACAGAGAAAATGCGTTTTCAGTTAATGGGAGAAATGTGAATTGACTGTTAAATGCTTGAATGTGGTGACAGTAATGGGCCGAGGACGCCTGGAGTAGGCTCTAAAGAGCAGTCGCTAAGTCCAAAGTCACGTTGGACGATATTTTAGACACGGGTGACGGTGATAATCCAAAACTGTACGTCAATAATGGAGTTGCCTGCCATCTATAGATGCTAAGCGGCGGCCGATGTGAAGCGGTCTCTGCGTAACGTGGATTTCCGACAGATTATTGCAGATGTCCAGCCGTCGTGTCGGATGAACAGATTCTGCTCTTTCACTGGGATGTGGAGACGTTTTGTACCCCGTAGGTTTGTTTTTCACCACTTTTGAGGCCACTGGAAAAATTCCGCCCGTGCATTCACGAGCGTCAGGTTTGTAAATTAGTCGCGCTGCTATTGTAAGGATACGGTAAAACGTCGAGTCGGATGTCATCCGTACCAAAGACTTTGTCGTGTTCTAACATTACATTTCACATGCCACACTACAGTGCAGTGGCCTCCTGCCCTTTGACTGATAAACTGCCCCAAGAAAGCCTTAGACACCAGGATGTTTAAGACTCCTGGGTATCTTCACTGTACAGCCACCAGATGTGCATAGAAATGAAGCGGAGGAGAGGGAAGGGTCAGCATTTCACGTCATCTTACCTCAAGATGTGCATTTACGTCGATGTTTGAGGCCATCGTAGGTTGGGAGTTTTGCAATCGGTTTTTCTGCTTGGTTGAAAATTCACCATCAGATGTTTGGTCCGAGGTTGGAACGGATCTGGATAATCGTTTTGTTTCTTCTGATGATTACAAGAGCAAAGCTTAACGAGCAAAGTCGGCTTAAGAACGCCTCGTGTTTTTAACTTTGATATTTTGTCCGTGATCTCCACACTTTGTATATTTCTAAGTTGTACATCAGAAGTGTTTATTTGCACTAAATGAAAATGTTCTGTAAATTAAAATTGTTAGACAACAAGTACTGATTTAGTGGCACTGCTGTATGTTTAACCATCAACTGCACCCGCTCGTCCAGTTCAGGGGGGGTTCACCATGGACGGGTTGATACGCAGAGACAGACAACCATTCACGCTCGCTCACACGGGCAATTTAGAGTAATCAATGAACCTAAGTTGCATGTCTTTGGACTGGCAGGAAGCCAGAGACCCCATGCTGAGTGGGCGGGGGAGGGGGAGAACATGTATACATGCAGTGGGCTGGGTTTACCTCTAGATAGTGATGTGTTGGTATATTTATATATGTATATCACATACACACTGATAGATATGAAGCTCTTTAATGTTTGGATTAGAGGAGCCTTCTTTAGAAGCCAAAGTAGCTAAACAGACACTGACATTTTAGGCATTTTATTTATAGGCCTCTAAATATAAATATGCATTGTCTTTACATTCAGCAATTCAACTTTTTTTTTTTTTTCAGCAAATGTTAAAATATTGAGATTTACACAATAAATGATGGTCTCAACCAACGCGTGATCATGGAATTCAACATTAATAGTTGGACATGGTCTTGATGAAGAGGGATCGACAGCTGAGGCACGTCTCCTCACTCCTTGAAGAGGACACTTAATCACTTTCAAAGGATGTCCTGAGTGAACGCATCTTCGGTCATGACAAAAACCTCACAACACTTTTAGCTCCACATAAAAAATAATCAAATGTTCTATGTCGTGTCGATGACTTACAGAGGTGTGCGATTGTAGAGTAAAGAGAGAAAAGTGCTCTCACATATCCAAAACTGTCCATTTGTGTCAGCTAGCACCCCCCCCCCCCCATCCCATGCTTAAGCAACATATTCAGAGAAAAAATATTTCTTACAGTAATAACCAAAAGTGCCTTTTGATAAAGCGTGAGACCACCGTCCCTCTGCTGCGTGCTTCACCCGAGATCCAGTAACTGTCCGTTCTCACTTCACCTGACCTTCAGATTCCTGTCCGGGCGGCACAAATACGAGCCCGGTCCGGGAAAAGAGGGTCTTTAACCGCGTCGCAGTCCGAGTTTCATGACCATCATCTCTGTTCATGCGAGTCTTTCCTCATCCTGAGCTGGCTGCCGTCTTCAGTGACAAAGATGCCATCATAATTTCACCGTACACATTTCTCTTCAATCCACAACGTGTGCAGTTGCAAACTTTAAAAAAAATGCTTTCCTTTCATTCTGGAAATCAGAGAAAGAAAGAAAAAAAAACATTTAAAGAAATGTATCTACCCCCTCCTTCATATGCAATATAGTAAATAGTTAGATCTTTGTGTAGGCCATGAAAACAGGATACATATATAAAACTTATTGGCACTGCGTTCGTTCGCATGCTCTAATAAGAGACACTCGGTTCCGCCCGATGTTCATCACATTTCACGGTGTCACGCGGCTCCTGCAGATGTCCGTCACCGTGACTCGGTTGGTGTCTTCTTTTAGTCCATCAACCAGTAGAGAATCTAAGAAGGTCCATGTGTTGGCAATACAAGTGGCGACATGGATCGAGCAGCACTGGAAGTGGAGTCGAGGGCCAGCCTGGCCGTCCAATGGAGTGTGGCGATTGTCTTTGAATTGGCAGGAAGAAATGAAGGTTGTAAAGCTGCTCTTCTCACTGTCGGGGAGCAGAGGGGAAAAAGACGATTATCAACGTGGTTGAAGTCTAAATGTGAACGAGCTAAGATAACCGATATCTGAAGGGCTTGTGAGGATGACCCCGATGTGACCTGGAATAACAAACAACTCACCAAGTAGACATCGAGAACAGACCCGTCGTCACGGTCCATGTCCACGTCCATGGTGCTCTGCTCTGAAGTGAGGCAGATGGCACTGTCTTCCAGGGTAAACGTGGAGCTGGATGCAGCGTCCTCTCTGAAACCGGAAGATACGTTCTCAGATTAACCTGCAGGAGTCAGCCTCGGGAGAGCTTCGTCTGGATCAAAGTGAAGCAGGTGTCGAAACAGAGCTTGGAAAATGGATGAGAAACATACTCCCAAAAAACAAATCACTATGGGAGAGACTGAGATCAAAGAGACAAAGAGATGAACTGATTGCGGGCAGAACGGGAATCCTGTCTGCGGCGGCCGGAAACTGAGTCACAAAAATGTCTCATAGGAAATGAACAAAATCTCCTCAAGATTGAACACATTTGACCCCAATGACTCATCAGAATGAGACCGTTGCCGGGGGATTATTTACCACAAATAGGCACATGTTGCATCAGAGATACAAACAAACATCAAAATGTGGTTATTCTAGAAAAAGCAGAAAGTATTTCCAGTCCAGTGGAGCCAACAGGAGCCTTCCATGCAGCCAATTAAAATGCTTGTTAACTTCTTCTCTCTTGTTAAATCCTGGAGGTCATTTAAATTTAAACTAGAATGGGCACTCTGTAGAGCGCATACCTTCGCATATCACAAGATTGGGCATTGAATTATTAACATGTTGGCATTAGTTGCATGCCAATTGGATATAAATTGACCGCACTAGGGTAAAAAGAAGATGTTGACCTTTTCATGACCTTGACCATGACCTTTGACCCGATCGATCCCAAAATCTAATCAAATGGTCCCCGGATAATAATCAATCATCCCACCAAATTTCATGCAATTCAAGAAGATTTTGACCTTTTTCTTGACCTTTGACCCGATCGATCCCAAAATCTAATCAAATGGTCCCCGTATAATAACCAATCATCCCACCAAATTTCATGCGATTCGGTTTAATACTTTTTTACTTAAGCGAATAACACGCATACAAATAAATAAATAAATGGCGATCAAAACATTACCTTCTGCATTTTCAATGCGAAGGTAACTAAATAAACAGCATACAAGTACTTCAAGTAGGAAATACAGAGCAATTCCCCCTTCACCCACCAGGGGGCAGCTTAAGAGCTGCTTTCCTTGTTTGTACAGGTGACTAATATATTCAGCAATATGTGTGTTTTTTTCTTCTCTTTTATGACATAACTACTTTTTGTGTTCAAAGTCAAAGTGAAAGCCAGGTAGCTGCAGCTGTGTGGGGCGGATAAAGAGATGCAGGTGACCAGCTGTGTTTTTAAAAACAACGCTAACCTGACAGCACAAGGTGTTCTCCCGGTGACCGGCAGTCAGACGGCGTTATTGCCGCCGGCTACACGGTTGCCGCTGCACACCGCTTGTCCTCTTGTGTCAGTCTTTCTGCAGCACAATGGCACAGAGTGGCGCCGTGTCAAAGCCGCCGTTTAAATATGTATGGGAAACAGTCGACAGAACAATGTCAGCGCGACAGCAGGTGACCGACGAAGAGACGGGACCGGGGCGAGTGGCACAACCAGAGCCTCAGAGAGCACGCCGAGCCCGACACCGCTGCAGACGGAGAGGTGAAAGACGGGAGACGCGTCGAGGGCGGAGGACGACGTGTGCGCGAGCTTCTCGAGAGAGACGGAACGAACCTGGCCTTCACAGGCCGACGACACAGGGGAGTGAATGAGCGTGCGCTGTGGGTGTAATAAATAGAGCCTGTTTATTTGATACGCTGATTATTATTTCTCAAGGCCTATCAGATATGCAACATGATGCGAGGTAATAAAATATAAAAGGCCTTCCACGATTAGTCAATACTGTGCCATAAAAACACTATAAACTAGAATGGGCACTCGGTATAGAGCATACCTTCGCATATCACAAGATTGGGCATTGAATTATGAACATTTTGGCATGCATGCATGCCAAACAAAAAAAAATAAATATAATAAAAAAAAAAAAAAAAAAAAAAAAAACCTTTGACTTTCCATGATGATTGATCCCAAAATCCCACCAAATGTCATGCGATTCAAGAAGATTTTGACCTTTTCATGACTTTGACCTTGACCCGATCGATCAAAAAAAAATATCAACTCCCCTCGGATAATAACCAGTAATAAAATATAAAAGGCCTTCCACGATTAGTCAATACTGTGCCATAAAAACACTATAAACTAGAATGGGCACTCGGTAGAGAGCATACCTTCGCATATCACAAGATTGGGCATTGAATTATGAACATTTTGGCATTAGTTGCATGCCAATTGGATAGAAATTTACTGCTATGGTAAAAAGAAGATTTTGACCTTTTTCATGACCTTGACCTTTGATCCGATCATCCCAAAATCTAATCAAATGGTCCCCGGATAATAACCAGTCATCCCACCAAATTTCATGCGATTCGGTTTAATACTTTGAGTTATGCGAGTAACACGCATACAAATAAATGGCGATCAAAACATAACCTTCCGCATTTTCAATGCGAAGGTAATTATGCTGCAAGAGTTGGCTAATGAAATAAAGTCAAGACAACAAAGGCTTTCCAAGTGAAAACAGATATTCAATTTCAGTTGAAAGATTTCTGTACTTCCAGAATATTTGTTCTTCCCCGTCTTGTAAATGAAAGAGACGAAAAGTAAACGGCATCACAGCGCTCATCTTTTGACTTGAGTGTACGTCGTAAGATGTGTATTGGATGTATGAGTCACCGCTCCATGATGTCACCAGTAGGACCATGTGAGGGAAGAGGTCGGGTGACAGTGACGTGGGAGTGTGTGTACATGTGTGTGTGTGTGTGTGTGTGTGTGGCGAATTCACATGCTTGGTCCTGGAGGCCCGTAATGTGTACAGTAACCTTTCGTCGTGGTTTTTACGATGAAACGGTACACGTTACGCCCCTAACACGACACAGAGCGTCATGATTTGTAGTAATAATAAAAAGAAAACTAGTAGACACCGTACCTCTCCTTTGTTTTGTTTTCCACATTGACAAAGATGGAGGAGGTGGAGATGGTTCCCATGGAGGAGCCCTCGTAGAAGGACGGGTTGGCCGGAACCAGATCTGGACGCAGGTAAGAGCCAAACACAGCTGAGGAGAAAACATTCACATGCAGGTGATGGCAGAAAAAGGAAAACAACTTTACTAATTTCCTATATTTCCATCTGATCTTTTCGGGCCTGGTAAATGTTTTTCCAACTCCATGCATCCAGTTTTTTTCTAAATTTGTAGTCTCCCTTCTGAGACTTCTGAAAAGCTCCTCCAGAGCCACGCGAGTTACAATAATCGTGATGCGCCAACTGAACTTTCTTTGTATGATCTGTGGAGTTCTCCTTTTGTTGAGAAGACAGACATCGACCAACACTGACATCCACCCACATCATTTCCTGGAAAACCCAAAAAGCCCCATTAGTTAATCAATATGTCCAATAGAGCGTAAAGCTGTGGATCGTCCACGAGTAAAAAAATGAGACATTTTTATTCTTGTTATTTCTATGTGCTCTCTGGGAAGTTAAAACAAGTCTAATGACGGAGACAAGGCGAGGCATGAGGATTATATTTAAGTTAATTGATTAAAAAAAATTAAAAAAAGAGAAACATTCCTAGTATCAACCTCACGCCTCAGAGCGAATCAGATTAGCTCCGCCCTCTTTGATTTAGTCACCGTAAAGAGAGAGTCAGGAAGGGTAAGTATCCGAGGAGCTTTATAGTATGTTGCACCACAGCTGGAAAACAGTGGTGGTGGGGGGGGGGGGGGGGCTTGGCTGTAAAGAGGACATGTGACCCCATAACTTCCCCGTCTACTCCACACCCTTGTTTCTTCCGGCGTGGCGTGGGCTAACACTTCTTGATCATATCAAACACACAAAGGTCAGGTTGCTGATCATTCACTTTCTTTCACCCCATCTCAAACTGCTGATTGATGTGCCTTCTTGTTCAGAGTATGATTGAGAGAGAGAGAAAGAGTGAGAGTAAGAGAGAGAGAGAAGGTCACACAGCTTAAACTACATGATTATTCTTTTACACATGCCCTACGGACACAAGCTTGTAAATGTTGTAACTGATGAGCTCCTAATAACAAGGTGGCTTCTGGTTTTTTTTTTTTCTTCCATCAAGGCCAAACTCTGTGTCAACCAGAGTGACGGCTTGCTACCGGGGACATGAGGACAGCATGTTTATGGCCGAAGGAAAGTGGCTGTTTATGGGCCTAAGTGTCTCGTAAAAAAAAGCTCTAATAAAGCATAAAACACGGAGAATGATTAAGGTCATCAGAGGCAATTTAGAAACAGACACGTCGAGGATAACGATAATCATTGAAGTTTCGAGAGACAAACAACCTCCTTAATGATTCGGATACTTTGATGAACATCCCTGAATGTTGTAAAATATCCAAGATACGGATAAGGAATGACAGACTGTGAAGGTCAGAGTGAGGGAGTGTGGTTGTGTACCTTGTCCATCCAGACTGGCCAGGCTGCAGGCTCCGGCCAGCCTGTCCCTGCTGTCCTCCCTCTTCCTTTCATCCGCCTGCAGTGAAAGGATCTCCTGTGAGGACGACTTGAGAGCCGGGATGGACGTACGAGTCCTCTTCGAGGGGGAGAATCGCAGAGCTGCAGAGCGGGGAAAAAGAAGCAATTGAGGGAAATAATGGGAAAAGAGAGCGAAACAAATGCACGGGAGGAGAGGCCGAAAGACCGACAGGAGCAGATAATAAAGGGGAGATGGTGAAAAGAGACGAGGATCCCGATTAAAGCAATGTTCACGCACAATGAAACTCCAATGCTTGGCCTCTAAAATGAGCAGTAAAGCCATTAAACTGTTAAAATGCACGATGACACAAGTGCCTCCAAAGCAGGACATGAACCTCAATCCTGTCATCTCCCTCAGACTGGACTTGGCGACAGTTACTATAAATATAAAAAACAGGGATGAAAGATATAAATGTATACAAGTAAAATATAAAATGAAGTATATATATGTATATAAAATGAAACGTATGTATATATATATATATACACACACACACAAACAAATATAATACAATGACCGTGTATACTTTGCACAGTCATTGTATTATATTGGTTTGTGTGTGTGTATATATATACATATACGTTTCATTTTATATACATATATATACTTAATTTTTTATTTTACTTTGTATACTTTGCACAGTCATTGTATTATATTAGTTTGTGTGTGTGTATATATATACATATAGGTTTCATTTTATATACATATATACTTCATTTTGTATTTTACTTGTATACATCTATATCTTTCATCCCTGTTTTTTATATTTTATATTTTATTCTCGTGTGCTTAGTTTATTGGTGCTGCTACTGTGACGACAAATTTCCCCTTGGGGATTAATAAAGTATATATCTATCTATCTCCTGTAATAAGATGGCTAAATCCCCAAATCTTTGCCTCAGCCATGTTCATTTCCAGAGGGGGGGGGGGTCCCTCATGGTTGCATAACATTGCTACTATTTTGATGTTGAAGTAGAGTTTTTAAAACTACCAGATCAGCAGTTTTATAACTGCGTAACCTTTGTTTCTGAATTTCTAAACAACAAAACTCTTCTCAACAGGCCGGGATTCCCTTCTCTGGGTTTTTTTTTTTTGCACACGTCCCCTCCCTTCATCAACCTGCAGACTTACGCTGAGTCTTTCTGAAGACCCGTGTGCTCATGAACTTGAGGAAGCGGCTGGCATAAAATCCGGGCCGGTGCACCGAGACCGAGTCCTGAGGACGGGCAGAGGAAATGCAGAGCTGTTATTAGAGAGCCACGAGTCGACGTGAGAGGATGTTACCAAAATAAAAGGCTCATTCATAAAAGCAGCAGTGTCAGATTTGAGCGGCCGATCGACTCACGCCATCGTACACCAGGGCTTTCCACGAGTGTTCCAACTTTTTAATGAACCTGGAGAGAAACGACATAAGAAGAAGCCTCGTCACAAATACACCCGCTTACCCAACAACTTCCTCTTTCTGCTTGGTCAAACACGAGACTCTTGCCCATTGGCACACAACTAAGTCGAGTCATTTTTTGCATTTAGGCAGAAAATACTTCAAAGTTTAACGTTATGTAACGTTGTTTTTGAGGGAATCAAGCCACCGGAAGTAAGGCAGGATCAGCAAAGACAAATTGTCCCATATTTCTCCTCCCTGACCCGACCTCACCTCGCCCCCGACCAACCAGATTTATGCGATGCCTTTAAATGTTTACGAGTTTGAAAAGCCGGAGGCTTCCTTCTTTGTCACTCGACGCTTGTGCTCTCAGGGAAAGGCAAAGATCAATTTGTAAATAAAGAAGATTTATAGGCTTGTGTGTCCATTTAAATCATGTTGGATAGAGAAAAGGTCATTTTAGGGTCGAGGTGAAGTGGATTCCCATCGATGCTACGTGATAATTCAACATTAAGAGATCTTGTCGTAGGACACGCAACAATCGTAGCCGTGGTCAACTATTCAGACATATTTTATATTCATTGTCACATCTTTATTGGCCATTGATGAGACATTTTCATGGTCCAGGAAGTCAACAGATGCTATAGATCAGGGGCGTCGAACTCATCTTCACCGTGGGCCACATCAGCATCATGGCCGCCTCTTAAAGGGCCGGTGTATCTGAAGCGCTGTATAAACTACTCCCGAACATTAGATAACTCTCTTTGCGTTTGATTATTGTTTATTCGAGAGTAGAAATATTGTACACCTGGACATTTCTCTAATAGTATGACACAAAACCATTTAATTTGAAACCTTCAAAATAAAAGCACAGGATATAAAGGTGATGATATGTCTTTCAAGCCGTCAGGGGCCGCATAAAATGACGTGGTGGGCCGCATTCGGCCCGCGGGCCTCGTGTTTGACACCTGTGCTATAGATCATAAGAAAGCACCCGTATTAGAAACTAAATCATTGCAGGTTTATATAATCCCATAAATATGATATTCATCTATATCTTTCATCCCTGTATTTTATATATATTTTTTTATTCTCGTGTGTTTAGTTTATTGGTGCTGCTACTGTGACGACAAATTTCCCCTTGGGGATTAATAAAGTATATATCTATCTATCTATTCCTTTATTCGTCCCACAGTGGGGAAATTTCAAAAATCACAGCAGCGTAAATATATAAATAAATAATAATAATAATAAAAAATATCAGTACCTGTATGACTGTAGGATATCAATGATGCCAAGGAAGATGAACAGCTTTTCTTCTTTGTGTGTTTTGGCCGGGATGCCACCCATCCTATGACATCGTGAAAACAAATCCCGCAGTCAGAGCACAGCTACTGTCCCTCTTCTGCAATGCTGGACACACTGCACATGTTTATAAAAGAGGCACTTACAGTATTTACATTCATGTGTAATGCTGGTAATGACTGGAGCGGTGGCTGCGTTTGTATTTGTGTAGCTATGGTTATACGAGAGCCGCACTGTGTGCACACCGAGTGTTCTGCGTGCGGTCGTATAACTGTGTCCGTGAGAAAAAACCCCGTGGAGGATAAGACACAAACAGGCAGAGAGAGCGTATGCCCAAATATGTGTGCATGATACGTGCACACGACTCACGAGTTGTCTGTGGTGAGGAACTCTGCCGCCTTGCCGTCTCCCTGGATGGACTCCATGGCCGTGGAGTAGAGCACCCTCTGACCCACAGGTCTCCTCCCGTCCCCCCCTGCCTGGCCCAGCTCTCTCTGGCTCTGGTCCAGGACATGCACACCCAGCAGCAAGCTGTAGTCCATGATCTTGAAACTCTCCAGCACCTATAGCAGATTACAAGCCATGCAGTTGGTACAAGAGGAATCCTTTGATGAGGAATGGCACGAGCCGGATCGACAGGACAGGATATTTCCCGTGCGCTGTGACCTGCAGGATTACCTTCCTGGGCAGGATGCTACACCTTCAGCTCACAGGCGGTAAGTATCCTGGCCTGTTTTGAAATGTTTCTCCTAAAACACTTTGACAGCCTTTGAGGCTTCAGGGCCTCAAAGGCTGTGAAATATTAAAAGGAAATCTCCTGTTGGAACCAGTTTTGAGTTAAATAAACAAGGTGTTTCTCCACAGTGAGCCAAGTGTTACACATTGACCTTCAGGAGCTTTTTACCCAGTTTCCCAGGGACTCTGAGACTTAATGTTTGCTACAGTCCTCCAGTAAAGCAGCCGTGGCCAGTCAAGGGTAGAGAGAGAGAGAGAGAGAGAGAGAGAGAGATCTGGGAACAGGGTCAGAGTAAGGTCGCCAGTCTTATCTTATGACGGAGACTGAAAAAGGTTACTGCACTGGCTTGTGTTTCCTGACGCAGACAGAAGGGCGTGGCAGAGAAAGAGAGAGAGCATGACTTATCAGAAATAGAGAGGCGAAAGCCATGTACTTTTGCAAATAGCTTACTTTCCATTCAATCCCTTTAGTTAAAGAGAGCAAGATTTTTTTTAAATCATAAAACTCAGAAATCTCTCTATCAACTGCTTCAATGCATCAGTTGATGAAGAGCTACGAAGTAGGAGTTGAGAGGAACAACTAGGCTTGAGAAGAAACTGCTAAAAACACATCACACTAAGACTCATTAAAGTTCATCATCATTGTGTTGTGCATTCTCACTTACACTCCATAAATAACACAACCTAAACTAAATTGGAGGCAATAAAAACGTGTGGTATAATGGAAGAGAGCCTCGACCCAGAAGAGAACACCGGCCACATGTGTTAGTGAAGAATACGAGGCAGATGTCTTGAAGGACTACAACTTCCTCTTGTCTCCCCCTAGATAGGCGGTCTTCAGTACACGGGCAGAGAAGACATCGTCCTTATTAATGGTTGATCCAGTGAGCGTCCGTCATAGAAACGGCTGATGCATAAAGTCCCAGTCACACATTCGTACTCCAACACTAAACAGACTTCATGTCGGACTCAAACCAACACTGGGGCTTTTGTCCGAGCGTTGCCTTGTCCATAGCAACGATTTGCATCCCTTCAGTCAAACTCCCCCAGCTTATTCAAACTACAGCCATGTTGAACCCTCAGACGACAGAAGGCCGTCACTGTGCACCCCGGCCCCAGCTCGCACGGGCAAACAATCAAACCGTCACAGCAGAGAGAAAACAGCTGCGTGGCTGGGATTGTGTGTGCAAGAGATTCTCTTTGGATTCAGAAACAAATACTGTTTATTGTTGCAGGCGAAGAAACGCAGTCAATAATCAGCGAGCGGAGCGGAATACGAGTGACTCTCAGAGGCACGGCAGCCGAGTGTCTGAGCCGTCGCCGCTCAGATGTCTCACGGCGAATGGGAAAAGGCCTCGAGCTTCTGCGGGGATTGAGCTTTGTCACAGCATCCCCCGATCTTCAACACATCTCTGTTTCTCAGGATATTCCCCCCCGAGCAGTCCTCCACCCGTCTGTCTCGGAGCCATTTTTGCAGTGACACGAATACACAGCGAGCTTTCTTAAATCGGAGACCGTCTGCGGGCGGAAAAGAACACAGAGCTTCTTATACTCCTTTTGTGGGCCTGCTGGATCCACCCCCCCCTGTGAGTCCAGTTTCAATCACAGGAATATCTCTGCGCAAGTATGCATCTATAATTAATGAATGTTGTATTCATTAATTATAGATGTTGTTACCCATGACAACATATTCAATTAGGGACACCTGGCTTTTAATTATGTCACTTGTAAAGGCATATGGACTGTAAAACTAATTAAATGTGTGATACAATTTTTATTTAAATCCTTTTTCTGTGTCTGTTTATTCTCTCTGACACTGAACATAAATTCTCCGCTTTTTTATTTTTACAATTTTTTTTTCCGGATGTCAAATAATATCTTTTACCGAGACCGATAAACTTTCGTGTGCAGGTTTTCACTTGTTGCTAACATTTCATAGAACAAGGAATTAGTTGATTAATAAAGAAAATAATAAATAGATTAATCGATTATCAAAATGTGTAATGAACATCCGTGTTCATGCACGTGGTGAAGGATCCCGTTGAAGCCGACCTCCCTTCTGACTCCAAGGCCAGGGTCTGGTTTTCTGCTGCAGCGATTGAGAGAAGCCATTGTTGTTTCAGGATCCCAAGGCTGAGGAGAGGGCGAGCCATACAGTAAACGCTTGTTTATGATTGGCCAATGGCCACGCTTGCTTCTATGCAACCATTATTGTCCAAGAATGCATGCCCTCATTGTCCGAATCATTATTTCTGCACGCAATTAAAGGACTCCTATTTCATAAATTATTAAACAGAGGTATGACGTAGAAGTGTGGGGGGAGGGCATCAGTGTCTCAGCCGCTTGACATCATGAGCATCAGCATCCCCCTCACGCCCGTCTCGTCAAACACACACGCACAGTGGGTACAGACACACACTCGCTCAACAATGAACCCTCTCTGTCTCACTCTCTCCGTACAGTAGAGTCCAACATGAATTATTGATGTCTGTGTTGTTTTGGCATTTGGGAAGTACCAGGGGAGCTGCAGAGTAATGCAGTAGACTTCAAGGGAAGAAAGCGTGCCCTGTGTTTCCCAAGCAGTGTCACACATAACAGAAATATTAGAATATAACGGATTCCCTCAAACACATGACTCATCCTCCTCTTTGTCTCATCGCTTTCTCCTTCAACTTAACTCTGACCTCCCACACTCCCAAGAAACTAAAGTATTGGGCAAAAAAAAATTTCAGAGGCCTTACCACATATTTTATTGAACAACAGTCCACTTCCTCACTCCCCCCTGCCCTTCACAGCCTTGTTGTTTTGCTTCTGCCACCCCCTCCTCTGTGTTTTGGTTCGCAGCCTCGACTGGGGTGACGGGGTGAGCTGCTTACTCATGGAAATGGACAGCGATTCTGCTTACAGGGCACTTTACTTCCCGCTCAGGAGGCAAAAGCAGGAAGCCGTGACAATAACAAACTGTACCACACAGCAGCTGCTTAACGGCCTCACTTGCATATATACATACACGCCGTACCGGATGCTGTATGCATGCATTATGTGGCGCATAGAGCGCCTTCGTGGGCAGACAGTTCATGTCCGGGGGACGTTGGGCCAAGGTTGTAAATGGAAGTGTGCCGTTTGTTTGTAGAAATACTGACTTAGCAAGAGGAGAGGATGTCCTTATGACTGAACAACTGCCTAGGAAAACATTAAAAAGAAAATAGAAGACATCGATAAAGTCAGCATATTGGTTAATGATGTTGAGAGGGGATATAACCTGAGGAGGTCACTTAAAATGCCTCTCGATTTCTGGTAATCATTCTCTAACCCTCTAATTCTCGAATCACAAGACCCATGTTTGTGATCACGATTCTGTTAAAGGGCTGGGAAAGCCACCTTTGTTCACAGCTGTTCACAAACCTTTATTGGAAAGATACTCCACTTTCCCTGAAGAGAAACGTCAAACAAGTACGGTAGACCCAGAAGACGTACTGTAACAAAACTAGTTTCATGTCAAGTTACATTTTCTTTCCAATAACACATAAAGGAGAGGAGAGCTGAAAACAGAAGAGAAAAGAACTGTGTTGCCTAAAAGGCTAATCTAAGTATACCTAAAGCACCACACTATTCATTACTGCCAACTCTGTTCCATACTCCATCAATCACGGTTGGTGATGAAACCAACACACTAATAACTAGAATGGGCACTCAGTAGAGCGCATACCTTCTCATATCACAAGATTGGGCATTGAATTATGAACATTTTGGCATTAGTTGCATGCCAATTGGATACAAATTGACCGTGCTATGGTAAAAAAAATGATTTTGACCTATCCATGACCTTGACCCGATTGATCCCAAAATCTAATCAAATGGTTCCCGGATAATAACCAATCATCCCACCAAATTTCATGCGATTCGGTTTAAAACTTTTTTTGTGATGCGAATAACACGCATACAAATAAATAAATAAATAAATACACGGCGATCAAAACATAACCTTCCGCATTTTCAGTGCGAAGGTAATTATAACATTTAACCTGAGGCTGGTTTAATGGAAGGAATTAACTTCAGACCGGAGGACTGTCTGGCCAGAGCTCCGAGTCTCTCATGTCTTAATCACATTCGGTGTTTGGAGAGCTGTCATGTCGTGAGACATCGCAGCGCAGAGATGGTATACCAGAGCCCAGGGCAAAGGGAGAGCTGGGACTGAACACAGTGGAAACACACTGCAGTCCGACTGACAAAATGTAATATTTTATCCCATCTAAGATGTGCACACACCGTCCCAAACTAGAACACAATGTAATTAATTCATAGTGTTTAAGCTTTTACAAGCAGTTACAAGGATGAGAGGTCAGTGATCCTTTCAACACGTCCCTTTACTCCAGTGATTCCCCGGTTTAAAGCAATCTGCCCGAAGCTCTGCTATGGCACAAGACAAGATGTACATAGGTCAAAATGTTTTAGCAATCAAAAGAGACATAAAATTCAACTGAAATGGCCTTTTTGTTGGAAAATAATCCAATAAAAAAAACATAATAGACTTCCTTTTCCATTGTACAGCTTCCTTTTTAAGGAATAATAGTGACCTTCCTGTTGCAGTCCAATGAAAAAAAAGTCAAATGATCAAGAGAGAGAGAGAATGAGCATGCATCCACAACATCACTCGCTCCACACACTGCTAAAACCACCTACCAGAGACACCCCCCCCCCTCTCCATCCCTTCTTTCTTATTTTGTATTTTATTTTTTACCTTCGCATTGAAAATGCGGAAGGTTATGTTTTGAGCGCCGTGTATTTGTATGCGTGCGTGTTATTCGCATAAGTCAAAAAGTATTCAACCGAATCGCATGAAATTTGGTGGGATGATTGGTTATTATCCGGGGACCATTTGATTCAATTTTGGGATCGATCGGGTCAAAGTCATGAAAAGGTCAAAATCTTCTTTTTATCCAATTGGCATTCAACTAATGCCAACATTTTCATAATTTAATGCCCAATCTTGTGATATGCGAAGGTATGCGCTCTACCGAGTGCCCGTTCTAGTTTTGTATGTAGTTATGTTTGCATGTTTCCACATCTTAATTCATACTTTATTTAAATGTACCTTAAGTTGCTGTTATCGTGGTTGTTTATTCACTCTATTTGAAATCTTTGTATATAGTGACAGTGTGTCACAGTAACACAACCTCCAAACACCTGAATGTAAAGTTCTGAATACCCCAACTTCTTGGAGGTGGTATTATTCGTCATTTCTGTGTTTGCAAAATCAATAAAAAAAGATTTAAAATAAAACCACCTACCCGACAGTCTCTCTGCAGCGTCTTCATCAGGTTGTTGTACGTCTCTGCGTCAAAGTGAAGCCCTTCTTCATGCATGTCCTGGAAGTCCAGGTCTTTGTAGGTCGGACAGGTCTTTTCTCTCTCTTTCCTGGACGCTCGTCTCTTGTAGGTGGATCCCTTCAGGTCGTATTTGTAGTGCATTTTGACGGAGCGTGGCAACATGTTGTTCATTACCACCAGACGGATGTTGATGCCTCCAGACTGGATGCAGTACAGTCCGTAGAATTTGGGCAGCAGTGTGCGTGGATTCTGGTTCAGATTCTGTGATGTGACATGAAAGACAGCTTGACTTTTATTGCAATCATGTTTTGCTGATGCTTCTTGCATCATTTCTCTACGGTAGCCAACATAATTAAGAAGTGACAGCCAATATGAGTGCTGGGGGTCTTAGAATATATTTAGGGAACAGATATGAATAAATGAGCAAAATGATCAAATGTCTGACTTCTTCGCATCCATCTAGCGAGTCCTCCATCCAGCTAGTTCTCCGTCCCCTTTTCTGAGATGCTTTTTAATCTGATGGTGCCGACAGCTGAAGCTAATGAGAACCTTAACTGCATCTGATTTATGCCACCTAAGCATCTAAAAATGATCTCCGCAAATTCAACCCGTAGGCTACAATTCTTTAGACTCCCATTCAACATTCAGACGTGTAGTTTTGCTACCTGACTAAGTGCTGGAGACCTCATGAATCAACCGTAAGTCACTCACCATGTAGTATCCAGGCAGTAATCTTTGGAGAAACTTGGCCTCTTTGTGCTGGACGGTTTTAATGATGAACTCGTCATCGCTGGTTAGGTAGAAGAGAGAGCCGCTGGCCCCCGGGTTGGTGAGCTCGATCAGAGGCTCATTTACGAGAGAGTACTGAGGAAGGAAAACACACAGGAAAAAGTTTCATATATCATCTGAAACAAAAGACAAACTTCAAGAAAAGAGCTCCACTTTGCATAAATCCAGCTATCCAGCTCTAAACACAAACACGGTGATGCAGATTTTACATGTCAAATATGATTAACCCCCAATGTGAGAGTTCAGAGGTCAAGGCTCTGTGCCGGCCACAAAGTTTTTCCACATCAAACTCAGAAAACCATTTCTACATGGACCTGACTGTTCATAAAGGCACTGCAATGTTAAAACAGGAATGGGTCCGGCCCAAACTATTGCAACAGATTTGGAAACACATTGTTGTCTAAAATATAGTTGGATGTTGGAGCAGTGCGATTACTTCAGTTGAAACTAATGGGCTGAGCCCAACTCGTAAAAACAGCCCCTGAGCAAATCCACACGAAAATGCACGATTACCCACGTACGTCTGGCTGCATGATGTCTGGAAGTGGGTCGACATTATTATCATTGTGCAAACACATTAATGAGAACTGCATAATGACCAGATCTCTATCACATCGGGATGACAAATCTGTCTGCAAAATGTTGATAAGATCTGACATTTGATTATTGCTGCTAACAAACAGGCCGACTGTCTACGAACAGAAGCTCCTCAGCCAAGGTAATAATGAAGATTTACTGCTTGTGCTTCACTATAAAACATCAGAACAGATCGAGAGCCCTCATCCACCTGTGGCCATCAACGTGTGAGGGAGAGACTGGGATAGGAGCCACTTGAAGGGCAATGTGAGATGTAAACAGTGCATTATGGGAGCATTTACAGAGGAGCAACACTGGAGGCATCCGCTTCCCTCTCCAGAGACCCCTCCCCTGATGTCCGTTTGCAGTCACGTGTAATTACAACCACAAACCCATCCGTGGTTTGTTGCATTTGCATTCAGTGGGTGTGTGCGTGTGTGTTCTCTCTTTTAATTAGACTCCGCTGTAGCCTCCGTCTGAACGAATTCATCATCACCTCAAGGACATCCATCGTGAGTACATCCTCTAAGCTGCTGCGCCTCATGCCATCCTCGCCCTGCTGCCTTTAAGTCACATGCGGCCTTGGTCTCTCCTCCAGAACCCTTTGTCTTTCACTTATACAGACATGCATTTGGCCAAAACAAGAATGTAGCTTGTTGGGTTTTGAAAGGCTGACAAAAAGGATAATGGCAACATGAAATGATAAAGCTCATACAAGATGACAGAATATCTCCTTTTGTTTGTTTTGTCGGGACGAATAGGCAACAAGGTATTCTCTTTGATGAGAAAAGCAAATTACGTTAACATAAAGGATGGCATGTAGAGCACTTACAAGAAGGCTTTGATCATCTTTACTTTAAACATTACTCTCTGTTTCTCTCCAGCTATGTCTCGGCCTGCGCTTGAGGTTTTGATTGTGTTAAGAAATCACAGAATCCACTGCGGATTTCATTCAGCTCTGCGAGCTGGATAACGCTTTCATAATGAGGGCGCGCTCCGTTAGCTCAGTCAGTACCTCCAATATCTCCACCAGCCCAATGTTTTGTCTTGACTTTATCCTCACATCTCGTCTTTCCTCTGCTCAGATGATGCGCCGCATTACCAGCCTACTACTCAATAAGATACACCTCGAATTTGATGACTAAAAACTATACACTGAGGTGGAAGACTAGAGTGTAGTCAATGTGAAGTAATTCAAGAGAATTGTCTCTTATGGGTGCAATGTTTTTTTTACTAGAAAAAAATCTGATTTAACTATTCATGTGGACAAATAAGCTCTGAACAGAAATAACGTGTAGTTCAGTATACAGTACGCTTGCACCAGAGAGGTTTTCAACAATGATCAAATTTAGTGTTTTTGGCACAGTGGTAGATATAATTAATTAAAGCGATAGTGAGGGAAATGCGCATATTCCCTGTCCTGTCGAGAGATGAGATTGATACCTCTCACATGTCTGCCCACTAAATTTGAAGCTACAGTGAGCTGGCAGTTAGCTTAGCTTTGCATTAAGACTCAAAATGATTCCAGCAATCCAGAAACCAGCCTCTCAAAAGCTCACCGTCCAAGACATATTTGTTTTGTGTAACCCATACAAAACCGGAGAAGTAGAAAAACTACAATGTGTGGTTTTACGTGGGGTTATGTGCAAGAACATTTCTTAGCAGTGATTTCCTGGCCGGACAACGAGTGGAGAAGTCACAGTGAATAAGCCTGTTTACCAAAACATTAAAACAGTAAAACATTGCTTTGAGTCATTTCTCCTGGGTAAATGTAATGTTTTATAGTGTCTTACTTCAGTTATATGATGTGAATACTTGATTCAGGACATGAGGTCTGGATTATGAGTTTATGACTGGATTATTTTGTTGAATGTGGAAGAAACAATAACCAGTTACTGACAGTTCATCTAGCTTTGAGTCTTACCAGGTAGTCGTCTGGTTTGATGCCGAACAGATCCCTGAAGTAGCGGAAGGCCAGCGGGGCGTAGGTCTTGAAGCGAAAGTCAGGATAGTGATGTGCCGGGGTCAAGTTGCTTCCCTCACTATGATGTGTAATGAACAACCAACCAGGCAGGAAACAAGAACATATATTGATTCATTAGATACATTATTCCAACACTGATTCAAATAAGGTGGGGTTAAGAAAACCTTTACATTACACTACCGTTCAAAAGTTTGGGGTCACCCAGACAATTTTGTGTCTTCCATGAAAACTCACTTTTATTTATCAAATGAATTGAACATTTCATAGAACATATAGTCAAGACATTGACAAGGTTAGAAATAATGATTAATATTTGAAGTATTAATTTTGTTCTACAAACGTCAAGCTCAAAGGAAGGCCAGTTATAGCTTATATCACCAGCATAACTGTTTTCAGCTGTGCTAACATAATTGCACGAGTTTTCTAATCGGACATTAGTCTTCTAAGGCGATTAGCAAACACAATGTACCATTAGAACACTGGAGTGATAGTTGATGGAAATGGGCCTCTATACACCGATGGAGATATTTCATTAGAAACCAGACGTTTCCACCTTGAATATTAATTTACCACATTAACAATGTATAGAGTGTATTTTTGATTAATTTAATGTTATCTTCATTGAAAAAACAGTGGTTTTCTTTGAAAGATAAAGACATTTCTAAGTGACCCCAAACTTTTGAACGGTAGTGTATGTAAGTGAACAGTGTCAAAACACACACAGACATTCTCCAACCAAGGATCACATGCAAGCAGCACGAGGCGGGAAAGTGAACCCTTAAAATCGTTGTGCCCGGGCAATTGACTCCCAGTCAGTGTATTAGCGATCCCTTGTGATGTGCTGCACCCATGAATGAACAGGCTGCAGTCAAGTCATCCCTGGGAACCCAGATTCTCCAGGAGTTTGGTGACAATCTAGCCTGTCTCGAGTTCTCCGCCTGGAGACTGAAGGTGACTGATTACTGGATGTAAACAATACCACACCACACATGATGAACCTCGACTCGGGAAGAAAGGGAAACAATTTAAATTGAGAACAACAAACTCACAAAATAACCCACGTTTTGTTGTCGATTTGACTGGACCTTAAAAACCTGACATTCCGAAACGGGCTTCGTCAAAGACGTGCGTCCCAGGGGAACACAGCGACACAGGAGGAAGCACGTCTGATGAGGTCAGAATGAGTCAGCCGCCACGTTCTTTCATCTTGTAAAGAAACCGCACCGACACTAAATCTACAGGAAGTAGGTCAAATAAAAAGATGTATTTTCCAGGGCACCTCTAAATCTGGTTCATATTCTTGGATGGCTTTCTGGATAAAGAGGCTCGTGCCTTGTTGTTTTAGGCTGGTGTTATATTCAGTAATGAGATCCAGGGAACAGTCAGGCTCGGCTGTGTAACACAATAAGTGTGATTACTCTACAATGAAATCTGACTGCTCTGTTTAGTGTGTGAAGGAAACCACAATTATCTGTCATGGGTAACATACGCCTCACATGGAAACCATTTCACAACACACTTCATTTGGAAATGTTTCATTCAATCTAATCAGAGGGCCATCTGTGAGTGTGTGTGTGAGAGAGAGAGAGGGGGGGAGAGAGAGAGAGAGAGTGTGTGTGTGTGTGTGTGTGTGTGTCAAAGTGATCTGCGACATCTCCAGCCACCCAAAACTCGCCTGACAGGATGAACAACAGTGGAAACAGCTCCAAAGAGGAGCAACAGGAATAAGAGAAGGAGAAGGAGGGAAGCAGAAGCACAGAGAGAACCGTCTCAGCCAATCTCGTGAAAGAAAGGGGGGGGGGTGCTTTTACATATCAGAAAAACGTAGAGAAAGTTTAGAGAACTAAGAGGGAAACAGTTATGTGAGATGCAAGTTGTAAGACATACATTTTGTCTTTGTATTTTGTATGTTGTGTTTTGGGAAATTTTCTTTTTCCTTAACCATCCAACCTTTTCTTCAGCTGGCTTTCCCTCGGAATAGCTGGCCCTGAAGATAACGACAACTTCAGTTGTATTTCACCGTCATGTGAAAAGGCTCGATATTGGGTGCAGAATTTAGGATGATGTAACAAGCAAGCTTTGAACTATTGACATGTTGTATTTCAAAAGACATCACTTATCTTTACTTTTCAGGAAAGCAACAGATGGTTTTCAAACACTCACAGGAGGACAGACACAGAAACCAAGAGTAGTGTTTGCGTTTGGTTGCCGAGCAGTACAACGTCTGTGCGTGCCAAGACCAGGTTTGCATAAATCATCATGAGTTTGCATATCCTGGTTCAGCATTCGCAGGTAAACCACAAAGTATTTCCTCGTCGGACTCCGATCCTCTTCCTCGTCTTGAATGGTCCGTTTATTTGGCCACAAAAAAACAACCAATGAACACATTCAGCTTGATTCTGACTCGTTTCTTTTTGCAGGAATCATTGCATGTCGTCCAGGTTAAAACAAAGCAAGTTTGTAAATAGAAAATAATTAACCCATTCAGCTAACTATAATGTTAGCTAATTAAAATGTCCCCACAAATGACTGTGTTCTACTGTGAGACAGATGCTGGTTAGTCACTGGGGAATGTGTCTGAGCATCAACTATGCACTAATGTACATGTGAACACCAGTAAAACTTTGAAAGAAATGTCTGGGTCGGTTTTAGATGATGTCCAATGTCTCTAAGCTGATGATGTGATTGTGAACACAGCCTGAGATGACCACACACTGACATATGGTTTCACTGTGGCAGTAAGAGGCACACAGTAAGCTAATTTCACAGTTCTTGGCAGGATAATCCACCAGAATAGTTGTATCCCTGCATCATGACTTGGACTAACAAAATTGACGTCGTTGATAAATGACGACGGTTGCAGTTTGTGGTAGCGGCGAAATTTCTTAAGACTCAATTTCCAGCGCTTGCAGTTTCCACTGAGCATAATAAATTATAGTTTTAAATGTCTTTAATGCAAAAACAAGACATTTACTATTCGAGCGGGCAGACTGAACAACAAGCTTCGTCTTTAGTTGCTTTCCATTCATTCACTTTGCAGCGTCAGGAAATTGTCGCAGCCAAAGAGCAGCCGGTTGCCGCCTACACATGATACGCTTCCATGTCCTCTGATTCACTAGCTCTTGTCGAGGAAATAAACTTGAGCTTATGCAAAAGTCTGGCTGCTATTTTCAAAAAACAATGTGCAAATCAATTAACTCACACATTGGGCGATTGCTTTCAGAAAATGTATACATGATGGAAGACGTCTTCCTGTGTATAGAGGCGGTGTGTGCGGTGGGGGTGGACGCTCCATTGCACTGACCTGGGCAGGAAGACACTCTCCACCACATAGAAGTCTTGCATAAGCACGTCTCTGTCGGGCTTGGAGGTGAGGTTGCCCACTGTATAGCCAATACCGAGCTGAATGGCCCCCTTCAAGGCCGATGATGTGGTCTGGATGGGAACATAGAAGAGAAAACAACAGATTAGTCAGGCTTTAATATCAGACTGTCACGGTTATCCTCATTGCATACACTAATGGATGTAAATGTAAAGCCTGGGAGTGATTTTGGGGTTAGTTAGCTCAGTGGGGGGAGAGGCCTGCCTGCAAGCAAGGTTGTGACTCTCCCCATCAGTTGCAAGTCGAAGTGTCCTTGAGCAAGGCACTGAACCCCCAGTTGCATCACTGCAGCCCACTGCTCCTTAATAACTAAGGATGGGTTAAATGCAGAGAACTAATTTCCCCTTGGGGATTAATAAAAGTGTATATTTATTTATTTATAACTAGGGATGCAAAATCCTGGGAATATTTAAGGTGGAGACTTTTTTTTCAGCGGTTCTTTGCAAAGGCTATTTTTAACATGTCATATGCAGATATAAACACACCTTTTTACCATATTTTTAGCACATAATCCATTAATTTGCTAAACTCCATAATTCAGGTACATTCCTATTTAATGGGATCCTGGAAAATGTCCTGTACAAGCAATGAAAGCGTGCTGCTGTATAGTACAATTTTTTAGTATGTACTTCACACTCACACATTAAAACCCCAGGAGAGCTGTATTGTAAACACACAAGACCTGACACAGTAATATCTGTTGTGGGCAGCCTTTTAATGGTGACATTTTAAGAAATGCTGCCATAAGCAGTGACGTCGGACATTTTTATTTTTTTTCAGGAAAGGAAACAAGCGTGACCAGCACTTGACTGATTTCTGGCAGCCGGCCCTGGCAGGGGACTCACAAGCTCAGAAGTAAAGACCTTTTGGTCTCGTCGGCTCAAGACAGCAGCACTCAAAATAAATGTTGTGGAAGCAGTTTGACATCCATCTTTCAAATTAAACCATACACAGTGAAGCTATCGTATGAATATTCATACCGATTTACCTTTTTGTATGTTTTCTCTCTGCTTCTGCTCCAAGGCCCTCCGATCCCATTCTCTGTTGTGCTAGACATCTGAAAAAGACGAAAAGGACGGAAAGAAATGTGATAAAGTAAAATTACTGGGGCTCATCACAAATTACTGAGAATGTCAGGAGAATAAACTTACAGTGGCTAATGTAAAGCTGTGCCCGGTAAAACAGCAATCAGGGCGACATCTCCTGATTGTCAGCCAACATCAGGAGGTTTGGATATGTTCCCCTCTGCAAGAGAACAGACACACAAGCTAGTTTTACAGAATACAAAAAAACAGGGGTAATAAACGCTCACAGCCTGGGCATTAAGTGAAGCTGTTGCAAGTTATGCTGTGACTGAGGATGGGATGAAACACAAAGATACCCTGATTGACTGATACGTTTGAGGCTACTTTAATGCAAGCATTCCTGTTAATCTCTGCCTGATAGCAAAAGCAATGCAGACTTTCTAAACGTTCACTTTTATACTGGCCTCCAGCATGAGATCACTGGTTATACAATGACTCATGAAATATTTATATATATATCAGCTCTTCTTATTAGCCTTGCTCTGGAGAACAGAGCTATTCGGAGTCAGTTCGGCTGTCGCTTCACAAATCGTACTGTGCAGACGTAGAAAGCACAAGGTGATTTAGTGGCACCTTCTTCTCAGCTGCAGAGTGTGTATAAATGAAGAGTCGTCCTGGGGCGGAAAAGCAATCTGGTGGTGCTGCCTAGCTTACAGAACCGAGTCCTTACGGAGCCACGAAAAACATTAATTTCCGCATATGTTCTCCATGAATCGTACCACTCCCTGTCACTCTCTTGTAAATGCATCCATGTCCTCCAGCCCCTTATACTCTCTCTATCACATTTTTATTACCTTCGCATTGAAAATGCGGAAGGTAATGTTTTGATCGCCGTGTATTTGTATGCGTGCGTGCGTGTTATTCGCATAAGTCAAAAAGTATTAAACCGAATGGCATGACATTTGGTGGGATGATTGGTTATTATCCGGGGACCATTTGATTAGATTTTGGGATTGATCGGGTCAAATGTCAAGGGCAAGGTCATGAAAAGGTCAACATGTTATTTTTACCATAGCGGTCAATTTTTATCCAATTGGCATGCAACTAATGCCAAAATGTGGCTGCGGCGAATGTATGCGCTCTACCGAGTGCCCATTCTAGTTTTGAATGTGTTACTATGCGGTAGCTACTGTATAATAACAAAGTTACAAAGCTGCAGGGTGTAACACACACACCAAATATGCTGTAGCCATGTTTAAAAATAGTCTTTAAAAGGAGAAGGGTGTCTTGAGGTTCTATATGTGGACACACAAACACACACTGAATCAGATATCGAGAAGAATGTACCAGACACTAAACTCTGATCTCTAGACGGAGTCCTAATCTGTGTACCAGCTCTTCTGTTGCTATAAACAAGAAACACCAACGCTGATGAGCTTCATCGGGGAGCACAACTCCCAACTACCGATATTTGTTTTTGTTGGGGTCCATGCATAAATTAAACCGTCTCTATATCGACTTTAAAATAATATTTTGTAGTTTTGTGTGACCATATTTGGAAGGTGTGGTCACACAAAACATTAGAGATCATCTTTGTCGCATGACTGTTATTAAGCTTTGGCTATGTCATTAGACATTAATCAGAATAGTTATCTTCCCCTCTGAGCAAAGCAGTGTTGATCCACCTGAGCCATCAAACTGTAGCACTGGCTGTGGGCTCTAGACCTGAGGAATGTTAATGAGCCTCTGGCTCTCTGACAGTCCTAGCCTGAGTGTCAGCGTTAAAGGGGATTGTTTGGAACTCGCCCTCTCTCTCTCTCTCGCTCACCTGACCCCACAACCCAGCTGGTGCTCCAACAGACTGTTTCTAGAACAATCTATGATGGGCCTGCAGCTGCATTGAGCAACAGCAGGTCTGTTGTTCCCGTAAAGAAAGAGAGGCAGACAGATGGTTGCACATTAAAATGGATGGATGGATGATCTAAAATATGCCGTGTTTTATGACCGTTACAACCCCTCCCGGCATACAGAGACACAGATGTCAAACATTGATGTGTTTGTGAGTCACAATTACATTATTGTGAGCTATAAAAATGTTGTCGATGTCAAATCAGATTGTTGTCAGGTTGAGGACCAAAAAGGTAAAATTATACATCTGATCAATAAAAAAGGAAACTCTAAATCTGAATGAAACCCATTTAGACCTGGCCTGTCTAGAGGGGAGAGTCTGGGTTGATTATGCACCTTTGTGAAAGTATACCAATATCATAAAGACGTCATACGCTACGTCGACACAATGTAGACCAAAGGGAAAATAATTATTGAACGAGAAAAAAATATCTCCATTTCTATTTCACACAGTGGTCAAGCTTGGAATCCACACAAACAAATATTTACACGTGAGAAGCAACTGTCGAGTAAAAAAAACAAAAAAGTTTCTTGCCAAACTCACCACAGCTCTTCCTGTGACTGTCTTTGTAAAAACCCAGACTTGGTTAACACGTTCCTACTTACGAAGCACTTTGTGACTTCTGCTCTTAAAAGCTGCCGTGGAAATAAACTTCTCTTCTGTGCGTCAGTCTCTCTGTTCCTGAACAACTCTGTTCTTCCCGCTCACCACCACCCGTCAAGCAAACACACTTGACTGCAGATCAAACACCGGCTCTCATGCCATATCTCCATGGTTTGAGGGAAATTGCCACGGGTGCCTGCTACTCAGCCTCTGTGCAAGTCAAATAGCCTCACAGTAGCTGGAAAATATGTTGCTGAGAGCAGGCAGAGGCCGTCTGGTTGATAAGATTGCAGATCTAATGCATTTGAACTGTGAAAAAGCTGCAGCTGTGGCGATAGTCCCTCCCAGATGTCAGGAGGCAAGGTAATGACAGTAATCAGGCAGCTTAATCAACCAAAAGAGGCGTTGTATACAAGAACATAATGATCTCTTCATATCGGGAGACCTGGTTATTTGCAATAAGTGACAAAAGTGGAGAAAAAAATTCTGCAGTAGAGAACAATCATTTTCAAACCTTCCGATCACGACACCGGGGAGAAGAGTTTTCGGTCAGGGAGGCTTCCAGTTTCTTTCACCAGGACACAGATACTACATATCGGTTTCTTTTTTTTTTCTCTGCTTTTCTTCAGTCCCCAGATAATATTGGATTACTGCAGCAGATTGGAGACATAATGGATAATCAATAGCAGACCAGCATTCCAGGGAGATGAGGACTGGTCTGCTGGGCTTCCGTGACCTTCACCATCCCCGACCGTGAGAAGTTAGCTAAGCACAGATATCTGGATGGATACAATCAAGAAGATGCATGGGGAGTCAGCTTAGCTCGGCTTCATCGACTTAACCGCTCTGATCCTCGACTACAGCTCACAGAAACTCCATCCAAGCAACAATGAACATGTACGACTGCATTGTTGTTTGGATTCCAGGACATCGGTCAACATGATGAAAAAACGTACAGATGAAATGTAAATGATCGACAAAGAAGTGATGAAGTATGAATAAATGAAATGTAAATAAATTCATAAATACATTTTTTAAATGCAGAAAAGTACAGTATATGACAAGGCAGAATGTCGTGGAGCAGTAGCCACTCTCCTTCTGATGACTTGTGTTAACACTTTGGTGCGATTACATAATTGGCTTAGTGACCCCAACTGGGTAAAATAGTTCTGTACTTCTGTTAAATGCGTCGGGTTCTTCTCTGAATCAAGGGGCTCGGAAACAAACATCTGATGTGTGGACTCCCCTCCACCAGCCAAGCAGAGATTCTCAATAGAATAAAACAGAAGATGTAAACTTTCACCAGCCTCAAAACATTCAGATTCATCCCATGGCCTTTGTAGACATTTCAACAATGACTGTTTTGCTAACAGACAAGCAGGGGGGTGAAACATGCTTGGTCACTTTATAGCAGAAATATCTGCTCATTAATGACAAAGATATAGAACCAACCCAAATGCAAACAGACACAAATACACACAACGCTCACAGATTCAATGTGTACATGTGCAGATAAACAAAGAGGTGTTGTGTCCCCGTCACAACTCATTACTTCAATTTTATCTCTCCGGTGAGTCCCTACAGCAAATGAGGCAGTAAAACAGCAGGCAGGTGTATTTTGGACTGTTTTTGGTGCTTTCTGTTCCACATTTCAGAGTATCCTCTGGGGTTGTGTTTGTTTTCATCATCCTCTGAGAGAGACAAGCTGTGCTGCAGAGTCTGCCTGCGTGCACCAGGCACTATGCTGCACTGCAGAGCTATCTGCGTGAGTGTGTGTGGACACTATATGTATATGAACAAGACAAATGCTACAGACACACTGGCCGCCCATGCAGCCGTTTGATTGGTTGGATTAACAATGTGGAGATGACTTCTATTAAAACTAGAATGGGCACTCGGTAGAGCGCATACCTTCGCATATCACAAGATTGGATAGAAATTGACCGTGCTATGGTAAAAAGAAGATTGACCTTTTCATGACCTTGACCTTTGACCCGATCGATCCCAAAATCTAATCAAATGGTCCCCGGATAAAAACCAATCATCCCACCGAATTTCATGCGATTCGGTTAAATACTTTTTGTGTTATGCGAGTAACACGCATACAAATAAATAAATGGCGATCAAAACATAACCTTCTGCATTTTCAATGCGAAGGTAATTATTGCTAGAGGGGCAATAATGTAGGTTTGGCCAAAGGGAAGCACCAAATGACAGGACTATGATCAAAAGGATGTATCTTTGATGCAGAACATGTAACATCTGGTGTGTCATCATCCTACCAGCATGCTGCGGTAATTTGGCACTTTTTGGCATATGTTTTAGCTGCATCTTGCTGCATAGGAACGTGATGCTGCAGGTGAAGCTGAACATACCTGCCAGGAATGTGAACTCTTTACAAAAGAAACCACTGATTTTCCTCATGCATCATCCCACACAGCAGAGTGTGCAGTGGGTACTGAGCACACAATACATTTGTGTCAGATAAACCACTATCCTAGCAACTATCACAAACTAAATACACTCCAATTATTGGTGGTATTTGACCTTTTAGCAACAGTAAATAAAGACAGGTGGGAGGGGAAGAGAGAGCACCGACAGTGCGCTATGACCTTTCAGATGGGACATGACGAGCACAAATAAGCGAGACAGAAAGAGGGAATGAAAAAGATAGAGACAATGGGAGCTGTAAACACAACTTCATAAATCACAGGATGAAGAGCAAGGACATGTGAATGTGTTTTCTCAGATAACATGAGAAGAAGAAACCCAGGGAGAAAGACGCGGCCTGTGTATTTGTAATTCAGAGAGCGTCTCACTCTAGTTCCACTCTGCATGAAAATCAGTGAGGAGGTGGTCACCCACTGTGTCCAGAGAGTCATGCGATTCAACTGAGGCAATGGAGGAGTGTGAGAGAAACAGAGATAAGCATGTGGGGGGGAAAACAGAGACGATGTTCTCTTAAGACGCAAAGAAAGGGAGAGGCCGTCCTGATGGAGCGATCCACTGCAGCTCGACTCTCTCCGAGAGTGAGACATGGTCCGTTTACAGCAGGGTCATTATATTCAACCACCAGTGATATCTACGTAAGCTAGCCTCCTCTCCTAGCCGCTGGAAAACATGATAAAAGACATGAAAAAATTAGAGAAACTTGGCCCTGAAGCCACGCCCAGCTTCGTCTACACGGGCCTGCCCTGAAGTCCAAAGGTCCTTTTTCTCTTCTTTAGCCACAACGGTCACATGCAGGTTTATCACCTGCATATCGCGACGGAGACAACCGAGTGTGTTTATTATTCTCGGAAGTGATCATGCGCGAGGGTAAAATGGGATTAGATCGCCTTGCCTTCATTGACTGGAGGTCACAGTCGGCACATGAAAAAGACGTGGAATTTCATTGTTGTCAAATTTCAGCATTCTTTAAGTCTTGTTTTTCTCCCACTCGTTTGTTTTCATCCGCCCGGCTATGTCCTCCTTTCTTTAGCCATCTGTCTTTCCCATTCTCTCACTCCAGCACCCTTGGGTCCCCTGAGTGGGCCTCTGCAAGCCATGTCTTTACCAGGGCAGGGAAGGAGGAGGGGTAGTGTGGGGGCTCAGCAGGGCCAAAACAACAACAACAACAAACACCACAACCTCCAAATAATTTGAATTCCAGCAGGGCTGCCAACCGATTGCTCCGCCTGCTACCCTCCAACACAATTACTGATGCAAGCCTTCTTTGGGACATTCTTTTACCCTCTCAAAAGCTAGTGCTGAGTAGGGGTGGAACTCCCCTTTAGAGGTCGTTGAGATCACAGCAACAACACTGTAAAACTCCACTGACAGATTCACCTGCTGCAAAGTACAGCAAATTGAGGGCTTTTTTTTCTGACGCATGGCAATTGTTGACAGTCTTCACAAGATTAACATTACTGTGAACAAAGATGAATTTAGGGAATCCAGTGAAGCAGAAATATGGCTTTGACTGACTAACATATCAGATCACATCATTAAGAATTACAAGTGGAGCTATGAATGAGGATAGAAGCAACTATTTTACACGGTTGGGGTACCTAAGCCAATTATGTACTCACACCGACACCAAAGAGTTTACACAAGTCTCCAGAAAGATAATGGCTACTGCTCCACACCATTCAGCCTCGTCTTAGACTGTAATTTGTGTGCAAATGTTGTATTTATTTGTGAATCTATTTAAATTTCATTTATTTATACTTCATCACTTCTTTGTCAATGACTTTATATTTAATTTGTTAGTTTTTTTTATCATGTTGACCGAGGTCCTGGAATCCAAACAACAATGCACTTTCAGCATGAGCAAAGCCAACAACATTGACACACACAGCTTATAATGGAAATGGAAATATGAGGTTACATACATTCTGTTTTAAAGGATTTAACATTAAAATAACAATCATGCTTTGTTTCATCTACACCACCTATTCACCTGTTTATGAGATTGTCTTATTTAAAACTAATATATTTAAGCTTGAAGATTTTTATATTCTGTCTTTTGACAGATATTGACAACTTTGAGAAAAGCTATTACTAACTTGAACTTACAGTTGTTGTATTGAATAATACTTGTTCTTCTAAATCATTCAAATAAGATCAAGGGGTGACTTTAAATCAAGAAAATACTTTCCTATGAGTAAAAAAATGGCATTTATGTACTTCTCATTGTTATGGACAATAACATGGGGTAACCTTTCATTTTCTAATAGATGTGATGTTGCCTGGGGGAACATTGAGCACTATACTGTAATTGAAGACAGTTATTATGAAGTCCTGACTGGGTATGTGGCATTTGCTGACCCGAGTGAAGCCTGGACAATGAAAGGGAAGGACAATAAAAAAAGATAACAGAGAAAGAGCCCATGTTGTGTTTAGGTCGTGGTGCAACACAACCAAACAGAGGTGTGGAGGCTGAAACTCATCCACTCAATAGCATGAGTGGGACAAACTGCTCACTGACCCGACGAGGTATTACGCTACAAAGAACCTTCTTATTCGGCATTGAATGAATAAATGACAATAAATTACAATTTGACATACAATTATAATTTTGACAATAAAATATAATTTTGATAAGGACCTGCTCATTTAATTTATCTGGTCAAAACATTTTTTAACGCTTCACAAATTAACTAAATTAAAATGTACTTAATCCCTCAAAATGCAACTCAATAATGTCCACTACAGGTATTAAAATCGAGTCCTTACGAAGTCGGCCCCCACATTTTGTTTTGAGATTACGTGTTATGGGCTGCATGGTGGTGTAGTGGATATCACTGTCACCTCACAGCAGGAGGGCTCGATCCTCGATTGTAATCCTTCTGTGTGGAGTTGGCACGTTCTCCGTGTAGCAGTGTGGGTTCCCTCCGGTTCTCCGGCTTCCACCCACAGTCCGAAGACATGTAGCTCAGGTTATTTGGAGACTCTAAATTGCCCATAAGTGTGATAAATGTGAGCGTGAATGTCTGCCTACATGCGTGTCCGGCGTTAAACTGGCGACCTGTCCAGGTGAACCCTGCCTTCACCCAATGTCAGCTGGGATCGACTCCAGCGCCCCGTGACCCTGACAAGGATAAGCGGTTTGGATAATGGAAAGGAGAATAATAATAATGTGGTGCATTGTCTGTATAGAAACCACCTGCAAATAATAGCATAGCTCATCCTTTAATGAAATACACTGTCCCTCGCTAAAGTGATCTGATTAAAGGTTGCCACAAGGGAGCGGAGACAAGAAACAAGAAAAGAATGGCACGGTGCTGAATAACCTGATATGACAAGCTCTGGAAAGAAAACAAACACTTCTGTCACGCTTTCATTGCATTGCAACTGGGACATAGCACATTAGCACTGTGACCCAGAGGACAGCACTGTTGATCAGAGTGGGTGTATTAGGGAGAGAGGTCAGACTTAACACATACAAACATTACGAGGTGCCGGATTACATTATCATAACAGACTGAGGTATTTGTTTATGGTTTTTTTGTTGCTTTCTTCCCCGAATGTAACGAGACCCAACATAAGGCCACACCCGTGTGTGGACACAAGGCAAACGGGTCAGTCAGACCATTATCAGGAATGAGGGAGAGAGAGCTGAGAGCTACTGTTCAGGGCACTGACTTGTAAAAGGGTTTAGTGAGCCTCATATGCCTGACGTTGTGGTCCTATGAGATTCCACAGTTAAGTACAGAGTGCTCTTTGACCCCAAATCACAAGACTATACATTACAGCTTTTAACTGCTGTGCTACCTCTTCACAGGAAGGTCGGCAGGAAAACGACAAACCGCTCGCTTAAAAAAGTGTCACTCTGCTTTTGAATCATTGCCGTTGATTACTTCCGGTACAATTCAAATTTAGTGTCCAATGTATATATAATCACCTATTTCAGAAAGTCTGATCCACCTTAACGGGAGCCCAACAAGACCTGAAAGTCACAGAAAAAAATATGATTCATGTCGACACGGTTATGGCTCGAAAGTGCTGCGGCGCTTCTGCCACAACCCAGATGTAAAATATTATATAATGCACAGATGCAGCTGACTCACAAGCAACATATCAGTGCAAGGGCAGCAGGCAGCACAGGAGCTCAGGTGTTGGTCTCAAGCAGAGAGAGCAGGGGATTTGCATGTGCCGTTTTCCCTTTCAAAGATCCTCTGCGGTGAGTCGACCATCCTGGCCCGAAGCTTCACTCATTTCACAGCCTCCCAGTCAAATAAGGAAGAAAGAAAACCACACGCTCATAATCCTGTGTAACACCTTAAAGCACACCAGACAGATTTGCATGATTATTAATTTTCTCCAATAATCATTATCTCACACTTCGATCCAAATTAGTGAGCGTTGTCTGAAATATTTCAAAGTACAATCCGAAAATATTTTAACATATTGCTTTATTTGCAATGCAAAGACACAGGACTATGACATAAAAAGGGTCACGATGCGAAGTCGGACACAGGGCATAGCAAAACACTTCACTCTTCAGCTCCTAAACCACCAGGATGCCCAGATGTTTAAATATGAGATGATCTAGAATTAGGTTAAACTGAAGAAAATGCTATATGAGAAAAAAGCTTTCTTTGAAAAACATGTGGCAGTCAAGTGGTTTTCTCCACATCCCCACGTGTCAAAACTTTGATTTGTGACAAAGCAAAGAACGTACTGTATGTCTGAGGGTCAGCACTGACCCACAGACATACATGCAGAATTGTGTCCGTTAAAATGTACTATTTCCTAATTAACATAAATACACACAAGCTCACAAGTTGAATGATAACAACTGCTGGATGCTGTCGAGTGTGCTAAACCGGCTTATACGTGCTTTCTGGGCAGCTGTAAAAAAAAAAAAAACAGCATAGCAAACAAGAAAACCAGTTCACACTTATTCTCTTTGGACTGGCGAAGCTATTTCACAGCTGCAGCCTGGCTGCCAACTACCAGGAGGAGAAATGTAGCATGTCCCAATAAAGAGCAGTGATAATGCTGTAGGAAAGCCTGGCCCAATGCAACATCTAATATAAACAGCTGGCCCATACAGCACATCGTGTGTCAAAAGGATTTATACGTCTGCAGACGCTGCACACATGCAGTCTATCATTAACGTGGCTTTCAAAAGGTCGAACTGGGGCTTTAAGGCCTCTTAACGTTCGCTTCATTAAACACTGTGATACACATCAGTGTTTCAGATTTCTATTACTTTTTAGTTTGGAACATGTAGCTTTCTTCATCTGCCCTCTAATGTGTTACACAACCTCCAACATACGTTCCTCATTTCCTGGACAGACTTCCAGTTTGTCATTTATCGTGTAAGAGTTGAAGACAAAACCACAGCGAAAAGTAAATGTTTATACAGCAAACAACAAACCCTGGAGTCTGTGAAGTAGCTACACTGGTTGTGCGACATGCTTTATGCAAACAATAACAGAAAGAAGCTTATGGCTTTTGTTCAAATGTTCCACCTCCTTAAACCACATTCAATTATACGCCTTCACTTCCATTTTGTTGTTTAAATGATGGTAAATATGAAGAAGAAAAAAAAAACCTCAATCACTTCCTGACCTTTAAACAATAACACAAAGCATATTCTGTTCAGGTGGAAAAAGGCAAATTAGATACACTTAGTCTTTATGGTAAAGTCAGTTGTATTAATTAAAGAGAATAACACTTCAAAACCCGAGCAGAAACAGTTTGAGCGCACCTGCAGTGTGTCACCTGCCGTGACACTTGCATGCACCATGTACACCTGGACACGTATAACCACCAAATGTATGTGAGCTATGTTGGGTAACGGCCTGTCAGCGTAGTTCACTTCAAATCGTAACCAGATATCTCTAGATATGAAACTCATAGAAACCTTACCAGCAAATCGTCTTCTTCTGCGTAGCCGTGTGGAAATAATATGTCCCCTTCGTGTCTCAGCGGCTGCTGCAGTCCTCACAGAAAGCCCCTTCCTCTCGCGCTTGATCCCCAGCAGATAAATACATGCGCTTCAGAAAAAGATACGCTGCATGTGTTGTGCTTTCCACCACAAGCAGACCGTGGACTGAAGAGTCTCCTGTGAGAACCGCGAGGAGACCTGCGTGTCTCTGCGCTGCTGCCCTGTGCGTCCACACGCAGCCACTCAGTGCACCACTGGATATACGCGTCAGCAGCGACTCCACGACGCCCCCTGCAGGCCGGAACAGGAAAGGAAATATACACCCAAGTCTTACGTTTGTTCAGGAACAATATGTATTTAATTTCATGACGTACGTTACAACTATTTTTCAACAATATATCTGTTGTCCATCCAAATGTGAGAGTAGTTATTTAAATCTTAATTCACATCCTAGAGGTGCATGATCCTTAATGTTAGTGCATGATAAGAAAGTTATGTTAGTGGTGGGACATAATAATATGCAGGGACGTGTGGTGGAGGCACAACAATAAAATAAAAGGTAGACTGTTGTACCTCATAAACATATATATAGACATAGGTATGCCTCCGTCAACCAGTCACGTTGCAGTTTACATCCATGTCTGTCCAAAATGTCATGACTTTTATTCCATTAGACATTTATGCAGAATTGTAATCATTAGCATATATATTATTGACTTGTGGCCAAATACATGTGTGTTGAGGTCAGTGACTCTTGACCACCAAATTTGAAGTAAATCCTGAAGGTGTTACTTAAATATTGTGTTTGTGAGGATGGGGCTGACATGAGGTCACATTGGCTTCATCAGTTCATCTTTATGTCCAATTGGACGTTTGTGCCACATTTGAAGAAATAAACCCAAGGTGTTCCTAAGATAACTGGTTGATGACCAAAATTAAACTGGAGAACAATGAAGCAAAAACATCAGGAAAAAAATGGTGGGACCAATTAAATTACTTGGTTAGTAACTGTATTTGTTTTTCATAGAAGTTTTGAATGAACTTCGCTACTGTAAAACTTTATTTTCTTCTTTTTATTAGTTTTTAACTACCTTTTAACTTTTTTATTACTTTTTTATTACCTTTCAACTTGTTCTAACTTTTTCCAACTTTTTCTAACTTTTTAACTTTAATTTTTTTAACTACTTAAAAAAACTTTTTAATAACTTTTTAATTTTGTATTACTTTTTAATTCCTTTTTAACTTTTTTTTAAATTTGTTGTGACTTTTTAACTTTTTATAACTTTTACATATTTTTAAACTTTTTATAACTTTTAACTTTTTAATAACTTTTTGTTTCTTTTTAACTTTTTAAAACTTTTTAATTACTTTTAACTTTTTTATAACTTCAAATTTTGTATAACTTCTTTATAACTTTGTAACTTTTTGATTACTTTTTGATAACTTTTTGATTACTTTTTGATTACTTTTTAACTTTGATTACTTTTTTAATTTGTTATACATTTTGTATTACATTTTTACTTTTAGAGGACCATTTTGAAGAGGACCAATGGCTGAGCAGCTTGCAGAGGACAAATGGCTGAGCAGCTTGAAGAGGACCAATGGCTGAGCAGCTTAAAGAGGACCAATGGCTGAGCAGCTTGAAGAGGACCAATGGCTGAGTAGCTTAAGGAGGACCAATGGCAGATCAACTTGAAGAGGAATGAATAAACTGAGCCATCAGCAGGAGGAATGGGGAGAACTGTAAAGGAGGAGAAAATAAACAACTGACAGTTGACTTTTTATAAATACTACTGTTGTTGAGTCACGGAATGTAATTTATGGATGTTTTCAGGCGAGAAGTTGATAGTTTAAAAATCAAATCTGTGGTCAGTTTGTTGTGATTCAGCCTAATAAAGATATGCGCTGTAGATTTGAGGCTCTGCTCGCTCAGTGAGCTCCGCAGCGCCGGGCGGTCAGCGCGCTGTGTGGCCGCCGAGAGCAGCCTGATCTCGGCAGGACTTTTTTAAATGCTCCGCTGGCTCTGATGTCTCCGTAGCGGTTAAACATGAGATATAATTCGGTGGAGGATCTAACGAGCACAAAGAGTTTATTATTTATTCACAGATAACGTTACATCAGTTTGACTGAGGGTTAAGATTCATAACTTAATGTTTTAATTAAACTTTAACGTTGAACTATAGTGGTATCTTTTTACTTTTGACCGAATTGTTTGCAATTACATGTGTAATAAAATATAAAAAAATAAGTATAAAAAAATATATCCACACACACAATTTAAAATAAATAATTGGAGTAAACTAATGAGCAAGAACTCCAAAAGAACACAAGTCTGTACTTAGTGTACTTTGAATTGAGAAATGGCTTTTGTTTCTGTGAATAACTTCCTGTTTATTATTTGAGGGCAGCAGAAAACTGTCCGACTTGACCACAATTGTATCCCCTGGCGATGCTGCCTGCTCTCGCCTTTCCAGACGAAGCCATGTTTGTCTCGAGCTAACCTATTAACATTTTATTTTCGGTATTTTTATATCCGAGCCAGTGTTGTAATTTGTCTACGTTTCGTTTTTTATTACAACAAATATCTTCTATTTGTTGACTTCCTGTTTCGAGTTCGCGATGTACTCATACTACTTCCGGGTCAGTGCTCTCTCTCTCTCGCTCTCTACAGCATGGTTTTCGGATTTTTTTCCCCCCACCATGTGTTACTAAAAATTGGGAACTAAAATGAGTTCTCAGAAAGGTAATGTATCTCGGTCGCGACGCCAGAAGCACGCAAACAGTTTTGCCTTCAAAAACGACAAGTACGGAGCGACTGTACAAGTGAAGGTGCGTGAAGCTTTAAGTGTTGTGTATGTGTGTGTGTAGCTGGCCTGCATCGATAGCTCCGTTAAATACATTGATACACGTTACATTGTATTTTGTTGACAGTATATTGTGTGCTCGTGTGTCAAGGCTATAGGTAACTTTCCCCGAACGAGGTTGCAGTAGCATTGTTTAGAAAATCGTGTATAAAAGTAGAATTGATATTTTTTTTCAATGTTGATCAAGTAATGGACATTTTCTGCTTCGTCGGTTAAAATGCGTGCCCTCTAGTGTTGTTACATTATTATTATAACATTTGAAACGTGTCTGTGCTTACGTTTTCACAATTGTAGAAGGCAAAATCAAAGATCCACGATGGGCTATGTCTACATTGTAAGGGGGTTCTTGAGTGGAGAGTGCAGTACAACAAATACAAGTCTCTGACGCAGCCTAAAAAATGGTGAGTACACTTTCACATTAAAAGTATCTGCGCAGCTACAACTGCTCATGACTGCACACATCTCAACTTAACTCATCGGTAAACACGTCAGGAGTTTTTGCAGCAGTCATTCGTGAAAATTGACAAAGCAAGATAACAGGAATTATAGTTAACCGTTAGTTCATCAATGCATTAATCTATCAATTAAATACTTTATCATGACATTGTCACAACAGCCACAATTTGCTTATCTTTCCCATTTCATATGACTTGGAGTTCAACAAATAAATCACACTAGAAATATAAATAATATTGATTGGAATTATAAAAAATTAAAGTTTAATGCAGGGCATTTTGTTCTGGTGTTGCTGGACTCACTGTGGGTCCACAGGTCAGCTGGCACTCTTGTTGTCCAGTTATATTGAACCACAGTAAGACTCACACAATCGTTGCAGGTGTGTCACACGGTTGCATATGTGTGCTAAAGTGTTAGTATTTGTTATCCGTGTTTTAAAGACGGTTGAAGTTGGTTCAAATGTGAAAACCGATGACATTTGTGCATGCATGTATTCTTCTTTCAGTGTCAAGTGTTCTCAAAAGACCGTGAAGGATGCGTATCACGTCATGTGTAAGCCCTGTTCCCTTCAGCTGGAGATCTGCAGCAAGTGTGGGAAGAAAGAGGACATTGTTATTCCGTGAGTGGTCCTGTGTGTTTGTGAGTGTGTTTGTTTGTTTGTTTGTGCAGATTCATGCCTACAGAGGATCGGTGGCTCGGAAGTCCTTTTGTGTTCTGACCAATGTGTAAATTAACAACGTCACTGCATCTCTTTTTTTACTGTAGTCAATGTTACGTATGAGATGTCCTCGCACTGTATATGAAGACATTACGTCTTTATCTGGAGGTTTTAAGAAGTGAATCTTAGTATTCTAAATCATAGTCAGGACTCACTCAGTAAATTATACTACTCGTCTCCCATCTAGTGGACAATGGGATGTATCACAACCGACAATTCATTGACATCCTTTTTAATGTCCTTCTCAATTATTGTCATTCAACATTTTGGCATCAATATATTCTCAAATATATCTTTTACTTTGATGACATTTAAAATAAAGACTGAGTCATTTTCTCTTTGCTCCTGTAGGAATGAAACGTAAAGTGATAATCCTTACAAGTCCCATGTAAAAAATTGTATTTGAATGTAATTTTATCGTCATAAAGAGACTTCATGTGCTATATAAATACTGTGACAGTATGAAAACACTCAATCCATGATGAAATACACATGTTCAGAAACAGCCTTTTTAACGGCAGATTTTTACTACGGGAGTTGAGACCTTTTTACAGTTTTAAACTTTAAATCTGAGTTCATTTCCAGTTAGAAATCAGCTGACGGGAAGTAAGCACGGACCCAAACCGCTCCCAAGACAGTTGACAGACAGTTATTTCAATTAAAATCTTCAAGATTTACATTCTAACATGAAAGCCTTGACACTGCCTCATTTAGTTGTTCTCTCACTGTGCAGAATAAACTCACAAGAAGGCCAGAAGGAGGAGGAGGAGGAGGAAGAAGAAGCAAAGGGTGACGATGAACAGAAAAAGAAAGGAAGTGGAAGAGGGAAGAAGGACGTGGATGATTTGGACAGTGATGATAATGATGATGATGATGACTTAAGTGAAGTAGGAGATGATGATGATGATAAGGGAGAGGACTGCGCTGATGACTCAGAACCAAAGAAGACATAGAACCGGTCCTATGTACTCCCAGGTGTTTATGTAGGCAACGTTAAAGAATGAAGACAGTAAAAGAGGATAGGGTTGTTGTTTTTTATTTTTTACATTTTTACAAAACAAGATTTCTAATCAAAGTACAGTACGATGTTTAAGACTGGACCCAGCTCCAAATGAGATACTGCAAATCAACACGTGGTTTGATGGCGCACCTGGAGAATGAGCTAATGTTCCACTGGGGAGGTTGAGGAGCCAGAATAGCTGTATTATATAATGTCCATTCCCTAAACAATGCCACCTGGATGTGTACATGTTATTGTATTGTAATAAACACCTGTACAGTGTGTACATTCATTTTGTTTTCATGTATCTAAGCTGGTAATTCTTCTGACAATAACTGGTCTAAAAGGCCTTGAAGAATCAGCAGCACGGAAAGCAGAAGTTCAGGTTTTGCAAGAACAGACTCACATGTTTATAGATTCAAAACTATGGCAGTAATTCAAACTTTACTTTCTCATTGGTATTTGAGACATCAGCTAACGTTTAGAATAAAACTTCTTTTTTTGTTAGTATATTAATGGGATAGTTGAGTTATGGTTGTGAAGCTATATCTTTTATATTGCCTTTAAGTTATATGACATAGTTATATTGGCCTATAACTGTCATGTGTTTCCCCATTGTTACTTTAATATGTTGTTACCCACTTTTAAAATATAACCTTAATATTAGCTACATATTTTCACTTGGTAAACAGAATGGAAACCTAGGCCAAACATTGTTAATGTGCACCGAGAAAGAGGAACAAGAACCCAACTGGGTTATGTGTGTCCTGACATGCTCAACATTATAGCAACGTTTGCATTATTGAAGTTATTTTTCAAGTTCAGTTTTCCAGGAAGTGCTGATGTTTCGTGAAAAGACAGATTTTACAGAATGTCCTCCTTCATCTATCTTTTTATCCTTTTCTCTCAACGGCTTACAACCCAAAACTAGTTTGATTTCCAGGCACCAGTGTTGAGGCCTACAGGAGTTTAAAAAAACTATATATATAATATCTTCATTTTATTGTGCTGTAATAAACTACTATACAGCTGAGAGACCTTTCTGCAGGGTGCTATAAAGCAGTGCAGTCATACACTTTGAGCAAAAGTTATCATGCTCAAGTTCTAATTTCTGTTAATTGTTTTAAAGGTCCACGTTATGTTGAGCCTCTGAGTTTCGATAGATTTATCGTCACTATATCAGGCATGGTGCGTGATGTGTCTTCTAAGATGACAATAACCAATATTTACGATGAGGATTGAAGAAAGCAATGACTTGGTAGTGGTCTGAGATTGGCTTAATATTAAACTGCAGTGTATCAGTGCAGGGACTGAGCTAATGCACTTGTCACTGATGCCATGACAACAACACACTGAGCCTTTGAGATTAAAAAAGATGACCTGGGTTATTCCCTTTAACACCAGTAGACTTTTCTTGGTAGAGAATATTTTTTATATATATATTTGAGTTTTGAGGTGATTTGATGAAATATATTGTTAATATCAGAATCACATCGAGGGTTGATCCATGAGATGAACAATAAACATAAAGAATATACCTACTTCTTTGTATGAGGTGTAAGATAAATAATTGTAAAGGAAGACATCCTTCAATGGTTTAATGCTAAAGCTCTTTGCTATGCGTGTGTTATGTCACGTTATCACTTAATTTGCACAACAACAAGTATAACTTAAGCAAATGTGTTTATATTCCAAGTGTGTACAGATAGTATGTTAAGCTTCCCCTTCACATGGTTTTACATTTCGTTGTGTCATAACAAAGCTGTACTCCGTTATACTTGACGTGTGCTTACTTGAGCATACTACGTGTCATATTGTTATTGGAAGTATATTTAAACAGTAAATATATACATTGTTCTTAAGGAGGAGGCAAGTTACTGAAAATTAGTAATTAGTTACAGTCACTAGTTACTTCTTTTAAAAGTAATTTAATTACTTTACCAGTTACTGTATATCAAAAGTAATTAGTTACGAGGGAAAGTAACTTTTAAGTTACTTTTATGTCTGCTTTTTTAATGTACTGAACAGTCAAACACAATAAACATATTTTTTAGACCTATTTATTGCAATCAACAGGGCAACAGGCCTCATCTCAAGTCTCATCTCTCACCTCTGACCAGTAGCCACAACATTGCTAGCTCTCAAACCAGTTATTGTACCTCAAGAGGAGAAGCTTCTCAAACTTTTGATCTGAGAGCCTATTCCTCTTTGGAGAGAGAATCAGGTTCCCAAGGCTAAAGAGTCTTTCCACTGGATGGAGTGGCTGCATTATATTTAAGTGATACTTTCTTTATTATGGGAAACTGATTCAGAGCGTCCATCCCTGTGGCTCCTGATTTAAAGTAATCAGCTACTTCATTTTCAACAGAGACATAGGCATCCTCCTCACTCTCATCAAAGCTAAAGAATTCAATCACAGTGTGGCACGGTGCATGCTGGTCAAGGGGGCGTGCCTGTGATTGGCGGAGTAGAGGGGAGGCGGGGTTAACCTGTCGGAAAACGGGAGTTAAGGTTGGTTGACGGGAACCGTTGTTGTTGACGTTCGAGCTGCTGAGCTGAGAGGAGCACGCTGTCTGTGTTGGTGGATGCCCAATAAAGTGAGGATTAATAACGTCGTCCCGTCTCCGTGTCATCAGTGCCATAACGTCCGAGACGTTACAATATCATTGCGCCACCTAGTGAGAGTGTGTTCACCTGTGTGCGCGGATGTGTCGGCGCGCATCACGGCAGAGCGATGCGACCCGAGAAGTGTTAACGGGGGTGCTGAGCGATTAAATATATCTCTTGTTCTGCCTGTTTTGTGATATACATGCCTAAAAGGCGCCTAATATTTCTAGACTGAAATAATATCGGCATTATAATTCTTATAACTATGAGGATTTTTTTAGTTGCCTATTTTGTGGTGCCCCCTCAGGACTCGGTGCCCTACGCGCAGCGCGTAGTGCGCGTTATGGGAACGGCGGCGCTGATCACAACTCTGATCAAAACATAAACTAGGGATGATTAAATGACCTTCAGAATTTAACCGATTAAAAATGTATTAACCGACAATGTATGTTTTGTATACCATTTTCTCCGGAGCTCATATATATTTTCTTTAATACTACAAGAGGGCGCCCCATTTGACATTGTTTTGTTTGGCGGTCAGAAAAATAGGTCAGATAAAAGAATAACACGTAATTTAAATCATAAATATTTAAATTAAAAATAAAATTAAAAACATTTTATTTATTTATTGTAAATGACCTCTCGCGGCCCACCTGCAGTACCTTCACGGCCCACCAGTGGGCCGTGGCCTAATCTTTGGGAATCGCTGCCAGGGAACACGCGTAGACACGCCCCCCTCTCTTCTCATTGGTTGCAGGATGTCTTCGCAGTCAAACGAAGTGGGGCTGTCAGTCTCGTGGTGGAGGTCGGAGCTGCTGCAGGTGTCCGAGCTGGAGCGTCCGGCTGAGAGAAAGGATGGACAACTCGAAGAGACCCACAATTGCAAACGTCTACAGGGGGACGTTTATCCACTCGACCCAGCAGACAGCGCTGCAGATCCTAGAAGACGAGCTCCTGGGAGTGGATACAGACGGAAAGGTTTGTCAGACTCACCTGTTGGCCTGATTTAGAATGATTGTATTATTGTTTATTTTTTTATTTCTTTTACTTTACTATTTATGTTTTTCAAAACATGAACTAGGCTGATTTTGTATCTATTTATAGCTATATATAATACAAACCGTCCGTTTTTTGACAAAATGCACAGTACAATTGTGTCAATTTAACACTTAAAGAGTATATTTTAACACTCAGCGGTGAATTTTTGAGTGTTAAAGTAACACTGAACATAGTGTTAACATTTCAGAATAAAAGTAAATCTGGTAAAAGTTATTATTTTACTCTACACTACACTGAGAAGTGTTCATTTTGATTAACACTAGTCCGAGTGTTATTTACATTTGACACTTCTCAGTGTAGAATAATAACTCTTACCAGAGTTGCGATACTCTGATATGTGTACACTATGTTCAGTGTTACTATATTACGTTTCATTTAGCTGACACTTTTATGTTACATTCATAAACTGTAGACACAGCTACAGGGAGCAAGTCAGGGTTAAGTGTCGAGCTCAAGGACATATCGACTGGGTGGGGAAGCTCCTGATTATAAAAAAGTCTTGAATTATAACACGCATAATGAAACTCAATTTTAAAGGAGGGGTGGAGTTTTTCAGAATAACTGAACTCGTCATGAACACTTGGGGGTTTACTCTTGCTCTAGTTTTATTGACTGACAGAGTCAATTCACTTTACCACTGTATATTTAACACAACCTAAATATTTACACCAACACTATAGGGTACTCCTGGAATTTACTTTGTGAAACCTCATTTTCTCTTACAGTGAGCTTTTGCTGAGCAACACAAAAACATACGTTGCCTCTTATAATATAACAGGTTAAACTTATGGTGTCCATTTACTTGTTCTGGAAAAACAAAATATTTATGATGTTTTCAGCTCTCCTAACTTACTTTATTGCTAAATTGTACTACGTTGGCTAATCATCAACTTTTCGCTGATTTCCATACTGCCATCAGATCGCTTTTACTGGGAGAGGCGTGGAGCTTGACAGACTTTCTCAGACCTTTGGTTTCAGTCCCAATGAAGTCATTCAGCTGGCACAACAGTAAGTCGTATACCTATAAAGAAATGACTGAATACATACAAATTGCACACGATAGTAAATCAGTTCTTTGATACAACAAACAGAAACTATACTGTATGTTTTGACGATGTCCATGTCTTGCTGCATTGCAGTGAGTTCTTCATGCCAGGACTGGTGGACACCCACATCCACGCCTGCCAGTACAGCTACGCAGGCACAGCTCTGGACATGCCCTTACTGCAGTGGCTCGAGACCTACACCTTTCCGGTGGAGTCCCACTTCAAGGACTTGCAGTTTGCCCACAAGGTCTACTCTCAAGTCGTGGTGAGTTGTCTGGCATTGGCTATGAAAATGTGTACAATTGCTGAGCATCAATCACAGGGAGCCACGACTGAGCTTTGTGGCACTCTGCAAGTTTGACAGGTGTGATGTGTTGTTGTTCATGGCATTGCAATTTGACGATTGAGAGTGGGACATTCTTGAAGGTTTGCTCTTTTGTTCCGCAGCTTACGGTTTGAGAAAGGTGTGGACAGAAATGACATGAACGTTTAAATGTGATCTTAATCCTGTAATATGACCCTGTGCCTCACAGAAAAGGACCCTGAGAAACGGAACAACCACGGCATGTTACTTTGCCTCCCTACATACAGACGCCTCTCTTTTGTTGGGGCAGATTGCAAGTAAGATGTCCTACACGCAAACACACACACACACACACACACACACACACACACACACACACACACACACACACACACACACACACACACACACACACACACACTTGCATATTAGGAGTCTAGGCCAGAATACTAGACTTATTATAAAGAATGATTATCAAGACCTTAGTTTAGAATAATTAAGTCATAGCAGGTGACCTGTGGCTGGTCGGGAGGTTGCCCGTTCATATGGCTCTGTCCTGTTGAGAAACAATGGAGGCCACTGCTGATAAGATGAAAAAGGAAAACGGAAAATAGTTGTAGTGTAAGTCTGTTAACACAGCCAGGTTATATTCAAGGGGGCAGAGTGCATACATATGGGAGCTGGTTAGCATGTCGGACATCCACAAGCTATCTAGTCCTTATAAGCAGAGCAGCAGCTCACAATGTGATAATGGATCCACATGCTTTGTTCAACTGTAGTGAAGAATACATCTGCTTTAGCCCAGTAATTCTAATTTATAACATTCATTATAGTCAAACAGACAGTGCAGCAATCAGCTGATATGTTTCCTAAACTGCTTAAAGTCAGAATGTCCCTGTTTTCCTTGGTAGTTTCAACTGGATTAAAACACTTATTTTGTTTTGCAATAGTGAACACACACAGCCACACGCACACACTTATTGTGCTTATTGACTGCTTTGGTAGCCCTGGTCATTGTGTGTTATCAGGGTCTTTGAACCCTCACCTTTGTCCGGTCCATTTAGTGGGAAACGTGTTGTTGTTCAGCATAAGCATATGTGGGCATATCTGTGTTTGAGAATTTCCAACACATATGTGACATTCATACAGAATGCCTCCTTTTGCTTTTTGAATTTATTAGTTTAATAGTTATTTATATTACAAAACATACACTGCCGTTCAAAAGTTTGGGGTCATCCAGACAATTTTGTGTCTTCCATGAAAACTCACTTTTATTTATCAAATGAATTGAAAATTGAATAGAAAATATAGTCAAGACATTGACAAGGTTAGAAATAATGATTAATATTTGAAGTATTAATTTTGTTCTTCAAACTTCAAGCTCAAAGGAAGGCCAGTTGTATAGCTTATATCACCAGCATAACTGTTTTCAGCTGTGCTAACATAATTGCACAAGGGTTTTCTAATCAGATATTAGTCTTCTAAGGCGATTAGCAAACACAATGTACCATTAGAACACTGGAGTGATAGTTGATGGAAATGGGCCTCTATACACCTCTGGAGATATTTCATTAGAAACCAGACACTTCCACCTAGAATAGTCATTTACCACATTAACAATGTATAGTGTGTATTTTGATTAATGTTATCTTTATTGAAAAAACAGTGCTTTTCTTTGAAAAATAAAGACATTTCTAAGTGACCCCAAACTTTTGAACGGTAGTGTACATATGGTGTGTGTGTGTGTGTGTGTGTGTCTGTGTGCATTCATATAGAAGACTAGGATTAGGGGTTGTGCGTGACAGAGGGATTTGACTGTGGTGGAATTATTTGTAACTCCTATTCACAAGCTTCGGATGAGATGTTTAAAATAATGATGCTGGATGATGAACGTTCAGCAGAGTGCACCTTAGTCAAGGTTCAGGTAGCACACGGACATGCACAGTTAGTGAGTATATAAGGGGGAGGGAGAGGTGACTTCCTCTTATTATAACAAGAAGGGAGATAGAGTGCTGTCTTAGCGAGGGTACGAGTTTAAAGGTCTTCAAAGGCCGATTCACGAGTTGAAGGTTATAACAGACATATAAGAGAAAGTTGTAAATTATTGGCTAGCATATGGGGGGGGGAAAAGAATGTGTAAATAGGGGGATACCCATAACTCATGCGATTTCTCAGGAAGTTTTGCTGAGGAGTTTCACAAAATAAGGGCCCTTAAAGGTTCTTGCCAGCCCCAGACATAACATGATTATATTGAATATAGCATGATATGATATTCAAACCTGCAACAATTATAAGTGCAGTATTTTTTCCATTACATGGCAAAAGATCGGGAATGCTGTGATATGCTGCAGGTGGAATTACATTAATAATCAGATGTAACAATTGGACAAATAATGCAAATTCAATATGGATTAATAATTATGTTTTTACCCCATACAGAGAAAACTTTATGAAATACTCAATTATCACCTGTATATCAATGGGAGCTGTAGAAATGTGCCTAGACACCTTTCATTCGTTCATATATTATCACGTTATCATGGTCATGGTGCATGTGCCATATTAAAAAAGTAACAATGCCCACACATATGATGTGAGCTCAAATCCTAGTTTACTGACGAGGCTACAACAAAATGTCACTAATAAGTAAAGCTTCTTTTTGAAAAAAAAAGGGAGTACTCTGATTCAACCCTCCTGTTACCTTAGGGTCAATTTGACCCCATTCAATGTTTAAAGTCGGTGTTCTTTCGGGTCAATTTGACCCCAGGCTGCTTTTCACTGTCAAACATATAAGAAATATCAACTTTTTTATATATTTAAAGGGCTATTTAGGTAGTCAACAAACAAACATAAAGTACCTCACACTTAAACTTGGAAAACACTATTAATTCTAATAATTTTCTGAGTTTTTAATTGCTGGGGTCAAATTGACCCCAAGGTCAGTAAATATAAAGGTAACAGGAGGGTTAAACATTGAATGGGGTCAAATTGACCCTAAGGTAACAGGAGGGTTAAGAGAATTATGTTGTTTCACGTTCTTGTTACAGCATCCATCTCTTTCTTGCAGATAACTTTGGACAGCGTGCCTTGGTGGGCAAGGTCTGCATGGACAGGAACGATTCTGTGAAACATTACAAAGAGACCAATCAGGAGTCTCAAGAAGAAACCTGCCGGTGGGTAATGACAGTTTTTAGGAAGCTTAACAGTGTACTAATTATTTAGTCAATAAAACATATATTTTGTGTCAAACAGCATGCGATGTTAAGTTTGTGAGCTCTTTCCAAGCATTATGTAACATTATTAATAGCTCAGTCAATAGTTTTTACTCTTTTCAGTGAGAAACAATTTTACAGGGTATTTTTTAGTTCTACTAAATGTGTTCAATGTGTGTTGCACTGAGAAAAATGTTATGTTGGAATTACTCAATTTTTTTAGGTAAGTGATTGCTCAAAATAAAATCATCTAAATCCAGACATATTTTTTAAGTTGATTGTACTAATTATTTTCAACTAATTTCAGCCTAATTATATTTATTTTCTGCTCAACGATTTTGATTAGAGTTAACTCAATTATATTAAGAAATTCCAACTAAACCCATTGGGGTTCAGTTTACTAGAATGGATTAAGTAACTTTAATAATTTGTTTTGTTTATATGCAAATCAATTTGATGTTTACATTTTTACATACTAAAATTAAGTTAATAAGAGGCAGTTTTTCCGTTTTAGCATTCAAAGCTCCCACATATCTTAACAAAATATAATCATCTACCCTGACAGGTTGATGAGTGCACAATGCACAGTAAACTTTTAACTCAACTTGAGTTATTTTTTTAACCCTCCTGTTATGTTGCGGGTCAAATTGTCCCATTTCAAAGTTTGAAAATCTAGGAAAAATATTTCTACGTACTTTTTCTATATAAAACTTCTTCTGCTTACCTTATTTAGTGTAATCAACGTTAAAAAAAATACAACAAAAATATCATGTATTTGCAACCCCCCCCCCCCCCCCCTGCAGGTTTATAGCAGAGATGATGTTCGGGTCAATTTGACCCGGCTGTGAAAGTGAAGGCTAAAAGTCATCAGAAGTGTTAAGTTTAGACTTTTTTTTTCTTTGTAAATGTGGGACAGTCTTTCTTACTCCCTCTATCTCTATCCTGCTGTGTGCCCATCACCCTACATGAGAAGCACACTTTACAAACTAAACAATGTTTCTCATCTTCTAACTTTTTCCCTTTAATACAGCTTTATTGGACATGGGACACTAATGTAAGGGTGTCTTTCATGTCTCAACTAATGAATATGGTACTATAGTACTTCCCAATAGACTGTCTGACTGAGAGAGACACACCCTCTTCCATCCCAATCTCAGACCCACACACACTCTCTTTCTATTGACCCCACCTGTGAGAGACATACAGATACTATTCTGACGGGAACCTTTATTTTTCCCTGTGGGAAAACTCCACCCACACTTATCAGGGGAGGACGAAATATACAAAATGGTTGCTTAGAAGTCCTACGACATTACACTCTGCAGATACATACGACTGCACCAAGAGGATGACTGTGTGCTGGCCTTTGGTATCTTTTATAACATAATGTATGCATCTTAACAGTAAGAATAAACATAACTAAAGTTTACTTTCAATACAAATCCTTTATGACTCATTTGGCTTGATTTTGAGTCGGTGGGTCATTATGACAGGTGTCTCATCTCTATTTATCTACATCACCCCATGAAGAGAAAATACATGTTATGGTTGACTAATTTAATTTAGAAATATGTTTTTTTTCTTCAATGTACCTAAAAAATAGTTTGAACATGTACTTTTTATTAAAACGAGTGAGTTCTCCTGATTGAACTCTGATCTATAAAGGGTTGAATAACTCAATTCCACTAAAAACTGATTGAATTGTTAGTAATGGTGTTGATGATGAGGTACAAACTATAGTTCTTATGATTTTGGGGTTTCTGACCACTTCTGGGTGATTCAACATCAACCGGGTAAAATTGACCATCACGGCTGTATGTAAGAAACAAACATAACAGGAGGGTTAAAGAGCCACGGTACATTTGGGTCAACCAACAACACTCATTGCTACAGAGTCAGCTAATTGGGGATGAGTTACTAAACTAAACTAAACTAACGAAACACTCGTGGTGTTACGGATGGCTTCTTGTCACTGTGTTTTCTTTGAATGCACCAAAAACGATTGGCTGTAATTTTTTTTATTATTACATATTTCCATGGAAAGATAGACTTATTATTGTATTGTAACTCCACAAATTTAAACTATCCTTAGTTTACACTTGCTCAGATTCAAAAGATTTGGGGAAATGTGGCTGCGCCAAATGAGTTACAGTCATTGTTTTGTTTCCTGTAGGTTCATTGCAGAGCTCTTGAAGAAAAAGGTACGATTCTATGATATAACAGACAACAACGTTAGGATCTAAGAGAAAATCCAGGTGTACCGGGATTTTGAAGAGAAGATTTCTTAAATCGCCTGTCACTCCCTTGTCTCCTCTGGTGTCTTGTGGGTAGTACCCTCTGGTGAGACCGGTGGTGACTCCCCGCTTCGCTGTATCCTGCACAGAAGCTTTGCTCGGGCAGCTGGGAGCAATCGCTAAGAATAACAACCTGCACATCCAGGTGAGCTCTATGGAGGTCTCTATGGAAACAACTGTTTCCATAGAGACCTTTTAATGACACCTGTTTGTGCAATGAAATAAACACACACATGGAGTTTTCAAAGGCATTATGCTGACAAGGAAGAATGAAAAAACTAATATTTTAAAATAACGTTTGGTGTTATTCTGTGCCCCCCCCCACCCCCCCAACACCTCAGGCTCTATCTGAATTATACGGTTTAGATCAAAGATAACACAGTGGTTTAACGTCTGACATATGTGTGTTTATTTCCAGAGTCATATCAGTGAAAACTTAGAGGAAATTAAGCTTGTAAAGGAGATGTTTCCGGACTCAGAGTCGTACACAGACGTCTATCTCAAACATAACCTGCTCACGGACAAGGTGAGTCACAGTCATCTCCGCTGACACACTCACAGGTCGACAGACCTCTGGTGGAAAAATACAAATGCTGATGATGACGATGATGATTCACAGACAGTGATGGCTCACGGCTGCTACCTCAGTGATGAAGAATTGGTTGTGTTCAGAGAGACAGGAGCCTCTTTGGCTCACTGTCCCAATTCCAATATTTCGTAAGTCACTGACCAAATGCCATGAAGTCTCATTAAGATTTACATGACATAGATTTTACAATAAGACAGCATTTTCATAATACAGTATAACATAACATTGTAAATGCCTGAATGCAAGGATGCGCAACAACTGATCCTTTACTATCTCTCTCTCTCCTCCTCTGTTCTCAGGATGTGCAGTGGTATGTTGAATGTCCGCAACGTCCTTAATCACAACGTGAAGTTGGGGCTGGGAACAGGTAGGAGCGCAGCAGCTGTGTGCGCATTTTCACGTTGTTTTGGTGATTTGTCTTTGTTCCAGAAGCTTTAAGGTGCTAAGACTGTTTTCTAGTGTTTTTAAGTGCAGATTTTTTGGAAGATTTGGCCATCCAGGTCGGCTGACAAACAGCAGATTACTTTTCTCTTATTTGTCTGTTTCAGGTTTTAATTTCAAGCCTCGTCAAATCACCATAAATCTGAAAATATGACGCTTTTTCATGACCTAAATGCGGGTTTGTGAATGCTTGTGTCTGCATGCATGCTTGTATGAATTTGAGTCATCCGGTCTGTGATTGTGGTGTCAGACGTGGCGGGGGGCTACTCGGCCTCGATGCTGGATGCTGTGAGGAGAGCTCTGGACACATCCAAAGTCTTGACCATCCAGAACCCAGAATATGAAACGCTCTCCTTTCAGGAGGTGTTCAGACTGGCCACACTGGGAGGCAGCCAAGGTACAACACCCAGAGAAATTGTGCCACTGTGTCGAAGCGTTTTTTTCTTTTTTGGGGGGTCATATTCTCCACCAACGGTCTTGCTGAAGTGTCTTTGCCTCACCGAAGTCACTCGGCAGCAGAAATGCCTGATTCAACACACATGTACACTACTGTTCAAAAGTTTGGGGTCACTTAGAAATGTCTTTATTTTTCAAAGAAAAGCACTGTTTTTTTAATAAAGATAACATTAATCAAAAATACACACTCTACATTGTTAATGTGGTAAATGACTATTCTAGGTGGAAACGTCTGGTTTCTAATGAAATGTCTCCAGAGGTGTATAGAGGCCCATTTCCATCAACGATCACTCCAGTGTTCTAATGGTACATTGTGTTTGCTAATCGCCTTAGAAGACTAATATCTGATTAGAAAACCCTTGTGCAATTATGTTAGCACAGCTGAAAACAGTTATGCTGGTGATATAAGCTATACAACTGGCCTTCCTTTGAGCTTGAAGTTTGAAGAACAAAATTAATACTTCAAATATTAATCATTATTTTTAACCTTGTCAATGTATTGACTCTATTTTCTATTCAATTTTCAATTCATTTGATAAATAAAAGTGAGTTTTCATGGAAGACACGAAATTGTCTGGATGACCCCAAACCTTTGAACGGGAGTGTATCTATGAGAATGAGATATTGTTGCAGTTTCACAGTCGGGTAAAGAACACAAGAGTTCATTTTGTGATGCGTTTTGTTCGTAGCCTTGTCCCTGGATGACCAGACAGGGAACTTTGAAGTGGGCAAAGACTTTGACGCCCTGAGGGTAAATGTGGCCGCTCCTGGCGGACCCATCGACCTGCTCCAGGGCGAGGACCCAAAGGTCGGTAGCGGGAGCTTCATTTATTCACACAGATTTACACACAAATTAATAAAGCAGAACATTTGAGTCTATTGTAACGCTCATTTATTATCACTTCAATTTCAGACTATTCTGGAAAAGTTCTTAAATTTGGGTGAGTGTCAATTTCAGTTTGATTTGAGCAAACTTTTCAGATTCTAATGTGCCACTCACTATTTACTTCATGTTTGAATCCGTTGCTTCCTGTTTGACAGGTGACGATCGTAACATAGCAGAGGTGTTTGTGGCCGGGAGGAAGGTGGTACCATTCACTGAGCCAGCCACAGAATAAACGATTTGCACTCGTCTCAAAGCCTAAACACCCTGGAAAGTTAGCTTGAAGAGGACGTTAACTAACACAATATACAAGATATGTAGCTTAAGAAGGATCAGTGGGAAATGCACTAACGCACAATTGTCTTTTAATACTAAAACATATAAGTAGGACATTAATCAATACCGTTACCTTTTCACTCTTAGATACGGAGGACTTAAGAGGAAATATGATTTGAATGAGTTTCAGTGAGTGTCATCATTATGTCTCTTTAATCCCTTATGGATTATTACTGGGCTTTAATACCGGAAATAAGGGATTTATTAACATTGCACTTGCTGTTTGGCATTTTTGCGTATTAAAACATATTCATGCACCAGCCTTTTGCTTATTAAGATCACTCTTAATGAGAAATTCCACAATGTAGAGTTTTTGTTAAATGTACCTAAAATTCTCACTAACTAATATATAAGTACTGGTGATCATCGTGTAACAACGATAACATATTTTCTATTGCACGTTGATATCACATTATGTTGCCTCAAGACATTTAAACTACACAATTATCTGTCAAGTTCATACATATTTCCCTCTTACATGTAGTGCTATTTATCGATCTAGACTGTTTTGGTGGGAGCTGCCTAGTTGTGTAAGTATCGCTCAGAGGGATATCTGCCTTCTCTCCAATGTAATGGAACTCCAAAGAATTACTTGTTGTTTTGTTCAAGCCGAGTGCCACAAAATCACCGTATATGGGATTAGCCGCAAGCTATCTGACTGTTGGCGAATTAAGGGACAATTGTGGCCGGTTTGCTGAATATGTGGTTTTCTTGAGAATGTATACATGTTTAAAACTTGTATCACAGCAGATCACTCTCGACCAAAATGTATATGTTTGAGGAATTCTTTGATATGTCGCTCAATGGAAGATTGAAATAAAGAATACCACCAAGTCTGTCTTGATATATTTAATAATTAAAATTAAAATGTAATAATTAAAATCAAAATTAAAATGTAATAATTAAAATTAAAATCAGATTTTAGATTGTTGAATATTAAGTTCCTAGATTTCTGATCGTTGAATATTAAGCTCCTAGATTTCTAGATATTTAATTATGATATTTTAGATTTTAGAATATTACATTTTAATTCATATCAAGACAGACTTGGTGGTATTCTTTATTTCAATCTTCCATTGAAATAAAGAATACCACCAAGTCTGTCTTGATATTTGTGAGCTGAAATAAAGAATACCACCAAGTCTGTTTTGATATTTGTGAGCAGCTATTGTTCAGGGATCATTACCCAGCATGTTAGTAAAAAATTTGGATTCACAAATATCCCACTGACCCTTCCAGTTTCTTTAATGGTCTTCACCATCTGGGCCTGACAGCTGAGAGGGCTAGATATCAGAAGAGACACATGAGAATGGCTTGTGTCATGTCCTCCTGACATCAAGGTCTCTGCTCCACTTCAAATAGACCATTACAATATGTGAACTGTTCATTGAGAACTCCCACTCATATGCTGTTGCTAATGCAGGTTTTGCTTTACCTCCCATATAGCCTCAAAAAGCCAAGGCACTGGTAATGGTACTCCTGGTTTACTGGGATGGGGTTCGATTCCCTGCAGTGTCCTGCTACTTTTTTGGCATAAATGTGGAAGGCTATATTGTTATTGTCACTGTTTCTGAAAATAGTGTTTAATGCATGCTACATGCACTAATAATCTGTACATAGGATTTGTTTTAACAATAATTCAGATGGCCAAAACACATGTATGAGATGATATTTTCTGACTGCCCACATCTTTATGGATGGACTCCATATTTTTTAAATTTTTTTAAATGAAGCATTACTTTATGGTTGGACCACAAAACAGAGTGCACGTGGAACAAGGGGAGGTGGACTTTCAATTTGTCTATGCTCAGATGTCCACGATATCATATTAAGGGATTGATTGCAGCGCCCCCTCATGTTAAAATATTCTGAAAAAAATAAGGTACGTTTCGGGACGCCATGTGGACATAGGCTAGCAATTTGGTGAGGACAGGTCAAGTGATTTGGAAGTTAGGACCCTTTACATATTAGGCCACACCTCTTAGATGTTAATTGGCCCATATCCTCTGAACGCAATAAAATATCAACGATCTGTTGACATAACCGTCCGCATTGAAAATGCGGACGGTTATGTTTTGATCGCCGTGTATTTGTTTATTTGTATGCGTGTTACTCACATAACTCAAAAAGTATTAAACCGAATCGCATGATATTTGGTGGGATGATTGGTTATTATCCGGGGCACATTTGATTAGATTTCGGGATCGATCGGGTCAAAGGTCAAGGTCAAGGTCATGAAAAGGTAAAAATCTTCTTTTTACCATAGTGCGGTCAATTTCTATCCAATTGGCATGCAACTAATGCCAACATGTTCACAATTCAATGCACAATGTTGTGATATGCGAAGCTATGCTCTCTACCGAGTGCCCGTTCTAGTTCCTTAATGTCTTTATACAGTATTCCCTCCTTTTTGTCTCAGGGTCTGTGGAGCTTGGACCTATCTGGAGGCCAGCAGCTGTCCTCAAAGGTCCTGTCTGAAACCCTCGGCTGTCTTCCAGCCCTGCGCTCGCTCTCTTTGGCCGGTACACCTTGTGACAGATGTGTCATCAAGGCGATTGCCCATCGCTGCCGTTTGCTGCGCCATCTGGACGTATCCCGCTGTCATTCCCTTTCCCCCGCTGCTCTTCTTCCTCTTGGAGGTGGGGGTTCCTTCTTGTCCTCCCAGACTTGTATTTCCTCTTCTTGCCCTGCAACCCTGTCTCCTCTCCCCCTCAGCAGCCTGCTGGCTTTGGATATTGGATTTAGGGAACAAGAGGGAGACTCTCTGGCAGCCGCAGCCTACCTCCTTCTCTCCCTGCCCAGCCTGGAGAGAGTGGCCTTGGAGGACCTTGCACAGGCCTGCCGTCTCGTCCAGCACCGACAGTTCAACCAGACGGATGAGTTCACTGACAGAGAAGGAGTTCCCAGGCTGGGGGAGGTGTGGAGGGAGTGGAGACTCAGACAAGGCATGGACAAGAAAAAGAGAGAAGGAGCAACAGCAGGTGAAAAAGAGGAGGGGGAAAGTGTATTATTGGATGGGTATGGTAGTGAGAGTGAGGAAGATGCAGTAAGAGATGAAGGGCCAAACTGCTCCCAGAACCAAACAGAGGACATCAAGAAAGGACGGAGTTTGTCATGTGATGAACGCCTGCTCCTGCGCCTGAAGGATGTCAAGGTGTTATCATGTGACTCTTTAGACAGTTTAAGCAATGCATGTCCAAACATTTACTCCATATCTGTGAACGTCGATCCTTTTGGAAATGCTGGAGGAAGCAGCCAGGGCTCTCTGTTAGCCGCAGGCCTCCAGTCGTGGGCAGGCCAGCTGCGTCGCCTCTCAGTCCACCACCCCGGTCCTCTGGTGGACCTCCTCCCTGCCTTGCGAGTTGCAGGCTCCTCATTGGTCTCGCTCACCCTGGAGGGGGTGAAAACCAGCCCGCACACCCCTCTGCTGGAGGTCATCGAGGTCTGTCCCAGACTCCGAGATCTGCTCATCTCTGCCGAACCTCCCACTGCCCCACAGGGAGCAGAAGACGAGGAGGATCAGGGGGACGACCCAGATCTTCCGCAGCTGCCTAACCTCTGCTCTCTCACACTCAAGTAAGGCCACTATAAATACGCTACGTAGTACACGAGGAACTAATGACCCGTGTTTGTGAGATGGTGGATTTACAGTTTGCTCCCGATGCGGACTACACAAGCATTCATGTCTTTGACATGGCATGCTGTGCCATGCATGGAAAATCCTGTTATTTCACATAAACCTATCTCTTAACTTATCTATGATATGTATCTAAGTAAAACTAAAAGGGAAGTGGTCTAGATCCATGCATCTACCTTACTGAACAAGTGCCACAGACTCTGACCTCTGAACTTGCTGTGTAAGTTTAAAAGGGAAGTGGAATTTCCCATAAATTATTTATGTTTGTTGTTAGAATAATATGCATGAAGAAAACTATTGCTTTTTACAAGAGTCAACCAAATTGATTGTTAGGAAGGCAGATGAGAAATGCTGTATACACTTTGGTTTTCTTTTAAGATATGTGTAGGAATTTCTGCATTATTTTATTCCAGCACATCTGTATACTAAGAGGAACACGGACATTAATCCAGTTAGTTTTAGTTAGTTATCTTCACTAAAACTCAATAGTTCCTATTGTTGAGCTTTTATCAAGACTGTCTTTGTGTCATTTACCAAATTTTTATTTTATTTCCTAGCAGGTATAATTACATCGAACCATGACCAATAACTACTACTTCGTAATAATCCATCTTTCTTGTCTATCTCTTTGTCTCAAGCTTCTCCTATGAGCACAGCCAAATGAAGCCCGTCATGTCCTGGATGTCCCTGAGAAGGGTGCTCAAGTGTCTCCTGGCTGGTTCTCCTTTACTGGAGAAGCTCTCACTGGTCTCCCTGCCCTGCCCTCTGAACTGCGTTTTAAAGGATGTACTACGTAATGGACTTGGACCAGTATCTCTTTGCAAATTCCACAAACTCACCTCCCATGCCACTTGGACGGATACAGCGTATTGACCTGCCGCGCACTGATGTGAAGATGATAACAGTGAGAAGTTTAATGCAACGGAGCAAGAGACTCAATCATGTAGATGTGAGTCACTGCTGGCGGATCAGTCAGCTCGAGTGGTTGAACTGCGAGACGTCCAGTAAAGTCCAAGTTGTCTGGTTGTGAAGAGATGAGCGGCTTCCATACGGGAGCAACACTGTTAAAGGTGGACGTGAAGGAGGATAAATCAATTATTCAGATAAAAATACAATGCATACCTTTTACCATGTCAATTACATTCGTATCTCAACTCGTATGACTACAACTCTTACTTCCTATTCAATGCTAAACATTGATTTTACAGACTGTTTTTTTTCACTGACAAACTGCAATTTGTTCTCAAATCCAACCATGTTATTCCTATAGGACCTTAAATACAAGTCTGAAAGGAGTTCATTCAGTTGGCCACAAGGGTTTTATTTATTTTTATTTAATGTGATGTGTAAAAACAATTTATTTGCATTTTATATGCTGGAAGAAATGCTGGTCGTGAAGCAGATACTTCTATACAACCAGAGGAGTCGCCCCCTGGTGGTCAGGAGAGAGAATGCAGCTTCAACACATGAAGCATAGACTTCTATACAACCAGAGGAGTCGCCCCCTGGTGGTCAGGAGAGAGAATGCAGCTTTAACACATGAAGCATAGACTTCTATACAACCAGAGGAGTCACCCCCTGGTGGTCAGGAGAGAGAATGCAGCTTTAACACATGAAGCATATGCTTCTATACAACCAGAGGAGTCGCCCCCTGGTGGTCAGGAGAGAGAATGCAGCTTTACCACATGAAGCAGAGACTTCTCTACAGTCGCCCCTGGTGGCAGCATTTCTTTATCTTCCTCGTAACTGTGGTGACGGCGGACATAGCCCTCGGTCCCGGTCTGTATTAGCGGCTCCCTGGCCTTGATGGCCGTGGGTCCGATGCCGCCTGTCGCCGTGAGAACTCTCTGGCGCCCCCTTCGTCCTCCTCCCTCGTCTGCAGGTCTGATTGAAGTCAGCGGGCGTCTCATTAAAGGTCCTCTTCAGAGGGATCCGTGTGCTGCTGTGTTCACATTCTCCAGGCCCTCGAGCGCAGCGCGCGGGAGGCGACGTCGTCACGGACACGAGGACGGCGATCCAGAAACGTGTCTGAGCGCCGAAAAGACGGTCCTTTAGTTTTCAAAGCTCTTCACAAGTCTACATTTGAGACTTGATGCAGAACGGAAACCAAAAGCACCAGGAAGAGGACGCGGTGCGCCTCTCCACCTGAACCTGCACCATGCCGGCAAGTGGAGGAGGAAGAAACTCATCTGACCCTTTTTTTAATGTTGTAATTGAATGCAATGCCGGTTTTGTCCACTAGGAGCAACGGCGAGGCTCGTTTACGTGTTTCAACGAGACGCCAGGACGCTCGTTGAAACGGGGTTTGAACCCGTGACCTCAATGCGTTGACTTCCACCAATAATGATCCCATGAAACGCTCTGAACAACACCTGAAGGGGGCGCCGCTCGGCCTCCAGGAGAGAGAGGGAGAGAGGGAGATGTGTGTGTGTGTGTTCATACCTGTGTAGGGAGGGAGAGGGAGAGGGAGGGAGATGTGTGTTGTGTGTGTGTTCATACCTGTGTAGGGAGGGAGAGAGGGAGGGAGATGTGTGTTGTGTGTTGCAGAGCGATGGAGGACGGGAAGCCGGTGTGGGCGCCACACCCGGCCGACGCCTTCCAGCTGGGAACCATCGTGGACATCGGAGCCGACAGCCTGAGCATCGAGCCCCTCAAACAGAAGGGCAAGGTGAGCGACCTCTGACCTCTGAGGTCACACGACTCGTGTGAGGTCACTCGAGTCTGGAGATTACAAGTGTATATATGTGTATGTATATATATTTATGTATATATATATATACATATATTTATGTATATCAGAATCAGAAACCGTTTTATTGCCAGGAATGTTGACACAAACGAGGAATTTATGTATCTACACATATATATATATGTGTATATACACATATGTGTATATATACACATATATATATATGTGTATATATATACATATATGTGTATATATACACATATATGTATATATTAGGGCTGTCAGCGTTAACGCGTTAATCTATGCGATTAATTTGGCCGCGTTAACACACTAAAATATTTTAACGCAACTTTGTTTACTTCCGGTGTTCGTTGAAGTTTTTACACTGTTTCCGTTTTTAAAACAATTATTTCTCCGCTAAAATAAGGAGCAGAAATCAGTTTAACTCGTGGATGAATCAGTCGGGTTTCCTCCTGCTCTCCTTCCTCCCGTCTCCCCCTCTGATACACAGAGGAACGAAGGGGCGACGTGTCGGGTGACGCGGCGGAAAGAACTCGTCACACGAAACCTTCAACGTGATTGGTCAATCCGTTTGTCTGTCAACATTTTGGGAAAAAACAACCAATGAACACTCAGTAAATCACAAAGGACCTCCCACCTTACAGGTAAGGCTCATTAGCAGCCTGTCAGTCAGAGAACCAGAGAACACGGCGCGAGGACAATGAGCCTCATTACAGAGCTGAGATTGTTCTGGAATGTTTGATGTAGAACACGTGGGTATGTGTCACATGCAAACACCTTTAACCCTTGTGTTGCCTTCGGGTCAAATGATGAACTTGATGGCAATTATCATTTTTTCATTCGCAAGCAAATCTCAAAGTATTGACCTACTTTTGCTCTCAGTTGTCTTTATTAACACTTTCTTTAAGTACAATATATAAAATAAGATACGAATAAACTTTATTTAGCCAGAGGGAAATAGTTGTGCAGCAGTTGCAATGCAAATTGTTAAGCGTGTAAATAAAGGAGTGCAAATATATCATCTATTTAGTGCTCTGAATGACCCGTCTCTCTCCTTAGGAGCCCGTGAAGCGTATTCTGGCCCTGACGGAGACTTGTCTGGTGGAGCGAGACCCGGCCCGTACAACATCGTCACCATCAAACCCTTTGGAGAGGTGAGCACCGAGAAACTACAGCGGCACCGAGTCATCGTCACCTCAAAGCTGAAATGTTTACACCCACAACCACGTAGTTCTGTCTCGTGGTGCTCCTGTGAAGATAGCTGTCAATTGTCTTGTTTCATCGAGTATGAACTTCATCACTGCAAGTTAGCAGCTTGGACGGAAACACCCGAGTCTGTGTGCTTTTCCTTTTTTCCTCACTCTCATCCTCTCGCATCGTCTCCCCTCAGGTTTTTGCTCTCATCTGTGACGTGGACAACCCTCAGGTGTTTACGGTTGAATTCATTCCAGGTCAGATCAGAAGGTTTTCCTCCACAGAAAGGTACACATCCACCCATCTTTGTGTTTACACTACAGGCCCTGTGGCTTTATTAAACGAGCTCATTTGCCTTTTTTCCCCTCGTAATAACCACATTTTTACGACATGAGTAATTTGCTTGTGTGCACGAGTCTGCCGCACTCTCCGGTGACTGCGCTTCTGTATTGCTTTGAGCTGAGTCTGTCGCTCTGTGCGTCTGTAGGGACTCTTTGTTAGCCAGCCTACTCGATGGAGTCCGCGCATCAGGCAACAAAATGGCGCCCACGCAGCGAGGGCAAAGGTGGGGCCTGCTGAGCATGCCCGTGGACGAGGAGGTGGAGAGTTTGCATCTCAAGTTCCTGACACCTTGTCTCATGAGATTAATAATAATAATCATTTATTTTATATAGCGCTTCTCAAGGCACCCGAAGTCGCTTTACAGAGTCCAGTAGTCATACACACAGTCATACCGGTGGTGGTGAGCTACATCAGTAGCCACAGCTGCCCTGGGGCAGACTGACGGAAGCGTGGCAGCCAATCAGTGCCTACGGCCCCTCCCCCAATCAGCGCCTACGGCCCCTCCCCCACCACCAACATTCATTCACATCCATACGAACCGGGGTGAGGCTGCGGTGCATGTCTTTATGATGGTGGGGGAAACCGGAGTACCCGGAGTAAACCCACGCAGACACGAGGAGAACATGCAAACTGCACACAGAAAGGACCTGGAACGACCGGGACGACCGGGATTCGAACCCAGAGCCTTCTTGCTGTGAGGCGACAGTGCTAACCACTGAGCCACCGTGCTGCCCACGACTTGAATGGCCACCATAAGGTCAAAGCTTCAAATGTCTTTGGTTAGTGTTCTCTCGTTTAATGGTTCCCTTCCTCGTCCCTTTGCTTAAGATGGAAACTTTGCAGATGCAGTGTTCAGATTCAACGCCAACATCTCCTACAGTGGAGTGCTGCATGCAGTCACCCAAGATGTGAGTGTGCTCAATCCATGTGTTTTTATGTCAGTCGGCCAGAGCAGAAGTCATGCGAATTTCCCCGTCTTTACCTCTCTCTCTCTCTCTCTTCTCTTCAGGGTCTTTTCTCCGAGAACAAAGAGAAGCTCATCAACAACGCCATCCTGGCTCTCTTATCCCAGGAGGCCGAGCTGCCGACTCTTAACACGGAGCTGGAGAGCCATTTCCAGGCCATTCGACGCCTGGTGGCCTCCAAGGCCAGCTTCCAGGCCTTTACCCAGCTGCCCAAGTAAGAATTCAACCGTCATGCCCCTGTGTCCTCCTGCTTTTATTTCTTTGAAGTGTACTTTCTGTTGAGCTGCTGGTAACAGGCATACTCTGTCATTCCAAGGTCTGGTCAAGGGTCTGGAGTCACAGATGCAACGTAAATATGAATCCATACATCTCAGTCTGCCCTTTTGCCTGTCTCTGTTTCTTATCCCGCTTTACTCTTTTCCAAAGTCTCTCTTTGCCGTCTATCGACCAGCCTTCTCCTCTTTTATCTCGGTTCTGCTTTCATCTCAGGCGTTTTAGACAGGCACTTCAGAAGGGAGGTTATGTCACTTCACCGTGTTCAGTCAAGCCGTCTGCCTCGATTCCTCTCGACCTTTCCTCCATCTTTTCCCCCCTCTCTGCTTTGCCCATTTGTATCCTTTTATATTCCTCCACATCACAAGATTTGAGAACCCCATCGTCTTTGCAGGTCACTGAGATGTATGAGAGGAACTGTATTAACTGTTTATTATTTGTTCCTGCGAAGCTAATGAGAATTGGTTTTCCTGGATGATTCATTGCCAGAGTAGCTTGGTGTTCCCCTCAGACCACTATACAAGACACGGACCACTATAAAGACATAAATGGTTTATTTTTGCTTTCAGGGAAACTTATTTGATATGGTAACTTAGTAGTTCAGTGCAGGAGAGGATGTGACACCCTTTTGAGCAAAAGAAGCAACAAGCCGCTTTTGAAGCAATTTCATTCTTTGTGTGGCCAACCGCAGACCTATTTTAAATAACACATTATTTGTATTGTTTACATTATGTTGCTTATAACCCTCTACGTTTTTACGGCATGGTCATTTCAGTGGCGTTGATAATTCTGTGAATGTTTGTGTGTTCTAGGTTCAGGGAAAAGTTGGGAGTAAAGACCGTGAAAGCTTTAAAACGGAACAACAGTGTGACGCATGCTGCTGTAGACATGCTCTGTGCACTTATGTGTGTAAGTATGTCCCCCAAACATCTGGGCGTCAGCCAACTGCAAACAAATGCATCAATCAGATGAAACTCCGGTGTGTCTTTTATCTTGCCGTTTCTTTGCAGCCGATGCACGATGACTACGACCTGAGGCAGGAGCAGCTGAACAAGGCCTCGCTGCTGTCTTCAAAGAAGTTCCTGGAAAACCTGCTCGAAAAATTAATCACCAACGTGGTACGTTTGTTTTTTATTGTCAGCAAACTGGGCGTAGAAGTTTATGTTTGGAAAGAGACGTGGGTTTCCTAAATCTAGGCGCTCATTCCCTCTTTTTCTTTACAGGACCATGGAACAGGAGCTCTGGTCATCAGCGCCTTACTGGACTTCTTAACCTTTGCCCTCTGCGCCCCCTACAGTGGAACCACAGAGGGCCAGCAGTTTGACATGCTGCTGGAGATGGTCGCCTCTGATGGACGCACCTTGTTTAAACTCTTCCAGGTAGTTGAGCCATGTGAATAGAACGCGCCTCCCTAATTATGATGGGAATATGATGTGGATTCAGGAGATGCTCGTGTGTTGACTTATGCTGTCCTTGTGCACATTCTCACTCATGTTTAAATTGCGAAGACAGATGTTTTCCACTCCAGGCATGTCTGAACATGGCCGTGTTAAAAAGATCTCCTTCTTTTACACTGTGGGGGGGGTGTTGAGGTTGGTGGCACCATCTAAATGATTAATAAGACCGTGCTGCCTGCTCTTCCACAAACTGAATCAATGCCTCTTAACCCACTTGTCCTGGAAACCTCCCGGCTTCTTTTTCTTTTTCTACACTTGTCAAAATGGCTGATCAACGACATATTTTGATTGGCTTGCTTACACTGAACGTTTCCGAATGATCTTTTATTTTTACAGCACATGCTTCATTTATATTTGTTGTTGGCGGCGAGTGATCTTGGAGAATATAAATATCAAGCAGATTTGTCGGATAATAAATGAAGGATTTTGTTGATGGTTTTGTGTGTTTTATGATGTACTTTAGTGACCGTTGACCCTTTTTGTTTCGATTTATGTTTGATGCGAGGAACAATAATCTATCTGTGTTGTACCCCCACCCACCCACCCACCCTCACCCTGTCCTGTGTGGTTTCACTGCTGTCAAACAATGCAGCAGGACAGAAATAACCTGGTAAGTAGGACTGATCAGTGGGATCCATGCTGTTTTCTTTCCATCTTCTTTCTCTTGACAAAAAACCAAACATTCTTCCGTCTTCATGTGACACATTGGGTGTGTTTTTTATAATTCAGCCAGGCGATGAACTATTATTACCTACGAGCGATTGCCACATGCGTCTCCAACTCGATGCAGGAAGAAGAAGTCAATAATGCATTATACGGTGAGCGGTAATAGATTTGATCTCGTCTCTTCTCGTCCTGCTGTCAACAGAGGAGGAACGTTCAGAGTTCCCGTTATGTTGTGTAATCCGTAAATAATAAGCACTTTCTGTTTGAAACTTGAGTATAATTAACATAAATTAAGGATTATTTGCCAAGGCTCCTGTTTAGCCTCTGGAGCTCTTTTCCATCATTTTCAAATTTAATTTAGAAAAGTATTTGTTTACCTTGGAAATCACTTCATATGCTAAGGCTCCAGTGTCAACATCCTCTAGAGAGGCCACAGATTCATGAGCACTATGATCATAACTCTGTCTCGCAAGAATTACAGAACACATCCAACTCTCGGATCCCACTTTGGTTTTGTGTTTCATGACCTTGTTTTCTACGTTGGTTTAATAATAATAATGATGACAATGTTTTTTGTCCTAATATCTGTCCGATGTCTTTCTCCATCCTCAAAAACATTTGTTATCGTTTTTCTCCTTACTGGTGCCATTCATTTCTGGTGTCCTTGTCCGTGAAGTAATGCTCACGTTGTTGCCATTTTCAACTTCACTACTCTCTTCATGCCATAAGCTGTGCATGAACAACAATATAATGCTGTTGATAATAATGACTGACCTGAAGCGACTCCTCAAAGTCTTTCATTTTTCTTTTGATTTCAGAACCCAAACCAAAAGCCCGTGATCTTAAGGAAGAGACGCCAGAGAATAAAGATTGAAGTCAACTGGGAGGGTTAGGGTCCGTGTCCCTTCGCCGGCTCCAGGCCCCGTGTCCCTTCGCCGGCTCCAGGCCCCGTGTCCCTTCAGCGGCTCCAGGCCCCGTGTCCCTTCGCCCGGCTCAGGCCCGTGTCCCTTCGCCGGCTCAGGCCCGTGTCCCGCCGGCTCAGGCCCGTGTCCTCGGCTCAGGCCCCGTGTCCTTCGCGGCTCAGGCCCCAGTCCCGCCGGCTCCAGGCCCGTGTCCTTCTCCGGCTCCAGGCCCGTGTCCCTTCTCCGGCTCCAGGCCCGTGTCCCTTCTCGGCTCAGGCCCGTGTCCCTTCTCCGGCTCCAGGCCCGTGTCCTTCGCCCGGCTCAGGCACCGAGTCCTGCCGGCTCCAGACACCGTGTCCTTCTCCGGCTCCTGGCCCGTGTCCCGCCCGGCTCCAGGCCCGTGTCCCGCCGGCTCCAGGCACCGTGTCCCTTCGCCGGCTCCAGGCACCGTGTCCCTTCGCCGGCTCCCCGTGTCCCTTCGCCGGCTCCAGGCACCGTGTCCCTTCTCCGGCTCCAGGCACCGTGTCCCTTCTCCGGCTCCAGGCACCGTGTCCCTTCTCCGGCTCCAGGCACCGTGTCCCTTTGCCGGCTCCAGGCCCCGAGTCCCTTCGCCGGCTCCAGGCCCCGAGTCCCTTCTCCGGCTCCAGGCCCCGAGTCCCTTCTCCGGCTCCAGGCCCGTGTCCCTTCTCGGGCTTCAGCTCCTCCTTACCCATCGCCACCCTAGTCCCCCAGAGCCTGCATTTTGGACTTCATCTTTGCTAACTCTATTTCTCTTCCCTCCATCCTCCTGCCAAAGATTCTTCTATTCTTTTTTTTTTGTCTTAGAGAGATGTCCTCAAGGAGCTTATTCTCGTCCTTCATCTGTTGGAGCTCCGTCTTCAACAGTCCAACTTCAATCTGGTTTTCGTCCTGAACCCCTCTGAGCTTAACCACCTGGATCTGTTTGTTGTTGTTCAGGGCCTTGATTTCCTCCCTCGCCACTGTGAGCTCCATCTCCTGGATCATTTCTGTCTCATTCAGGACCAGGTTGACCAACTCCGCCACTGTGAGCTTAATCTCTAGGGTCAGGTTTTTCTCCATAAAGACCTGCTTTTCCTCCTCTGCCACTGTGAGCGCCATCTCTAGGGTCTGGATGCTCCCCGTAAGGACCTTGTTTTTCTCCTTTAGCATTTCAAGCTCCAGCTCCTCTTTCCCCAGTTTGATTCCCATCCACAGTTTTGGTTTCCGGTTGTTTTTGATCAGGGCCTGGTTTTCCTCCTTCAACTGTCGGAGTTCCTCCAGCAACGCGTCCTGCGTGTTCAGTTCATAGATTGTCACATAGCTCGGCTCCAGGTCCATCGGGTCAGAGTTTTCCATCTCTGATCCTGTAGTAAATAGAGGGTCATTGTTATCCAACTCACTATTAAATATCAAGTTTCGGACAAACCTCAACACACTTCGTCCAGACAGATTAAAAATGTTCGGCACAAATTGGTCTCCAAGAATTATTGCTGGTTCTGGTCTTGTGTTTGGTTCCATAGGGAGCGTTGACATTATCCGACTGTAGAGATGAATCTGTAGAGATGAAACTGTAGAGATGAATCTGAATGCTGGACTGAATGGTGGACTCTCTCCCAGCAGGGGTTTATATACTGTACATGTTTTCTGTGGCTTTGAAGCTGTGTTCAAAGCCACAGATCAATGATGACATCATAATGCCATCCATCATTGAGCACACTCTACTTTGGCCCCCGTTGACTCGCCATACTTTAACGGAAAAAAATGATTTAAAGTGTGTAACGTTAACAAAATTCTGGACTGTATTTTGCCCGCTGGCCGTTCGGATAGCTCACGCCGTTTTCACGCCATCGCCGTTAAAAGTTTCAGAAAGCTTCTTTTCAGCATTTACAATGGGTGTGTGTGGCACGGAATGTTCAAGCTAGAGTGGAGGAGCTGGACAAATATTCTGTCATTCTCCCAAACAAACTTCCCTTTCAGTCCCAATTCTCGCTCTGAGCGCATCCCGTCTAGGACGTGGCGTGGGGAATCTTGTGCGGTGTAGGTGTGTGTGGAATTCAACAGACTTACATTTGCTCCTGTGAGCCTGAGGCGACGTGAACGCAGCCAACTGCTCCATTGGACTCCATGTTAAATCAGACCACCGTTTTCTTAAAGAAAGCCGACGGTACCACTTTTCCAAACTGCCGTAAAGCTCATGACCCTAAACCCCACGAGGACGACGGTCACATCCCAACGTTCGGAAGAGTCTCACCTCTCTACCGTTGTCAACGTCTTGTCTGTGGGACACACGCTTCTGTATCAAGGGGCTGCTGACTGACTGGCCTCGTGCTGCGTGCATAGACAGTGAGAGGAAACAGTGATTTTTCAACAAAAGCAGCAGTCAGTCAGCGGCGCGGTACAGAAGTGTGTGTCCCAGACAAGCGTTGGACATCGATGAACTCACGTGAGGTTGAAGAGTCGTGAGCAGCGATGTCTTGTGAGTCAATGGTCATTGGTTCATCGTCGACTCAAGCGGTGGTCTATGGAATCTGGGCTAATCAGGCGTCGGACTGAAGGGTTGGAAGAATGACAGACTGTCAGCTCACTGGCGACCTGGTGCCACCGTGCTGGCTTTGGGCTGGCGGCGATGGCGTGGCGTCAGAATGCGGTCATCAACATTACGCACGGATCATTTTCCGTTAATCGTAAGTGTGTCAACAATGGCTGCGTGTGTTGGAACACGCTGTATGAAAACGTGCTATAAACCTGCTGGAAGTCACCATTCGGTCCAGTGGTTCATCTCTGCAGGTCTCTCTGCGGTCAGCGCTGGGAGAACCAGGGATGGCAGAGAACCATGTTTCGGCGGTGTCGAGCTGATTGAGGTGGACTGTGACCCAAACTGTGGATCGAATCAACTCTGAAGATGGGCTGGAACTCCAGGGCGGTCCTGATCAAAGGAGACGAAAACTGGTTGGATGGCCTGGGGGCTGACAGGTCTGAAGCTGGCTCCAGTGGGAGAAACCAGATACGCCAGAGGTTGAGAGAGACAATAAGGACCCAGGAGATGGAGCTCACAGTGGCGAAGGAGGAAAAGCAGGTCTTTACGGAGAAAAACCAGACCCTAGAGATGGAGCTCACAGTGGTGAAGGAGGAAAAGCAGGTCTTTATGGAGAAAAAACAGACCCTAGAGATGGAGCTCACAGTGGTGAAGGAGGAAAAGCAGGTCTTTATGGAGAAAAAACAGACCCTAGAGATGGAGCTCACAGTGACGAAGGAGGAAAAGCAGGTCTTTACGGAGAAAAACCAGACCCTAGAGATGGAGCTCACAGTGACGAAGGAGGAAAAGCAGGTCTTTACAGAGAAAAACCAGACCCTAGAGATGGAGCTCACAGTGGCGAAGGAGGAAAAGCAGGTCTTTACGGAGAAAAACCAGACCCTAGAGATGGAGCTCACAGTGGCGAAGGAGGAAAAGCAGGTCTTTACAGAGAAAAACCAGACCCTTGAGATGGAGCTTCAAAAGGCGAATGAGGAATACCAGACCCTGAAAGAGACTAAATGGATCATCAAGCCGGTAAGACAAGTGTTTAAGCATGAAAACCTGGTCCTTAAAGAGACACTAAGGGCCCAGGAGATGGAGCTCACAGTGGCGAAGGAGGAAAACCTGGTCCTGAAAGAGACAAACCGGAACCCGGAACTGGAGATGGAAATCCAACTGGTGAAAGAGGCCAAAGAGACCCAGGAGCTGGAGCTCCAACTGCTAAAGGAGAACAACCAGGTCTTTACGGAGAGAAACTGGACCCTAGAGATAGAGCTCCAAAAGGCGAATGAGGAACACCAGGTCCTGAAAGAGACTAAATGGATCCACAATCCGGGACGCCAAGTGTTTAAGCAGGGAAACCTGGTCCTGAAAGAGACAGAAAGGACCCAGGAGATGGAGCTCACGTTGGTGAAGGAGGAAAGCCTGGTCCTGAAAGAGACAGAAAGGACCCAGGAGATGGAGCTCACGGTGGTGAAGGAGGAAAGCCTGGTCCTGAAAGAGACAGAAAGGACCCAGGAGATGGAGCTCACGTTGGTGAAGGAGGAAAACCTGGTCCTGAAAGAGACAGAAAGGACCCAGGAGATGGAGCTCACGTTGGTGAAGGAGGACAACCTGGTCCAGAATGAGACAGAAAGGACCCAGGAGATGGAGCTCACGTTGGTGAAGGAGGAAAACCTGGTCCTGAAAGAGACAGAAAGGACCAAGGAGATGGAGCTCACGTTGGTGAAGGAGGACAACCTGGTCCAGAATGAGACACTAAGGACCAAGGAGATGGAGCTCACAGTGGCGAGGGAGGAAATCAAGGCCCTGAACAACAACAAACAGATCCAGGTGGTTAAGCTCAGAGGGGTTCAGGACGAAAACCAGATTGAAGTTGGACTGTTGAAGACGGAGCTCCAACAGATGAAGGACGAGAATAAGCTCCTTGAGGACATCTCTCTAAGACAAAAAAAAAAGAATAGAAGAATCTTTGGCAGGAGGATGGAGGGAAGAGAAATAGAGTTAGCAAAGATGAAGTCCAAAATGCAGGCTCTGGGGGACTAGGGTGGCGATGGGTAAGGAGGAGCTGAAGCCCGAGAAGGGACACGGTGCCTGGAGCCGGCGAAGGGACACGGGCCTGGAGCCGGAGAAGGGACACGGGGCCTGGAGCCAGCGAAGGGACACTCGGCCTGGAGCCGGCGAAGGGACACGGGGCCTGGAGCCAGCGAAGGGACACGGGGCCTGGAACCGCTGAAAGGACTCGGGGCCTGGAGCCGGCGAAGGGACTCGGGGCCTGGAGCCGGCGAAGGGACTCGGGGCCTGGAACCGGCGAAGGGACTCGGGGCCTGGAGCCGCTGAAGGGACTCGGGGCCTGGAGCAGCCGGGACTCGGGGCCTGGAGCCGCTGAAGGGACTCGGGGCCTGGAACCGCTGAAAGGACTCGGGGCCTGGAGCCGCTGAAAGGACTCGGGGCCTGGAGCCGGCGAAGGGACTCGGGGCCTGGAGCCGCTGAAAGGACTCGGGGCCTGGAGCCGGCGAAGGGACTCGGGGCCTGGAGCCGCTGAAAGGACTCGGGGCCTGGAGCCGCTGAAAGGACTCGGGGCCTGGAGCCGCTGAAGGGACTCGGGGCCTGGAGCCGGCGAAGGGACTCGGGGCCTGGAGCCGGCGAAGGGACACGGGGCCTGGGGCCGGCGAGGGGACACGGGGGCTGGAGCGCGAGGACACGGGCCTGGGCAGCCCGAAGGACACGGGCCTGGAGCCGGCGAAGGACACGGGGCCTGGAGGCAGCCGAAGGACACGGGCCTGGAGCCGGCGGAAGGACACAGGGCCAGGAGCCGAAGGACACGGGCCTGGAGCCGCGAAGGGACACGGGGCCTGGAGCCGGCGAAGGGACACGGGGCCTGGAGCCGGCGAAGGGACACGGGGCCTGGAGCCGCTGAAAGGACTCGGGGCCTGGAGCCGGCGAAGGGACACGGGGCCTGGAGCCGGCGAAGGGACACGGGGCCTGGAGCCGAAGGACACGGGGCCTGGAGCCGCTGAAAGGACTCGGGGCCTGGAGCCGCTGAAAGGACTCGGGGCCTGGAGCGAGAGAGGACACAGGGCCTGGAGCCGGGGCCTGGAGAAGAGACACGGGGCCTGGAGCCGGAGAAGGGCTGCGGGCCTGGGCCGGAGAAGGACACGGGCCCTGGAGCCGGAGAAGGGACACGGGCCTGGAGCGAGGAAAGGACTGGGGCCTGGGCCGGAAAGGGACACGGGGCCTGGAGCAGCGAAGGGACACGGGCCTGGAGACAGTGCGGCCAGGACACGGGCCTGGAGGCAGCGAAGGGACACGGGCCTGGAGCAGCCGAAGGGACACGGGCCTGGAGCAGCGAAGGGACAGGGGCCTGGAGCCGGCCTGGGCAGCCGAGGGACACGGGCCTGGAGCAGCGAGAAGACCTGAGGCCTGGAGCCCGGCGGGACACGGGGCCTGGAGCGGAGAAGGACACGGGCCTGGAGCCGGCGAGGACAGGGGCTGGAGCCGCTGAAGGACAGGGCCTGGAGCCGAGAAGGGACACACGGGCCTGGAGCAGCGAGGGACAGGCCTGGGCCGGCGAAGGACACGGGGCCAGGAGCCGCGAAGGGACGGGCCAGGGCCGCGGGACAAGGGCAGGAGCCGAGACAGGGCGACGGGCCTGAGAGCCGGAAGGCCTGGGCAGCGGGACACAGGCCTGGAGCCAGCGGCCGAAGGGACACGGGCCTGGGCAGCGAAGGACCAAGGACCTGGAGCAGCGGCTGGAGCCTGGGCCTGGGCCGCTGAAGAGACTCGGGGCCTGGAGCCGGAGAAGGGACACGGGCCTGGAGCCGCTGAAGGGACACGGACCCTAACCCTCCCAGTTGACTTCAATCTTTATTCTCTGGCGTCTCTTCCTTAAGATCACAGGCTTTTGGTTTGGGTTCTGAAATCAAAAGAAAAATGAAAGACTTTGAGGAGTCGCTTCAGGTCAGTCATTATTATCAACAGCATTATATTGTTGTTCATGCACAGCTTATGGCATGAAGAGAGTAGTGAAGTTGAAAATGGCAACAACGTGAGCATTACTTCACGGACAAGGACACCAGAAATGAATGGCACCAGTAAGGAGAAAAAACGATAACAAATGTTTTTTGAGGATGGAGAAAGACATCGGACAGATATTAGGGACAAAAAACATTGTCATCATTATTATTATTAAACCAACGTAGAAAACAAGGTCATGAAACACAAAACCAAAGTGGGATCCGAGAGTTGGATGTGTTCTGTAATTCTTGCTGGGCGAGACAGAGTTATGATCATAGTGCTCATGAATCTGTGGCCTCTCTAGAGGATGTTGACACTGGAGCCTTAGCATATGAAGTGATTTCCAAGGTAAACAAATACTTTTCTAAATTAAATTTGAAAATGATGGAAAAGAGCTCCAGAGGCGAAACAGGAGCCTTGGCAAATAATCCTTAATTTATGTTAATTATACTCAAGTTTCAAACAGAAAGTGCTTATTATTTACGGATTACACAACATAACGGGAACTCTGAACGTTCCTCCTCTGTTGACAGCAGGACGAGAAGAGACGAGATCAAATCTATTACCGTCTACCGTATAATGCATTATTGACTTCTTCTCTTCCTGCATCGAGTTGGAGACGCATGTGGCAATCGCTCGTAGATAATAATAGTTCATCGCCTGGCTGAATTATAAAAAACACACCCAATGTGTCACATGAAGACGGAAGAATGTTTGGTTTTTTTGTCAAGAGAAAGAAGATGGAAAGAAAACAGCATGGATCCCATTGGTCAGTCCTACTTACCAGGTTATTTCTGTCCTGCTGCATTGTTTGACAGCAGTGAAACCACACAGGACAGGGTGAGGCTGGGTGGGTGGGGGTACAACACAGATAGATTATTGTTCCTCGGATCAAACATAAATCGAAACAAAAAGGGTCAACGGTCACTAAAGTACATCATAAAACACACAAAACCATCAACAAAATACTTCATTTATTATCCGACAAATCTGCTTGATATTTATATTCTCCAAGATCACTCGCCGCCAACAACAAATATAAATGAAGCATGTGCTGTAAAAATAAAAGATCATTCGGAAACGTTCAGTGTAAGCAAGCCAATCAAAATATGTCGTTGATCAGCCATTTTGACAAGTGTAGAAAAAGAAAAAGAAGCCGGGAGGTTTCCAGGACAAGTGGGTTAAGAGGCATTGATTCAGTTTGTGGAAGAGCAGGCAGCACGGGCTTATTAATCATTTAGATGGTGCCACCAACCTCAACACCCTCCCCCCCCCCCACAGTGTAAAAGAAGGAGATCTTTTTAACACGGCCATGTTCAGACATGCCTGGAGTGGAAAACATCTGTCTTCGCAATTTAAACATGAGTGAGAATGTGCACAAGGACAGCATAAGTCAACACACGAGCATCTCCTGAATCCACATCATAATTAGGGAGGCGCGTTCTATTCACATGGCTCAACTACCTGGAAGAGTTTAAACAAGGTGCGTCCATCAGAGGCGACCATCTCCAGCAGCATGTCAAACTGCTGGCCCTCTGTGGTTCCACTGTAGGGGGCGCAGAGGGCAAAGGTTAAGAAGTCCAGTAAGGCGCTGATGACCAGAGCTCCTGTTCCATGGTCCTGTAAAGAAAAAGAAGAAAACAGGCAATGTGCGCCTAGATCTAGGAAACCCACGTCTCTTTACAAACATAAACTTCTACCAGTTTGCTGACAATAAAAAACAAACGTACCACGTTGGTGATTAATTTTTCGAGCAGGTTTTCCAGGAACTTCTTTGAAGACAGCAGCGAGGCCTTGTTCAGCTGCTCCTGCCTCAGGTCGTAGTCATCGTGCATCGGCTGCAAAAGCGGCAAGATAAAAGACACACGGAGTTTCATCTGATTGATGCATTTGTTTGCAGTTGGCTGACGCCCAGATGTTTGGGGGACATACTTACACACATAAGTGCACAGAGCATGTCTACAGCAGCATGCGTCACACTGTTGTTCCGTTTAAAGCTTTCACGGTCTTTACTCCCAACTTTTCCCTGAACCTAGAACACACAAACATTCACAGAATTATCAACGCCACTGAAATGACCATGCCGTAAAAGCGTAGGGTTATAAGCAACATAATGTAAACAATACAAATAATGTGTTATTTAAAATAGGTCTGCGGTTGGCCACACAAAGAATGAAATTGCTTCAAAAGCGACTTGTTGCTTCTTTGCTCAAAAGGGTGTCACATCCTCTCCTGCACTGAACTACTAAGTTACCATATCAAATAAGTTTCCCTGAAAGCAAAAATAAACCATTTATGTCTTTATAGTGGTCCGTGTCTTGTATAGTGGTCTGAGGGGAACACCAAGCTACTCTGGCAATGAATCATCCAGGAAAACCAATTCTCATTAGCTTCGCAGGAACAAATAATAAACAGTAAACACAGTTCCTCTCATACATCTCAGTGACCTGCAAAGACGATGGGGTTCTCAAATCTTGTGATGTGGAGGAATATAAAAGGATACAAATGGGCAAAGCAGAGAGGGGAAAAGATGGAGGAAAGGTCGAGAGGAATCGAGGCAGACGGCTTGACTGAACACGGTGAAGTGACATAACCTCCCTTCTGAAGTGCCTGTCTAAAACGCCTGAGATGAAAGCAGAACCGAGATAAAAGAGGAGAAGGCTGGTCGATAGGCAAAGAGACTTTGGAAAAGAGTAAGCGGGATAAGAAACAGAGACAGGCAAAAGGGCAGACTGAGATGTATGGATTCATATTTACGTTGCATCTGTGACTCCAGACCCTTGACCAGACCTTGGAATGACAGAGCATGCCTGTTACCAGCAGCTCAACAGAAAGTACACTTCAAAGAAATAAAAGCAGGAGGACACAGGGGCATGACGGTTGAATTCTTACTTGGGCAGCTGGGTAAAGGCCTGGAAGCCGGCCTTGGAGGCCACCAGGCGTCGAATGGCCTGGAAATGTCTCTCCAGCTCCGTGTTAAGAGTCGGCAGCTCGGCCTCCTGGGATAAGAGAGCCAGGATGGCGTTGTTGATGAGCTTCTCTTTGTTCTCGGAGAAAAGACCCTGAAGAGAGAGAGAGAGAGAGAGGTAAAGACGGGGAAATTCGCATGACTTCTGCTCTGGCCGACTGACATAAAAACACATGGATTGAGCACACTCACATCTTGGGTGACTGCATGCAGCACTCCACTGTAGGAGATGTTGGCGTTGAATCTGAACACTGCATCTGCAAAGTTTCCATCTTAAGCAAAGGGACGAGGAAGGGAACCATTAAGCGAGAGAACACTAACCAAAGACATTTGAAGCTTTGACCTTATGGTGGCCATTCAAGTCGTGGGCACGGTGGCTCAGTGGTTAGCACTGTCGCCTCAGAGCAAGAAGGCTCTGGGTTCGAATCGTGTCCCGGTGTCGTTCCAGGTCCTTTCTGTGTGCAGTTTGCATGTTCTCCTCGTGTCTGCGTGGGTTTACTCGGGTACTCGGGTACTCCGGTTCCCCACCATCATAAAGACATGCACCGCAGCCTCACCCGGTTCGTATGGATGTGAATGAATGCTGGTGGTGGGGGAGGGCCGATTGGGGAGGGGCGTGGCGCTGATTGGGGAGGGGCCGTGGCGCTGATTGGCGCTTCCGTCAGTCTGCCCCAGGGCAGCTGTGGCTACTGATGTAGCTCACCACCACCGGTATGACTGTGTGTATGACTACTGGACTCTGTAAAGCGACTTCGGGTGCCTTGAGAAGCGCTATATAAAATAAATGATTATTATTATTAATCTCATGAGACAAGGTGCTTGGACTCACTTGGAGGCGCCGCCAGGAACTTGAGATGCAAACTCTCCACCTCCTCGTCACGGGCATGCTCAGCAGGCCCCACCTTTTGTTCCTGATCTTGGGACTCCATCGAGTAGGCTGGCTAACAAAGAGTCCCTACAGGCGCACAGGCGACAGACTCAGCTCAAAGCAATACAGAAGCGCAGTCACCGGAGAGTGCGGCAGACTCGTGCACACAAGCAAATTACTCATGTCGTAAAAATGTGGTTATTACGAGGGGAAAAAAGGCAAATGAGCTCGTTTAATAAAGCCACAGGGCCTGTAGTGTAAACACAAAGATGGGTGGATGTGTACCTTTCTGTGGAGGAAAACCTTCTGATCTGACCTGGAATGAATTCAACCGTAAACACCTGAGGGTTGTCCACGTCACAGATGAGAGCAAAAACCTGAGGGGAGACGATGCGAGAGGATGAGAGTGAGGAAAAAAAGGGAAAAGCACACAGACGCCGGTGGTTCCGTCCAGCTGCTAACTTGCAGTGATGAAGTTCATACTCGATGAAACAAGACAATTGACAGCCTTCTTCACAGGAGCACCACGAGACAGAACTACGTGGTTGTGGGTGTAAACATTTCAGCTTTGAGGTGACGATGACTCGGTGCCGCTGTAGTTTCTCGGTGCTCACCTCTCCAAAGGGTTTGATGGTGACGATGTTGTGCGACGAAGCGGGTCTCGCTCCACCAGACAAGTCTCCGTCAGGGCCAGAATACGCTTCACGGGCTCCTAAGGAGGAGGCAGACGGGTCATTCAGAGCACTAAATAGATGATATATTTGCACTCCTTTATTTTACGCACGCTGAACAATTTGCATTGCAACTGCTGCACAACTATTTCCTCTCTGGCTAAATAAAGTTTATTCGTATCTTATTTTATATATTGTACTTAAAAAAGTGTTAATAAAGACAACTGAGAGCAAAAGTAGGTCAATACTTTGAGATTTGCTTGCGAATGAAAAATGATAATTGCCATCAAGTTCATCATTTGACCGAAGGCAACACAAGGGTTAAAGGTGTTTGCATGTTGACCATACCCGTGTTCTACATCAAACATTCAGAACAGAACAATCTCAGCTCTGTAATGAGGCTCATTGTCCTCGCCGTGTTCTCTGGTTCTCTGACTGACAGGCTGCTAATGAGCCTTACCTGTAAGGTGGGAGGTCCTTTGTGATTTACTGAGTGTTCATTGGTTGTTTTTCCCAAAATGTTGACAGACAAACGGATTGACCAATCACGTTGAAGGTTTCGTGTGTCGAGTTCTTTCCGCGTCCGTCGCGAACCCGACGCGTGCCCGACTCCTCCTCTGTGTATCAGGGGAGGACGGGAAGGAGAAGCAGGGGAAAACCGACTGATTCATCCACGAGTTAAACTGATTTCTGCTCCTTATTTTAGCGGAGAAATAATTGTTTTAAAAACGGAAAGTGTAAAACTTCACGAACACCGGAGTAAACAAAGTTGCGTTAAAATATTTTTGTGTGTTAACGCCGCCAAATGTCGCATAGATTAACGTTAACGCTGACAGCCCTAATATACATATACATATATGTGTATATATACATATATATATATATATATATATGTGTATATATACACATATATGTGTATACACATATATATATATATATGTAGATACATAAATTCCTCGTTTGTGTCAACATTCCTGGCAATAAAAGGTTTCTGATTCTGATTATACATAAATATATGTATATATATATATACATAAATATATATACACACATATATATACACTAATCTCCAGACTCGGTGACCTCACACAGTCGTGTGACCTCAGAGGTCAGAGGTCGCTCACCTTGCCCTTCTGTTTGAGGGGCTCGATGCTCAGGCTGTCGGCCGATGTCCACGATGGTTCCCAGCTGGAAGGCGTCGGCGGGTGTGGCGCCCACGGCTTCCCGTCCTCCATCGCTCTGCAACACACAACACATCTCCTCCTCTCCCTCCCTACACAGGTATGAACACACACACACATCTCCTCCTCTCTCTCTCCTGGAGGCCGAGCGGCCCCTTCAGGTGTTGTTCAGAGCGTTTCATGGGATCATTATTGGTGGAAGTCAACGCATTGAGGTCACGGGTTCAAACCCTTTCAACGAGCGTCCTGGCGTCTCGTTGAAACACGTAAAAGCCTCGCCGTTGCTCCTAGTGGACAAAACCGGCATTGCATTCAATTACAACATTAAAAAGGGTCAGATGAGTTTCTTCCTCCTCCACTTGCCGGCATGGTGCAGGTTCAGGTGGAGGCGCACCGCGTCCTCTTCCTGGTGCTTTTGGTTTCCGTTCGTTCTGCATCAAGTCTCAAATGTAGACTTGTGAAGGCTTTAAAAACTAAAGGACCGTCTTTTCGCGCTCGAACCGTTTCTGGATCGCCGTCCTCTCGTGTGCGCTCGAGGGCCTGGAGAATGTGAACAGAGCAGCACGGTTCCTCTGAAGAGAACCTTTAATGAGCGCTCCGTTGACTTCAATCAGACCTGCAGAGGCGAGGGAGGAGGGGCGAAGGGGCCCAGAGAGTTCTCACGGCGACAGGCGGCATCGGACCCACGGCCATCAAGGCCAGGGGAGCCGCTAATACAGACCGGGACCGAGGCCATGTCCGCCGTCACCACGAGGACGAGGAGAGATAAAAGAAATGCTGCCACCAGGGGGCGACTGTAGAAGTCTCTGCTTCATGTGCTAAAGCTGCATTCTCTCTCCTGACCACCAGGGGCGACTCCTCTGGTTGTATAGAAGTCTATGCTTCATGTGTTAAAGCTGCATTCTCTCTCCTGACCAGGGGCGACTCCTCTGGTTGTATAGAAGTCTATGCTTCATGTGTTAAAGCTGCATTCTCTCCTGTCCACCAGGGGCGACTCCTCTGGTTGTATAGAAGTCTATGCTTCATGTGTTAAAGCTGCATTCTCTCTCCTGACCACCAGGGGGCGACTCCTCTGGTTGTATAGAAGTCTATGCTTCATGTGTTGAAGCTGCATTCTCTCTCCTGACCACCAGGGGGCGACTCCTCTGGTTGTATAGAAGTATCTGCTTCACGACCAGCATTTCTTCCAGCATATAAAATGCAAATAAATTGTTTTTACACATCACATTAAATAAAAATAAATAAAACCCTTATGGCCAACTGAATGAACTCCTTTCAGACTTGTATTTAAGGTCCTATAGGAATAACATGGTTGGATTTGAGAACAAATTGCAGTTTGTCAGTGAAAAAAAACAGTCTGTAAAATCAATGTTTAGCATTGAATAGGAAGTAAGAGTTGTAGTCATACGAGTTGAGATACTAATGTAATTGACATGGTAAAAGGTATGCATTGTATTTTTATCTGAATAATTGATTTATCCTCCTTCACGTCCACCTTTAACAGTGTTGCTCCCATATGGGAAGCCGCTCATCTCTTCACAACCAGACAACTTGGACTTTACTGGACGCTAGCAGTTCAACCACTCGAGCTGACTGATCCGCCAGCAGTGACTCACATCTACATGATTGAGTCTCTTGCTCCATTTTTATAAGATACAAATATTTCTGTGGTTAAAGATCACATCATGGAACTGACTTTTCCTAAAAAACCTTCTAAAGAACAAATTTAAGGAAAAAATCGGAGTATATTGGTGAATGAGGCCCAATGAGAGAGAAAAAGGACAACGAGTGTATAGCAAACCTGCTTAAGTACGTAAATCACGAACAACACAAACCAAAGATCTTAACACGGGCAACCTCCATTGCATTTGATGGTCACTACGTCTATGACTCAATGGTTTCAGTCCAACAATCCTGCTATGGAGTCATGCAGCAGGCTTACAGTATGCCTTCAATAGTGATGAATGGAGAGCAGACCATCTCCACGGGACAAACATGGTGCACAGAGGGTTTAACCAGGGAATGACAACGGTTGACAGGAGGGAGAAGAACAAAGGGTGAGTGACAAAGACGGCACAAAAACAGAATTGGTTGTGGATAATAACCTGCTGTGGAGAAGCAAAGCTTACAGTTTTGGGCACTTCGTATGCGATCTGTGTGGAGACGCCGCCCATGTCCAGGACACCGGCAGTCCTTTTCCTCATCAGCGCCTCCTGCTGATCGCTGCCTGGGACATGAACCTCCACGACAGCTTTGTCATCTTGAAGGATTAACAGGAGAGGTGATGGAGTCAGGCAGAGCAGGGATATCACGTGAATGAATGATATACAGCGTTACTACAATTCAATTACTACTTGGTACTCCTTACCATTGTGCACATGGTTGAACCTTCCGAGGACAAAGTTTATTCCAATCCATGCATAGACACCTAAAACAAATGATTACAAACTGTTCTGTTAATATATTCACTTTTACAAGCATCTTCAATCCCATAAATCAGGGCCTATCAATGATCATTTGATGCCCATGTTAGTTTGCCTTTAAAGTCTTTCAACGTCAAAGACGTGGTGAATCAAAACCATGGCATTGTATCGAATATGGTACGATCCAAATGTTTGATGAAGTCATGAATCTAAATAAAGCGCTTGCATTGCAATACATTCTACACTCAGCATTCTGCTTTGTATTCATATATTTGCATTATCCCTTTTATTTACCTTCCTGTTTTCCAGAAATCACTTCCACATGGGAATCGGAGAAGAGGAAGTTGAAGTGGACGGGGATGTCAGTTCTCAGATCCTCAAGAAGTGCTTCTTGTTGACTGAGATTAAATAATCACAGAAACGGCCTCATAAGATATATGGCATGTACGACATCAATGCTTCTCTCGTTTCAGTGCAACATTGTTTAGACCTGGGGAATGAACATTTCTTGAAACTATTTATATCTGGGGTAACATGATGAGATTATGCTCATTAAACCAGGCGGTACCTTTCAGGAAGGATTCTCATTCCGGCGGTGCACAGGATGTACAAGGGAGTTTCTTGGTGCTTATTTTTGGGAATGTGTTCGGACGCAAAGCTCAGAAGTGGATAGATATAATCACTGGCTTTCTCAGGTGTTTTAGCCAATTCAGAGATACCTAAAAGGAAAAACACAACGACCAAAAATATATCTTTTAGAGGGTAAACAACAAGCTAGCATGTATGGTTTTGCTTTACATTATATTTCATCATGTAAGAAGTCTAAGAAACGGTGCTAATCGTTAATTAATGCACATGTCCTCTCCTTTAAATACCGTCTTCATTAGCGAGAACCCGAGCCAGACGTGTCTTACCTGGTTTGATCTTCATGACCACCGGCTTGCGGTGTTGATCTCTCATTGCGAATGTCCAGCAGTTCACGGGGATTACCGTTATGCCGGGGCCAGCAGTACACAAATACCCTGGAGCCACTGCTGCCACAGTCCACCACCAGGCCGTAGTTCAGGTTGGGGTTGCTTGTATCTGCTGCATCCACATCATTCACCTTTGCCAAGTGCCTTTTGAACAACAGAGATGTGTTAAGACACCATTGCCTGTGGTCATTGCAACATAAACACCGAGCAGATGTTTAGCAGTTTACCTGTGGAAGTGATTTTCCTCTCTGATCCATCGGGCGTGCCCCTTTCCAGTGACAAGCAGCAGGTAGAGCAGTCCTATGAGGCAGAGCACCAGGCCGATGAAGAGCAGCTGTCTGAGGGAAGGTACCAGGAGCCGAGGAAGAACCTGGGACGAGAGGCTGAAATGCCACGGTGCTGGGAAAAGGCACGAGAAGCTGATCCTTTCAACAGATGGAAGAGAAGAGAGCCTGAGCAGAGTACGACTAACATTATCCCAGGATGAGATTTGATACAAGTTCACGAAACAATCCCCATCCCCATGAATGACAGCAAACCAACCTTCCCATGATGCAGATGTCTTGTACTTGTTAGTGTACTTAAACTGTAAATCAAGAATCAGTCTCCTGCAGATCGGAGCTGTGGCTTGATCCACGGCTCCATCGCTGGTCCCGCACTCGTCATCGTGACCTTTCAGGACCAAAGAGCGAACATCTTAACATCTGTAAGGTAACTTCAGAGGTCTTGAATGAGAAAAACAGCCTCACGGTGGATAAAACGGGAAGACGAGTGATGGGTTACACTCATCTGTTGGGATATATTGCTACGTTGCGCTGCTGTAACGGGATTTTAAACGAATTAAAACTGACCCAAATAGAAAGGACGAGAGGGGAAATAAAACCAGTTAAAAAATAAGAAATAAAGTAAGCGAACGTTTACAGACGTCTGTGGATATCTAGCTACGTTGGTGTAACGAACGTGACGTGTTCGGCTGTCGGTTAGCTCACGGAGCGAGATGTCCCGTTACGCACCGTGTCAACACTGAGAAGTCATGTGTCCGTGGCCTTTACATCGTTTCATACTTACTCGCAAATACATGAAAGTCCCTCCTTTTTCTTGAAAAATATTAGTTACATTTCAGTGCCGCCAGATGCTAACCGCTGGCTAACGCTGAGCTCGTATGTGGCAGGTCTCCGGTAAGTGACGTGGAAGTCTCGAACACGGTGCGTTTGATTTTGACTCCACGTTGCCCGGATAAGAAGTTGAGGAACCGAATGCAACCCCCGCCCACATTATTCTTCTTCGTTTTCTTTTAAGAGCGGGTTGCAACAAGGACTAAAGCGCAATATCGCCATCTACTGGCTGGAATGTGAACGAGGAGAAAACAACTTTATAAGTCTGGGTTGTTTCATAATACCATGAACATAGGGAGTAATCTGGGTACTGTTAAGTAAAAAAAAAGATCTGCCAGGTCATAGTGCTGGAAAAAGTTCCGGATTCAGAAAGTTATAATATAAGGTATTTAATAAAATAATAAGGATCACAAAGCATATATACTTCCGGTTAAAACAGCTGTTATGACGAGCTCTAGTAGAAACTCCCATTCTGACTACGCCTCCTAAAATCAATACATTTCATTCATCCTCACGTCTTGCCATAGTTATAATAAGCACAACACATCTTACAGTCAGTAGTACAGTTGCAAGAATAATACAATAATCATATTTTCAGGGACTTTCTACTATGTTTTCATAATACATTCTTTGGAATATCCTTCATTATATCCTTTATCGTTTATCATAGCTTTCTTATGTATTAATTTAAAACCATAGACTTTCTTATTTTCATGTGCAAATATATATACAAACCATTACAACACTACAGTACCCTTTGCTAGGTCTATATCAAATATTTAACATTTTTAAAAATCATCTTGTGATTCTTTTACTTGTATGGTGTCCTGAAAGGACCACCTCACACATATTGATACAATGTAAGGTCCTATAGGAATATAGGAGAAAACAACTTTATCAGTCTGGGTTGTTTCAAAATACCATAAACATAGGGAGTAATATGGGTATCCTTTGCTAAGTCTATATCAAATATTCAACATTTAAAAAAATCAAAGAACAACTTGAAACATCTCGTGATTTTTTTACTTGTATGGTGTCCTGAAAGGACAACCTCACACATATTGATATCATACAATGTATTTAAGGTCCTATAGGAATAACATGGTTGGATTTGAGAACAAATTGCAGTTTGTCAGTGAAAAAAAACACTCTGTAAAATCAATGTTTAGCATTGAATAGGAAGTAAGACAAGTTATAGAGTTGTAGTCATACGAGTTGAGATACGAATGTAATTGACATGGTAAAAGGTATGCATTGTATTTTTATCTGAATAATTGATTTATCCTCCTTCACGTCCACCTTTAACAGTGTTGCTCCCGTATGGGAAGCCGCTCATCTCTTCACAACCAGACAACTTGGACTTTACTGGACGTCTCGCAGTTCAACCACTCGAGCTGACTGATCCGCCAGCAGTGACTCACATCTACATGATTGAGTCTCTTGCTCCGTTGCATTAAACTTCTCACTGTTATCATCTTCACATCAGTGCGCGGCAGGTCAATACGCTGTATCCGTCCAAGTGGCATGGGAGGTGAGTTTGTGGAATTTGCAAAGAGATACTGGTCCAAGTCCATTACATGTAGTACATCCTTTAAAACGCAGTTCAGAGGGCAGGGCAGGGAGACCAGTGAGAGCTTCTCCAGTAAAGGAGAACCAGCCAGGAGACACTTGAGCACCCTTCTCAGGGACATCCAGGACATGACGGGCTTCATTTGGCTGTGCTCATAGGAGAAGCTTGAGACAAAGAGATAGAAGATAGACAAGGAAGATGGATTATTACGAAGTAGTAGTTATTGGTCATGGTTCGATGTAATTATACCTGCTTGGAAATAAAAAATGTAAATATGGTAAATGACACAAAGACAGTCTTGATAAAAGCTCAACAATAGGAACTATTGAGTTTTAGTGAAGATAACTAACTAAAACTAACTGGATTAATGTCCGTGTTCCTTAGTATACAGATGTGCTGGAATAACAACCCTGTATCACAAAAATGACGTTCCCCCAGACCTAAAATGCAATTCGCGGTGACGTTCGACTGAAACGTATTTCTCTCCAAATTACGTTTGACTGGAACGTATTTCTCTCCATATTCCGTTTGTATTTGACGTTTTACAAATACAAATACGTCTCTAATAAACGTATCTTTGCCGTTTGTTGTCTCGCTTTTCTACAATGCTGTTATTAATTGGAAAAAGCGTCCTCTTATTTATGATTATTTTATATGTTGTAACGCCTGCGTATTATGACAGCAATAGGCGTATTTACTTCTCATAAAACAAAAACGCAGGTATCCTGTAAAAGGGCGAAACATCGGGGAAATAATGTGGGAATTGTGAATAAAACATGATTTATATTATGATTTAAATAAAGATATTGGAACTATGAACTTGTTTTTCGGTTCATTCGTGTCTGGGAAGGCGCAGTCTCTCTGCAATGGTAAAATATACCCGAAAATGTGTTATATTATGATTTAAATAAAGATATTGGAACTATGAACTTGTTTTTCGGTTCATTCGTATCTGGGAAGGCGCAGTCTCTCTGCAATGGTAAAATATACCCGAAAATGTGTTAACCTCTATCAATAACGTCAGGTGAAAAAGCACCCGATGACGTGTCTGTTGAAAAAAACAGAAAAGGCAGGGATTGGATCAGGGAGAGACGCCTACCTTCGGTGACGTCAGTGAGCAGCCGTTAAGCTAGGGTCACGCGTGACACAAAAGCAATGCAAATTACTTGATCTCAATCTTGTCGGTGAAAATTACCCAAAGTTACTGTTCTAGGGTTTTAAGAAGTCATGTCTTGGAAAAGGTCTCGTGGCTTGATGGCTAATAAACGTGTCCCCTCCATACTTCTTTTTAATGAATGGGTTCATTGAATTATCGTATTTTTGTTTGTATCGCCTGCGCATTAAGACAGCGTTCTGCGTCTGCTATTGATATGTGTCATAGGAATTGTCCGTGTCTTTCTTTCTCACCTAAACTGATTCTAACAACGTTCCTTCAATGGGGATTCCCAAATGACCTCATACGTCAAAAGGTCGAAGGTCACACAAGTGACACACGTAGCAATGAGGCTATCCCGACGCGCGTCTCCGTGTTTACGTTAGCCTGCTGCATGTCGGTTAGTGCACACTCGGGATCCCTTTTGCAGCTTTTGACCTGCTAACCATCAGATGCACCATCGACTGTATAACGGTCACAATTTGTTATGCATAGATCACGACACTATCGCCCTTTACGAATATATTTATTTACTTGTTTAATTGGGGAGAGAATATCTTGAGGGACAGGAAGTACGTCACTTCTCCCTCGTTTCTTCTTCGTCGCTTTCACGTAAAGGAGCGCACAATGCCCCACTTCACGAACCAGACAGAACAGCGCCCCCACGTGTGTCTGCATTTGAACTACACCTTCATTCTTCAACACAGGTTGTTACTCAGTTTTTTGTTGACATCTTTAAATCCACCGGTGTTCAATTTCAACAACTTTAGAACAATTTAGGGAACACTTTCCAATGTGTTAAATAGGAGGTGTAATGCTTTGTTGAATGGTTGCAAGATTAAATGTTTCTGAAGATGTCAAAAATTCACTCTTCAATGAAAGATGAGAGAGATCAGAGAAACATGTTTTAACAGTGTGTGCTTATCAATTCAGAAAATGTACACTGACAACAGCACTGTGTCAAATATTTGTAATCAGAAATAAAATAAATAAATAAAAATAGATTCTGGACACAGATTTATGACAACATTTATTTTTGATTAGATTAGAACACAATTAATTAAACACACTACAAGGAACAACAAAAATACAGTAGTGGTTTGGGGGAGACACTTGTCCTTTCTCCATCCAGTCCTGTAAGAAAGCAAAAAGACCACATTTTAATGTTTCATTTACCCTTCCTCATCCACTGACATGTATGCAAACTAACAGATCTTTTCACACTCACACAAACACACACACACACACACACACATTACTCTGCTAACGGACCCGTGACCTCCTAATTGTCTCGAAATATAACCTTACTGCTTTATATTCAACATATTATATTTACCTCATATATTAATTTACCTCAGTTGCTGAAGTCCAGGGATTCAAGGGGCTCCCATGAATTCTTCCACTTAATTCCACTGATTTAAAAGAGATGGGGATAAGACACAAATGATAAAAACAGTAATGTTATGTACTTACTTTAAATTGAATGGCCCGGTTACATAATGCCCTGCCACAATACATCGGCTGTGAAAATCTGTCTTAATAAAAAGAATAAGAGAAGAATATATATGTATTTATTGGAAGGAATAACTATATATGGTGGAATGAGCTCCCCACTGACATCAGGACAGAAGAAAGTCTCTACATCTTCCGCCGGAAACTAAAAACGCATCTTTTCCGACTATATCTGGATTAAAACACAGATTAGCACTTCAGTGGCACTTAAATGGCACTTATTACCTTCGCATTGAAAATGCGGAAGGTTATGTTTTGATCGCCGTGTATTTATTTATTTGTATGCGTGTTATTCGCAGAACTCAAAAAGTATTGAACCGAATCGCATGAAATTTGGTGGGATGATTGTTTATTATCCGGGGACCAGTTGATTAGATTTTGGGATCGATCGGGTCAAAGGTCAAGGGTCATGAACAGGTCAAAATGTTCTTGAATCGCATGAAATTTGGTAGGATGATTGGTTATTATCCGGGGACCATTTGATTAGATTTTGGGATCAACCGGGTCAAAGGTCAAGGTCAAGGTCATGGAAAGGTCAAACTTTTTTTTTTTTACCATAGCACGATACATTTTTGTCCAATTGGCATGCAACTAATGCCAAAATGTTCATAATTAAATGCCCAATCTTGTGATATGTGAAGGTATGCGCTCTACCGAGTGCCCGTTCTAGTTATGGTACTTTTGTAGTTCGACTTTCTTGAAGAAATGTTACTTTCTGTATTCTTGTTGTTCCGAGTTTGTACTCTTGGTTGATGCACTTATTGTAAGTCGCTTTGGATAAAAGCCTATGCTAAATGACATGTAATATATTAATTAGGGCTGTGAAACGATTAAAAAATTTAATCGGGTTAATCACAGGTTTTTGTGGATTAATCATGATTAATCATATATTACCGATATTCTCGGTATATTTTGTGAGAACATAGAGATTTATGACAAAAGACGGATATATACATTTATACATTCTTCTATACAATGGTGCTGCAACTCAGCAGTTATTTAACAGTTTTCTTCCATATGGAACATTAATACATCTTCATCCTAAACAGAATGTTTAACCCTCCTGTTACCTTTCGGGTCAATTTGACCCCATTCAATGTTTAATGTCGGTGTTCTTTGGGGTCAATTTGACCCCAGGCTGTTTTTCACTGTGTCAAACATATAAGAAATATCAACTTTTTTATTTATTTAAAGGGCTATTTAGGTTGTCAACAAACAAACATAAAGTACCTCACACTTAAACTTGGGAAGCAATATTAATTCTAATAATTTTCTGGAGGTTTTAATTGCTGGGGTCTGTGGTGGAATAAATGTTCCGATGCCTTGTGAGAAATCAAAGGTATTCTAAGCACGGTGGTCTTATCACACTTTATTATATAGTAACAAGTTCACAAATGATCAGAATGTGAGCCAGGTACAAACAAGTGGACAAGTGATTCAACTAGACAAATAAGTCATGGAACAAATAAGTAATCACATCAAACAAGTCATGGAAACACCCAGCTGAGTGGAGCAAAGTCTGAACCCTCCTTATGAGAAGTTTCTGACTTAATGCTGCCTTCTTCGTCGACTCGTCTCTTCTTATACACATCGCCGAGACGTACACATTCCAGAGCCCATCTGTTACCACTCGATAAGTAATAGGAGACCCCTGAAGGTTTGTTTATTCTGCCTCCCCTCAACACAGGAAGTGACCTTTTCACATGACCCCACACAGGATTAGATTATCTCCCATAGACAGATGGGAGAGACAGCTGTTGATACATTTTCTACTCCAACAATCCCCTCTTTTTGTCATTTTTGACAATTTAACTGAAAAAAAATAGTAACAAAATGTTAAAACATTCTTAGAGCATACATCCGTGGTGTAGATTCACAAAGATTTCAAAACATCACATCATCAACCTCAACGAAGTACATACAAAATTGATTATGGTTTGCTAAATCTACTGTGTAAATACATTGCTTGCTTAAACATTGTCCTCAACATTAACCCAAGTATCATTCTCTATTGAGGAGAGTGAACAATTGTTCGCATCACATTGTTCAGCTGGGCAGTGGAAAACTTTTTTCCCTTCCTGCCACTTCCTGGAGAGATGGAAAGGGCTAGTATCTTTGCCGTCTATGTTATGTGATTGCAATTTATAGATAAGGAACAAGATAATTGCTATTTTGGTTAGAAAGAGTAGTGAGTGGATGCTTTTGCTCTGGCTGCACCCATGCTTCTTAAAGGGGGGTCGTGATGCTGGAGATCTTTCTTCCATCGCTGCTGCTTCTTGGGTGGCTACACCTTCGCACATGATTTCGCCTCCTACCACACTGATTTATATATGACAGCTTTGCGGTTTGAGAAACTACGGGCTTGCTCCCCTCCTCTCTCTTCCCAGCCACATAAAATGAGTGAGGTGCTTGGTTACGTCACTGCTAATGGTGCGCTTGTCGGTAGCTTGGCACACTACTTGATGGAGGAAGGCGCTCGCTTTTCTCACCCTTCCCCTTTAGTCCGGACCCGTAGCAGCTGCTCCTTCTCCCTCTGGGTTTGGGATGCGTTTTCAGTGGCTGGCGTGGACCCACGTTGCTTTTCCTTCCACTTTCACCGCCGTCTCTGTGGTCAGGAGTACTTGGAAGGGACCCATGTAGCGTCTCTGCTTCCAATGCTTTCTCCTGTGATCCTTGATGAGCACCCAGTCTCCTGGTTTCAGGTGATGCTGGATCGCAGTGGCTGGTGAGGGAAGTGCAGCTTTCACCTGTGTGTGAAGTGCTGAGAGTGAGGATGAGAGATTAGCACAATATCTTAGCATGCTGTCTTCATTATGATCAGTCGTCAAGCATGTCTTACTGGACCCAGCCCAGTGCAAGGGGGTCTCCCGAGCACTATCTCAAAAGGGCTGAGGCCATGTTTGTTCCTGATTCGCATGCGCATGTGAAAAAGCACCAGCGGAAGTGCTTTCACCCAAGATAGGCCTGTCTCTTCACAACATTTCGCCAGTTTAGATTTAATGGTACCATTTTCTCGTTCAACCGCACCAGCTGACTGAGGATGATAAGAACAATGATGTCTGATGTTAAAACCTAAATACTGTGAGATTTAAAATACATTACTAACTGTTCACAAAGTGTATCTGCAGGGCGGTGACCCTGCTGTTGTTATTTATTGCAAATGTTGAAAATGCTCTGGTGTATGAACTTGCATTTAGAGCATTACCCATTCCCCCTTTGCCCACGTGGTCTCCTCCATGAGAAAATCCAGAAGTATGGAAGAGAGCGCGTGGCAAACAAGGCTTGCCGTCTGGGCTGTCAAACCCTCGACTCAAAGAGTGGCACCAGAGCGTTCCATAGGGAGCGCTCCTGGGCATTGGCAAAAGAATGAATTGTGGAAAGATCTGCCTAAGGACTGGAATCAGTCTATGTGGGGAAAAGGGGTGCCTGATAAGGCTGCCGCCTTTGCCACCAGATCTGCCACTATGTTTACTATTGACACAGGTCAAAAGAAGAGATGTGAGCTTCCCATTTAACGACTGAAAACAGCTGAACCCCACCGTGTGGTGTGATAGGTTTGCCACTGTTAGAAATCCTCTGTGTCTTCCACAGAGGCCCAAGGTCATGTACGTTCCAGATACATGAAGTGAACCTGTGTAATTGTTAGTTTTACCTTTTTAGCTACCTTACATTCCCCTGTGAGTGCAATCAGCTCTGCTGCTTGTACTGATCGGTGTGCAGTAAGCCTGACACCAACAAGTGTGTGATGTAACATACAACCTGACCGCTGCCCCGTTGTGGGTGAGCTGGATAGCTACAGATAGCTTGAATCTGCATTGGAAGGAGGTGTGTCCAACAGATCAGGTCTCGGGATGCATGTCTGTTGCAATACCTGGACACGATCATGAGGCTCTCCATCATCTGCAGTCGGAAGAAGTGTAGTTGAGTTAAGTTCATCGCAGCGTTTTACCGTAATGTCACGCTATTCCAACATGATATCTGAACCATCTCTGAGCAGAGAGGTGAGAAGTCTTCTGGCATGGAAGATGTGGGAAACTGCATGCGGGACTATAAGTGTGACATCAGAATAGCCCACAATGTCCCGTGATGTTAATCCATGGCTTCTCCAGCTGCTGCAACAGAGAGGAAGACCTGTGACAACAAGTCATGTGTCGAGGAGAAGTCGGACACAGGCCTAAGTTTTCCTCCATGAGGCTGACACAACTGGAGTTCATGTAACAGTCATTTCGGTCTATGTATAAAATACATATCAAGTTTGGTCTCGGCAGGCCCCGGTCGGGCCTGTAGTAAGGAAGTCTTTAAGTTCTCTTCTGTCTTTTGCTTTTATAGTCTAAGTCAGTCAGTCATGTGCACTAAGGTTTCTACCATGGACCATGGATGAGAGGGATGCCTCTCTTTTAAAAGGGATTCAAAAACTGGTCTTATACCATCGATGGCTTCTTTTTTTTTTTTTTTTTGGATACTGTTTTAGGCATGGCCTATAATCTGATTTAGGACTCACTACCAATGGTGCTGCGCCTTTTATGAGCCCCACATCGTATTTGTGTGCAGCCCACAGTGAAGGTGGCACTTTTGACAACTCAGGAATTTGACCTGTTGTCATAATGAGTGGATACAAGCTTGTATGTTCAATGTGTTCTTCTGTGAGCTCTAACGTTCTCCGTACATGTACTGTGTCGGTCAATGCAATACGAAATACATCACCAATCGCGCTAAATTCGATCCTCGAATCTTCTGCAGCTGGTCTAAAGTCCAAGAGGTTGATACGTTGTTGTAGCCACGGACCCAGATCCTGCCATTTCCAGTGTGACGGTTTAGCCAATGATACGTGAGGAGTGGTTCCAAGGAACAGTTTCCCCTGGGATGGAGAGAGAGACATACAGCCAGACACAACAGCAGCCCTCTCTCACCAATACTTCCTATGAATAATGGCATGTAATCTTCTGCTGCAGTACAGTATGCAATGTGAAAAAGATCATGAGCAACTGAAGCTCCATGGTCTAATATTAGTTTTTCACTCTTTTCGCTACAAAGTGGTTTTGAGCTATTTCTTATAGCCTAAAATAATGGGAATTTCAATTTTACAAATGAGATTTTGCTTCTGAGTCAAACCATCTTTAAAGATGGTTAGAAAATCAATGTTAAGGTTTGCTTCTTTTGTTTCCCTTTTGTGTAGTGTGCCTTACTTGTTTGTCCTGGAGAGGGTTGTCCGTCTCTGGGATCCGCCCCTCCCCCGCCTCCCTCCGCTCAGCCGTGTCGAAAGCGGGTCTTCCTTTTTGGGCTCCGGACACTCTGTTCGCCAGTGTCCATGCCCTCCGCAGTTGTAGCACACTCTTGAATCATATCTTCAGATCCATTCTGCCTCTGCCTCGACCTCTTGTCCTCCCAAGTTGCCATGTGGGAATATTCCGTAGTTGCCTTGCGAGCGTGTTGATCATTGCAAGCATCTCTTTTCTGTGCAACTCCGCCTTAGCATGTTCAGCGTGCTTTAGGACATCTGTTAGTGGAACATATGATTTTCTCACCATCTGCAGGAGTTTGGTCTCGTCCCGCTCACGAAACGCTCTTTCAGATGGTCTTTGCATTGTTCCAGAGTCTGTGTCCCTCTTGGACTGTGTCCGGTGAAGCTGCATTTGACTGAGAAGGCTGCTGCAAGCAGGCTGGCGGAGCAAAAGGGGGGGGGGCGGAATCCAGGTCTGGAGCCACCGATTCTCTCAGTATCTCAGAAAGACAACAATACACAGTATTTGGGTGAATGCAATGACACTTGTTAACATTCTTCGTAAGTTTTTTTTTTTTTTTTTTTTTGATAAGGCTGCATGCTGAGCTGTTGCGTTCCTCTCCATTTCCCCCAGTGATACCTCCAACTGTTGTAATTGATTTTCACTCAAACTTCCGTTTGATGGAAAACCAATCTCTATCCACTTTTGCATTTGATCCCAGCTTCCAGGATATCGATCAGACATAAACTTACACAGAGGCGGAAGGATGGGGACCACATGGCTCTCAACGGTCTCACTCTTACTCTGAGCACTACACATCTCTAATCATTCGTGTATTATGTCGCAGTGTGCGTCAATAAATTTTCTATACAAAATTTCAAACAATACACATGGATGACTAAGGCAAGTAAGCGACCGCTGCTATCTCTAAAAACTGCTAACTGTTTTCCCTGAGAAGTGTGCGCCAAATTGGTGCCTACAAACCACTAGAGAACCCAACAGTTTTCAAAACACGTCTGTTAACAACATCTGATTGTGAGATTTTTCTTTTAAAAATTTCCAATTTCCATTTTCATGACTTGATTGATCTCAAAATAATCTTAATCTCTCACCGCGTGTTTTTCGTTGTTACTTCAACTAGATTGGATCGGCCGTCCGGTCTCCGTCTGAACGGCAGCTTCTCACCCTCGGGGGAGGATTCATCTATATTATGGCCATCTGCCGTTCAGCCGGAGTCCCCGTCAAGCGCGTCCATCGCATCCTCGTCGCCATTTGTGGTGGAATAAATGTTCCGATGCCTTGTGAGAAATCAAAAGTATTCTAAACACGGTGGTCTTATCACACTTTATTATATAGTAACAAGTTCACAAATGATCAGAATGTGAGCCAGGTACAAACAAGTGGACAAGTGATTCAACTAGACAAATAAGTCATGGAACAAATAAGTAATCACATCAAACAAGTCATGGAAACACCCAGCTGAGTGGAGCAAAGTCTGAACCCTCCTTATGAGAAGTTTCTGACTTAATGCTGCCTTCTTCGTCGACTCGTCTCTTCTTATACACATCGCCGAGACGTACACATTCCAGAGCCCATCTGTTACCACTCGATAAGTAATAGGAGGCCCCTGAAGGTTTGTTTATTCTGCCTCCCCTCAACACAGGAAGTGACCTTTTCACATGACCCCACACAGGATTAGATTATCTCCCATAGACAGATGGGAGAGACAGCTGTTGATACATTTTCTACTCCAACAGGGTCAAATTGACCCCGAGGGTAAAATATGTTAGTAAATGTAAAGGTAACAGGAGGGTTAAACAGAACATGTTTCTCTTGTTTGTCAACCATTAACTCCACCATGATACAATCTAAAGGCCTCTAGTCTTCCTCTAGCAGCTGCTGAGGCAAACTGACTGTGTGGGTTTTCTTCATGAACTGGGCCGTGATGAAAGGGACGGCGGGGACACCGCTGCAAAGCTGAAACCTCACCGGCCCGGACAGGTGGACAGATTGACAAGTGACTTTTTTTTTGCTGGTCCCGATGCGCGCACGGAGCTCTGTGGCGCGAGGCGGAGATCGATAAGTGTTAACGCAACGCGAAGAGACAGAAATGACATGCTGCTGTGGAGATACGATCAACAACAGACGTTTAGTTTAATAAAAGAACAAAGACGTGCTATAGAGAACATGTCAGGGGCGGGCCAATCTTTTTAATGTCATGCGATCTACCGACACTACGCCGCGATCGACTGGCAGGTCGCGATCGACGTGTTGAGACCCTGATCTACAGGAAGTAAAAGTCGTAACAAGGTTTCCGGAGGTGAACCTGCGGAAGGATCATTACCGATGAACAGACCGTCTGCATGAGAGCGGACAGAGTTCAGATTGAAGTGATGTATTGGAAGCTCATTTTGCAAGTGACTTTTTTTTCGTCCCGACGACCAACAACAGACAGATTGGAAGCTTATTCTGCGCATGCGTTAAATGCGTTTAAAAAAAAAACTAGTTAAACCTGTAATTTAATTAACTGAGTTAACGCGTTATTTTTCACAGCACTAATATTAATCTATTTGAATGCCTGTCAAATACCAACTTTTTACTCGTGAAAATAAAGAATCAACACGAGCAAGAGTTTAAACAAATACACTTAAAAAAATTATGGTCCTGCAGTCAGAAGTCCCAACATGATCCTACCTAAAGCAGAGTACTCCAGAGTCCAGACTGTGAAGGGAAACACCTGCACAGGCTGCACTCAGTTTGTCATCAAGCAATTATGTCTTCCAATTTTAAGTTTGTCTCTGATCTTGTCTATTACTTTTTGCATTTTTACAGTGCCTCCTGCTTCAAGTATTAATTGTTGAGGTGACAAGCCTATAAAAGAAAGCCACATCTGTAAAAGTAGCCTGTCCAACACCATTCTTTCTGGGTTACCAATGTGGATTATTTACCAAATCCTTCCTCTCAGCACAAATGTAGGTAGAACATTATTGGATATTTACCATGTTCTGCAGGGACGCCACTGAAGGAGTACCTGTAATACAACACATTGTACAGGTGATTGTTGGCCTTTTGCACAATATTTAGTCTTCACAATGCCACAGGTTGCCCTGTATTTACATACAATGTATGCATGCTAATAATGCATGAAACTTACTTTGTCTTCTACTTTCCGAATAATTTTCGAAAAGAGAAAGGACCCTGTCTTTGATCTTTCTGTGCATTCAGCACATGTTTCACCTATGTAGATAAACAATTGGGACACTGTTATAATTGTAAGTGAAATGGATAATCACATTACTTGTTCCTTTATTTTGAAGTCATTGTATTCATGGTATTGCAGTATCACTGTTACATATCTTAGCTATGAATGAATGAATTGTTATATTTTTGGTTATGGCCATTTACATGCCTTATTACTTGTGGAATTATTCCGAAACAGTAACAACTAGAAAGGTGCACTCAGTCGGATGAAGTTAAAATATCAATATTTTCAAAACATACCTGTATTTCGAATTTTTCGTTTACGACTCTTGCCTGCAGTGACAAATTCCCCGAAAGAGAAACATTTGTCAAGAGTAAATTCCCAAAAATATATGCTGAATCCTTCATTTAATTAATGTAACTCTTTGTATATAAAAAGGCATGTGGGAGATATGGCAACATGTTAAGAGCAAAACATTTTCGGACATGTTTTAAGTCCAGAAATATTACATTTCAACAACTTTATAACAGTTTAGGAAAAACTTGTGCATTAAAAAACGTGTGCATTTCCAAACACATAGTTAATACCATAGTATCTGTTTTACACTTTATTTACAAATGGCATAACAAACCTTGTCCAGGTTTTTCAAAAGAAGTGCATTCTTCTTGCTCGTCCTTCTTTTGCTCTTCCTTTTGGGCATTGCTGTGACTTTCTGTATATCAGACATATAGGATTCTAATCTAAAACATTTTGATTTTAAAACCATTGTCAGGGCTAAAATCAGAAAATAACATCACAAACTTAAAAATGTTCACTGTGGTGCTATATAAAGTACGGACTGACTTCATGCCAATCATTAAGTACTTCTAATTAACAAGCTATTTTTTGATAACTCCAAGTTTTCATTTCCCCCGGTTTCTAAAAGAGTGTATTAATTGTCCAACATAACAGGTTACTTGTACCTTGCTCTTTCCTGGAATCTTCCTTTGTCACAGAATGTGGCCTTTTGAAGTGCACTGTAATAAAGAAGAAATAATAATCTCAAATATTAGATTTTCAAACAAATAAATCGACAGTAGTCTCAAAATATTCAAAACCAGTGACTGAAATACTCACAATTTACAATTTTTGAAAAAATGTCCTTGAGGTTCTCCTCCAATCGGTCATTCAGCTTCATCTGTATGCTGGTGAGGAAATCAGCGCTGTAGCTGTTCCTCCGTTTCTTCCCCAAAAGCAGAATTGGAAAGTACCCCAACGCAGCAAGCCGGTCCAACTGAAAGGCAAATAAGTAAATGCAAGCCTGAAATTACACCTGAATTTCACGGCAGAAAAGTATGAAGATCCATGTGCTTTAACAACACAATTAAATAGATAGTATATTGTAGTACACTGTCAATGTCACTTTCAATATCCTATCACAGCATGATGGCCGCCGTACACACGCGCGGCGAGGCAGGTGCTGCGTGTGTGTCGACTAAACTAACTTTATCCACTAACAAACAAGCTTTAACTCATAGTTGGATACCGTGTACTGTTTTTATATTATGTGTGCTTTTAATATCTACACGACAGCGCTTTCAATGCAACTTTGCTTACTCTCTGATATGGGGAAACCAGCATCTCCTGTACACTTTTTTTCTGAACAATGGACGAGCCAGAATTCCTTCTGCGATTCGGGAGAAAACCTTCCCACCCAGTAAGACTCTAAGACTATTGTATCTTGCATTTATATTGCTACTGGCCGGCGACGTTGAGGTTAATCCTGGCCCGCAGGTTTTGGAAACCACATCGCTAATACAGGCAACGCCGCCATGGCCAGCGATACAACCGGTCACAATAGGCAACCGAATAATGTGGCTAACACCACCACAGTTACTACCGCCATGGCCTCTGTTAGCATGTACCTTCCCGCTAACACCGCTACTGGCTGCCGGCTATCCGCCACCCACGGCCACTTCAAGCACGGCAGGGATGCTAACCCTGGCTACCACCATCGCGACAGCTGCTCTCTCCACCACCAACCCGGCAGGGATGCTAACCCCGGCTACCACCAGCGCGACAGCGGCTCTCTCCACGGCCACCACCAACGCAGTAGCAATGCTACCCTCGGCTCCGCATACCAACACAGCTAAGGTCAGAAACCCCATATTAAAAAGACACCGATCTCTGCATATTTTCCAGACCTTAAATCATGCAAGATCAATCTGGGACCCATTGTGTAAAAGAGGCTTACTTGGGGGCCATTTAAATGTCCGCAGCATGGTCCCAAAACGGGAGCAGCTGGAACATCTTTTAAATAATTCGAACATTGATTTTATGGGACTATCCGAAACGTGGTTATCCAGCTCCTCACCCGAAGCTGCGATAACACTCCCAGAATACAAGACCTTCAGGAAAGATAGGGTTCATGGGAAAGGAGGGGGGGTTTTGTTCTATGTAAAAAATAACCTGAGATGTAACCAGATGGTGTGGCCTGGTGGCAACATATTGGAAGGTATTGGTGTTAACATCTTTCTCTCAAATGAAATGTCTCTTACTGCTATCTGCATCTATCGTGCTCCCTCAGCTAAAGCTGAATTTTATGATCACCTTAAAGCACTTCTTAATTCGTGTAATCATAAAAAAGAAATTCTGTTGTTTGGAGATTTTAATGTAAACTGGGACGATAAAAAGGAGAGAAAAAATCTTAAACTTATAACGGAGTATTTCAACTTCACCCAGATAATAGAGCGACCCACCAGAATCACACACCGCTCACAAACTAGAATTGACCTAGTCTTCACTAACAAACCCGAGAGAGTCACCAAAACCCATAACTTATTGACGGGACTCTCGGATCATAATGCAATTTTTTTCTAGAAAACTTAACAAAAAACGTTTTGAAAACTCTTTTTCTAGTACCCCTAGTAATCGACCTAATACTAGAATAATCCCCAAAAACCAACAACAAAATCTAGAAAAAGCCTTAAAAGACATCAATTGGGATGATCTTCATAAATGTGAAAATGCAGATATCTGCAGCGACTCTTTCCTCTCTCAAATCAAGGGGGTAATTTTCCCTTTCTCCAGACAAGGGAGCCGTAGGAGGAATAAAACCACCCTTCCCTGGCTCAGCCCAGATTGTGTACACTTAATGAAGCGAAGGGATATGGCTCTCAAAAAATCCATAAAATCAGGGTTAAGTACAGACAGACATATTTTCACAGCTACCAGAAACAAAGTTACGCTGGAGCTGCGAAAGGCCAAAGCAGATTTTTTTATAAAAATTATTGAAAATGCTAGGGGGAACAGTAAAACAATCTGGCAGAATATAAACAAGCTAACAGGAAACAACATAAGCAGGATAATAAAGGCCTAGAACTAAGAGTTGACAATCAGCTGGTGCGGGACCCGTTATTCTGGCACAGGAATTAAACTCCTTTTTTATTAAATCTATTGAAGATATATCTAAACAGTTCATTTCACCCGTGTGCTCTGATAGTCCGGTAAATAGAGCTGCAGACAATTCACTGATAACATTTTGTATTCAAGAAATCACTGTGACAGAAGTCATTAATATTATTAATGCTTTGAACAACTCTAAAGCCAAGGATATCCATGGTCTCGACACCAGCTTTTTAAAATCACACAAGGAGGCGCTGGCACCCCCAATCATGCACCTAGTGAACCTATCTATTAGACACTCGATGGTTCCTGGAGCATGGAAGATGGCCTCAGTTATCCCTGTGTTCAAATCGGGGGATAGCTCCGATATGAACAACTACAGACCAATTAGTATTTTGCCTAGCATCTCTAAAATTATAGAAAAATGGATCGCTAAACAAATAATAGAATTCCTTAATAATGGTCAAACCCCCCTGCACCCCATGCAGTTTGGTTTTCGACCGCATCATTCCACGGAATCTGCACTGGTTATGCTCATGGAGAAATTAAAAAGTTTATTAGATAAGAAGAGCTGCGTAGGTGCTGTATTTTTAGATTTAAAAAGAGCGTTCGATACAGTTAACCATGATGTGCTACTAAGCAAACTGTTAGGCTTCAACTTCTCTGATCAAGCCATCAAATGGTTTGGATCTTATTTATCCCATAGAGAACAATGTACTGTGGTTGATGGTGTCAGCTCCTCTTACCTGGGCTGTCCAGTAGGGGTCCCCCAAGGATCCATACTGGCGCCCATTGTATTCTCTCTTTATATTAATGACTTACCTGACTCTTGCTTCAATGTGGATGTTCAGCTGTATGCTGATGACACGGTCATTTTTACGGTGGCCAAAAATAGTGAGGAGGCAGCACGAGTGCTCTCTACTGCTCTGAGTCATATTCAAGGCTGGCTCACCAGGTCCTGTCTCTCATTGAACACGAAAAAAACAGTGTGTATGTTCTTTTCTAAGCAATCCTCAACTGTTGCACATTCTAATGTGTTTTTGGGAACTGAGAAACTGAATGTTGTTAATAAGTTCAAATACTTAGGCATTATGCTTGATTCCACACTCTCCTTTAGGAGCCATGTTAAAATGATGTCGAAAACCATAAACTTCCATATACATAATTTTAAACAAATAAGAAACTCTCTATCGACTATTCAATTCAATTCAGTTTATTTGTATAGCCCAATTTCACAAATTACAAATTTGTCTCAGAGTGCTTTACAATCTGTACACATAGACATCCCTGCCCCAAAACCTCACATCGGACCAGGAAAAACTCCCAAATAACCCTTCAGGGGGAAAAAAAGGGAAGAAACCTGCAGGAGAGCAACAGAGGAGGATCCCTCTCCAGGATGGACAGATGCAATAGATGTAATGTGTACAGAAGGACAGATTTAGAGTTTAAATACATTCAATGAATGTGACAGAGTGTATGAATAGTTCATAGTAGGCATATTCCACGATGGAGACCTCCACGATCCATCAGGCAGATGGCGGTGGGGAGGAGGCTCAACAGTGGGCGGAGTCTCAACAGGACAGTGGCGTAGTCAGGAGCAGGAATTCCACGACCCAGACCTCGATGATCCATCAGGCAGATAGGATCTATGTCGTCTCATAGGGTCCGATGACCCCATTAGACGTGAAGTCAAAAGGACTCCGGGGAGAAAGCAGAGTTAGTAAGGTGTGATTGAGAGATGAAAATTCATCCTTAAGGAGAGAAAAAAAAGAGGAGATAGGTACTCAGTGCATCCTAAAACGTCCACCGGCAGCTATAAGCCTATAGCAGCATATCAAGGGGCTGGACCAGGGCAAACCTGATTCAGCCCTAACTATAAGCTCTGTCAAAGAGGAAGGTCTTAAGTCTACTCTTAAACGAGGTGACTGTGTCTGCCTCCCGAACTGAAGGTGGAAGCTGGTTCCATAAAAGAGGAGCTTGATAACTAAAGGCTCTGGCTCCCATTCTACTTTTTAAGACTCTAGGAACTACAAGTAGTCCCGCATTTAGTGAGCGTAGCTCTCTAGTGGGGCAATATGGTACTACAAGCTCCTTAAGATATGATGGAGCATCACCAATCAAGGCTTTGTAGGTTAAGAGAAGAATTTTAAAAGTGATTCTTGATTTTATGGGTAGCCAGTGCAGAGCAGCTAGTGCAGGAGTGATGTGATCTCTTTTCTTAGTTTTAGTGAGAACACGAGCTGCAGCATTCTGGATCAACTGGAGGGACCTAAGAGATTTATTAGAGCAGCCTGATAATAAGGAGTTGCAGTAATCCAGTCTCGAAGTAACGAATGCGTGAACCAATTTTTCTGCATCTTTTTGAGACAAGATGTGCCTGATTTTTGAAATATTACGTAGATGAAAGAATGCAGTCCTTGAGATTTGCTTTACATGGGAGTTAAAGGACAAGTCCCGTCAAAGATAACGCCAAGATTCTTTACAGTGGTGTTGGATGCCAGGGCAATGCCGTCTACAGAAACCACATCACCAGATAATTGATCTCTGAGGTGCTCAGGGCCGATTAAAATTACTTCGGTTTTGTCTGAGTTTAACATCAAGAAATTGCAGGTCATCCATGTTTTTATGTCTTTAAGACATGCTTGAATTTTACCGAGTTGGTTGCTCTCCTCTGGTTTTATCGATAGATATAGTTGAGTATCATCTGCATAACAATGAAAGTTTATGGAATGTTTCCTGATAATATTGCCCAAAGGAAGCATGTATAAGGTAAATAAAATTGGTCCAAGCACAGAACCTTGTGGAACTCCGTGATTAACGTTGGTGGTTATCGGCGTCATCGTTTACAAATACAAACTGAGATCGATCTGATAAATAGGATTTAAACCAAATTAGTGCCGTGCCTGAAATGCCAATCGACTGCTCCAGTCTCTGTAACAGGATGTCATGGTCAATGGTGTCGAATGCAGCACTAAGGTCTAACAAGACCAGGACAGAGAGGAGTCCTTTATCTGCTGCCATTAAGAGGTCATTTGTAATTTTCACCAGTGCCGTCTCGGTGCTGTGGTGTTTTCTAAATCCTGATTGAAATTTCTCAAATAAACTATTATGATGTAGAAAGTCGCACAACTGATTTGCGACCACTTTCTCAAGGATCTTGGAGAGGAAGGGGAGGTTAGAGATCGGTCTGTAGTTAGCCAACACCTCTGGATCCAGAGTGGGCTTCTTCAGGAGAGGTTTAATAACAGCCACTTTGAAGGAGTGTGGTACGTGGCCTGTTAGCAGAGACACATTGATAATATCTAATAGAGAGCTGCCAATTAAAGGCAAAACGTCTTTAAGCAGCCTCGTCGGGATGGGGTCCAAGAGACAGGTTGACGGGTTAGAAGTAGAAACCGTTGAAGATAATTGGTCACGGTTGATGGGAGAAAAGGCCTCCAAATATACACCAGGGCATACAGCGGTTTCCAAGGCCATTCCACTTGAGGACAGATTGGCACTGGTTAAGGGCAAGAGATTATTAATCTTGTCCCTAATAGTTACAATCTTTTCATTAAAGAAGTTCATGAAGTCTTTACCACTGAGGTCTATAGGAATACTCGGCTCCACAGAGCTGTGACTCTCTGTCAGCCTGGCTACAGTGCTGAAGAGAAACCTGGGGTTGTTTTTATTTTTCTCTATTACTGATGAGTAATAGGCTGCTCTGGCATTACGGAGGGCCTTCTTATAAGTTTTAAGACTATCTCGCCAAACTAAGCGGGATTCTTCCAGATTAGTTGAACGCCATATGCTTTCAAGCTTTCGTGACGTTTGCTTTAGTTTGCGGGTCTGAGGGTTATACCAGGGAGCAAACCTCCTCTTCCTCACTGTCTTCTTCTTCAGAGGGGCTATCAAGTCCAGTGTCATTCTCAGAGAGCCTGTGGCACTGTCAACAAGATGATCAATCTGGGACGGACTAAAGTTAGACCAGGAGTCCTCTGTTAGATTGAGACGTGGTATCGAATCAAATACAGAAGGAATCGCTTCTTTAAATTTGGCTACAGCACTGTCAGTTAGACATCTGGTGTAGAAACTTTTGACTAACGGAGTACACTCCGGTAGTATAAATTCAAAAGTTATGAGGTTGTGGTCTGACAGAAGAGGATTCTGTGGGAAGACCTTCAAATGCTCAATGTCAACGCCATAAGTAAGAACAAGATCAAGCGTGTGGCCAAAGCTGTGAGTGGGTTTCTGTACTCTGACAGAAGCCAATCGAGTCCAACAATGAGATGAATGCAGCACCTAGGCAATCATTATCAGCTTTGCTGTTTTTACACTCTATGATACTCTCACATGTGAGTTACTGCTTAACCAGTTGGTCTATGACAAGCTCAATAGTTATTAAACCGGTCGAACTACTCTATAAAAAAGCATTGAAAATACTGGATAAAAAACCATTTAAGTATCATCATTGCTATATTTTAACCAAATACAAAATGTTAAGTTTTAATAATTTTAGAAAATTCACTTCGGCCTGTTTGATTTTCAAAATACTAAATGGCCTAGCGCCACCCCCCCTTAAAACCTTTATCAAACATCGATCTATTAACTCCACTCTGTCCACCAGAGCTGTCACAAACAGGGACTGTGAGGTCCCATTTAGAAAAACCCTGTTTGAGCAAAATGTGCTGTCCTTCAAAGGATGCATGATGTGGAACAGCCTACATCCTTCTATAAGGGAAAGCCCCAGCCTGGTCACCTTCAAAGGCCACCTGAAGGCATGGCTCAGACTTAATCAGCCCTGTGACCATTAGAGTTAATCCGCACGGTATCCAAATGTCTTGCATGCACCTTTTTATTAATCTTTTTTTCTTCTTTTGTATTACTGTACTGTCATGTGTGAAGTGATGTGTGCTTTCCATTTCACTCTGCTTGCATTCTTAAATTACATCAACCTGCCAAGGGACTACAGATGGAAACTAGCCTCCCGGCTATAATCTGGCATATTTACATGTACATTGTATTGTCAATCAATATGCACTGTCCCTTATTCTCTAAATAAATAAATTAAATTAAAATTAAATTAAGTTGATTTTAATGCTCATCAATATGATATAAATGTGTTAAACGTACAGACCGGCCCAAAATCACAAACAAAATCAATTCACAATCAAAATGATTTATTATAAGCCACATTATTGAGCTATGACTATTATTGGGGGTGGGGGGGGAGTAAATCATCCCTGTAGTATTTTGAATTGTGTTAATTGTGTACTTACCATTTTGAGGCTGGAGTCTAACACATGAGTGCCATTGCCGTTTTTCTTAACTCTTTCCTTCCACTCCTTTTCCTCAGCTGCAAATTTATTTCTCTCCTTGACCAGTCTGTCCTTGTGTGGCTGTTGTGCCTTACATCTTGAACATGTTTTGCATGCAACATAAATGCTGGCTTTGCATGACACACATATTTTGATATTGCGTGTCCCCTTCTTGTCTGCAAAAGGATGAAGTAAACACTTATTTTCTCAAACATGAGTCTGTCAGAATATATTGTGAAACAAAGAGATTGTCAATTGTTAGCAGAGGTATTGTGTAGTCTATACCAGTGGTCCCCAACCTTTTTTGAGCCACGGACCGGTTCCGTGTCAGAAATAATTTTCACGGACCGGCAATATAAATGACGTAATACATATGACGTCATACAATTATACGAAGGGCATATAGTGCCAAAACTACAACTCATCATTACGCCGAATTAGTGTGAGCCGTGCGCTTGTTTACCTGCAACGAGCCGCTGATGGAGACGGCGACACAGACGTGTGTTTGGTCCGGTGCTCCTAACTGAGTTCTGGTCGCTGTCATTAGAACAGGCAGAGTTGTTGTGTGAAATGTCCCTTAAGGCCACCGTCATTTGCATCTCCAGCACATTTTTTTCTAGCTCGGACGGGCTCGATTCACCGGGTGGGTTTGTTTACAAATGGGTTGCAGGTCTATTCTGTTGCAGTCGGGTCTTTTGTGGTTGGAGTACCGCTCAAACTCTTTTAAAAGCCTCTTCCACCCGGTCAACGTCTGAAACATGTAGAATGTTCCGCTGTTCACTCGCCCACACAGCAGCGACTTTATCGGCCAACTTGAAAACAGTTGTCATTTCCCTGAAGTGACAGAATTCATTGAGCAGGTTGAATCTGTTGAATTTGTCACTGAAATGTGCATAAGCAGAGGGTTCGCGTGAGACTCGCCTGCTAAACCCGAACTTTAAGACTCCTGAACGCGGCTCAGACGTACACACGGGTGGATCCGGTCCTTTTTCAAAATAAAATATTTTCCGACTGATTAAAAAAAATTTAACTTTATTTTTTCACTTTTTTCCCGCGTCCGGTTCCAACCAAGCGGACCGGTCGGTCATGACCGGGTTTGGGGACCCCTGGTCTATACTATTGTCAGTATCAGTGGCGGTTCGTCCATAGGGGGCGCTAGGGCGCCGCCCCTCTTAAAATTTTGAGATGAAAAAAAAGAAGAAAAAAAAAATTTCCTGTCAAAAAACATTATATGCCAAATCATTTAAATAGTAAATATACCGTGTTGACGCGTTAAATGTGTGTGGGAGACCGTAAGCCCTGTCAACAACCACTTAAGTTAATGTGAAAAATATAATATATCGCCATTATCACGGAGAGAAGCCCCTCCCCTTTTTGGAGGCGATCTAACGTGTGTGTACGGCATCGATACAACATTTCAGTCGTTTTGGCAATGACGGCTTCTCATTGGCGGATGAAACCGTGAATCTTGGGTCGCAAAAATGTGCGCCGTGATTGGACTTTGGCAGATCAGAGACCCGTATGTTCCCTCAGCCCATAGAATCAGAATCAGAATCAGAATCAGAAACAGGTTTATTGCCAAAGAATGAATGTTTTCACAAACAAACGAGGAATTTTTTTGGTGGAAGGTGCAACATTTGGACATGACAAACAACAATCAGCACAAGGAGGGAGGAGGTGGGAGGAAGAGGGAGGAGGAGGAAGAGGAAGGAGGCGGAAGAAGGAGGAGGAGAGAGGAAGGTGGAAGAAGGGTGGTGGTCCTGGGGTGACAGTCAGTCAGTCCGGGGTCCATTGATGAGCCGACCGCCGTCGGGAAAAAAGCTATTGGTGTGGCGGGAGGTCGTGGTCATGATGGACGCAGCCTCCTCCCGAGGAGGGACTCAGGGAGTGTCCAGGGTGGGAGGGGTCGGCGACAATCTTTCTGGCGCTTCAGTGACCTGGAAGTGAACAGGACCTGGAGGAAGGCAGATTGCAACCGATAACCCTTTCGGCCGAGCGGATGATGCTCTGCAGCCTGCACTTGTCTTTGGCTGTGGCTGCAGGGTGCCAGAGCGGTGATGGAGGAGCAGATGATGGACTCAACGATGGCCGTGTAGAACTGTACCATCATCTTCCCTGGCAGGTTGAATTTCCTCAGCTGCCTCGGAAGAACATCCTCTGCTGGGCCTTCTTGGAGATGGGCCGATGTTCAGCTCACTTGAGGTCTGGAGATGATGGAGCCCAGGAAGCGGTAGGACTCCACAGCGTCGGGAGTCACACAGGATGAGGGGCGGGTGGGGCTGCATTCCTCCTGAAATCCACAACCATCTCCACTGTCTTCAGGCGTTGAGCTCCAGGTTGTTCTGGCTGCACCAGGTCACCAGGTGGTCAGTCTCCCACCTGTGGCGGTCTCGTCCCGCCAGAGATGAGTCCAATGAGGGTGGTGTCATCCGAACTTTAGGAGCTTGGCGGACTGGTGACTGGAGGTGCAGCTGTTGGTGTACAGGGAGAACAAAAAAACAGCCTTGGAATCTGGTGCCGGAGCCTAGCTTTTCCCCACTACTGTTTGTGTAGAATTTGATCCACCTGCGGTGGATCGATACTAATGCCTGCAGCAGGCGAATGATTAACAGACTAATCCACACGGACCGGCTGTCCCGGGACGATGTGAGGATTAGAAGCCTGTTGACATCGTCTCAAGTTGCTTGTGGAACGCAGGTCCGATGGGGGAGCTTGAGGTTACAGGACCAAGCGTTCAAGGACTTCATGACCACAAGTAGGGACGGGCCTGTAGTCATATGTCCTGTGATTGGGTTTTTGGCGTGGATGATGGTGGAGGCCTGAAGCAGGTGGAAGGGAGTGGGAGGTGTTGAAATGTCGTACTGCAGGTATTGTTGACAAGCTTGGATTAGGTGAGCGAGTCGGGCCTGCTTGGTTTTTATTTTGCATTAGGTCTCGTTTCCCTTGATGTTACATGTCATGGTTTTGATGAGAATTGTTATATTAGTTTAATGTG